>NW_027509286.1:1200000-1800000 GCF_048541705.1 Temnothorax americanus
GTGGGGGAACTGAACCTGAACCGACCGTCCGGACCGTCGAGGAACGGGCCACGGAAGGGGGAGAGATCTCGCGGGAGGGGGTAGGGCAAGGGACGGAAGGGTAAAGGGATCCGCGAGGGGCCCGCTCTCGGCATGAACGGGTATACGAGAGAGCGAGACGATCACTGGGAATTGCAATTGCACTTAGGCGACGTCGCGTACACAAGGGGGGTTTCTTGAACAGTATTCCTTTGAATGCCTAAAGTAAATTGAAATTTGTTTGAAGCTGACGTTATAAAAATCCTGCTGTTTTCTGTTCTTCTGCTTTTTTTTTATAAATTAATGTAAGAATTATAAGGGACACTTTGAAGGATCATGACAAAGTCAAGTGTCTTTTCGACTTCGAAACCCTTTTGAAAAGTCCTACTCTTTTCAGAAAACGATTGTTTCCGAACTTAATGGGCTGACATTCCTTCTCGTTATGCCTCTCTATATAGACTCTCCACACGGAAAACAGACGTACCTCAATCTTTTGTCGAAATTTTTACCTGAAAACGATATATGTTACACCGCTCGGACTTTTCTATGTTCGAATAATTCTCTTGAAAAGAATTCCTTCGTTCGTTCATGCATTTGTTAACCAAACTTGAGAGAGAGAGAGAGAGAGAGAGAGAGAGAGAGAGAGAGAGAGAGAGAGGGGGGGATGCACGTGTAGCATGCCCTTCTCCGTGTTGTTACCAAAACTGATTTAGCTGCAGAAGGCACGAGTCTGAAGACGATTTGAGAAGAAATTATATATGCCACGATAAAGTACGATCGACAAAGATTACCGTTTACATGACTTATAATCCGGTTTTATAACTACCGTGTATACTCTATCTGATCAAAAAGTTTTCTTCTTCTTATCATAGTGATCACTTAAGCCTATTTTTATAGTTGGTGTTCCCACATTCACTGTATAGTTTACGTCACGTAAACTATAGTGACTATGGAAACAGCCTGTATTTTAAATTTAAACACTTGAATCAATCTCTTTTGATATATATATGATATATACACTAGAAATTGTAGTTTGAGTGTAAAAAAAGGTCCTATTTAAATCATTATTATCACCAAAAGGAGAAAAATTTTTGATCGGATGGTACACGTTAGTTATTAAGTTGGATTATAAGCCGCCGTGTAAACGTAGTCAAAGTAAACACGTTGTAAGAGAGTGAAAATAACGCCGCGTCTGTTTCGGATTATAGCCAGCCGGCTGAGATCGGCTGAAGCTTTCTTGCGCATCTGGGCTAACAATAAGCAGTAGATGCGGCGCCGCGCAATCCTCCTCCGTTGCGTTTACAATGCGTGATCCTTTTCGTTCGTGGCGCGAATAACACGCCAGGAGCAGCAAAACGCAATTTAAGAAGTTCCGAGAAACGGCGGGGCGGGAGGGCGTTAATAGCGGCGTCAGCGTGCAACTGCCATTGTTGCGCCTTTTGTTCTCGAAGAGCGCGATTCACGTTGTTTTTCTACTTCAACCGTCTTTTACGTAACGTCTGAATTCTGAATTTCCGAGCGCCGATCGCGTTCGCGCTCTGCGGAGTTTCTGGTACGATTTTTTTTTGAAAGAGCATCGAACGATTGACGCTCGAAACGCGAGCGAAAACGAGTAGGTTTCGGCGATTTTGCGCGCTTCTCGCGTGGAAAAGTATAATTTGTAAAAAATTAACGGTAAATTGAAAACGTAAAATCCGAGTCATTCGACGGAAAAAGGAAAGCACATTCGACCGATATTTTTTGTATTAACGTCGATTTCTCGGTTCTTATTGAAACGCAAATGCACAAGTTACTTTGAGTTTCTCTAAGTTTCGCCTGTATTAGCTAGAACTAATTAAAATTAGTCACGCACTTCTCGTCGATCTTCGCTCGAAATAGCTCTTTTTAGGAATCGTATAAGTAATTTAAGAGTCGCTCTTTTACCTAATTGTAAGATTTGTTCTCTTTTGGAACGTCACAATCGTCGGACAAGTCTAGTCCCGGTTTACAATAAATAAGTGGTTTAAGCCTTAATTAAGCCATAAGAAATTCACAAATCGCAGTTCAATGTAAAAAGAATAATCGACTAGGATTGGTCCAATTTCTTCTGGCTTAAAGTCTTAAAGCTAAATTGTAGACTCCGCTTAAAAACGGTCAAAGCATCATACGATCCTTTCTTTTTAAACTTTATAATTGCATTTAACTAAAAGAATCCGCTACTTAATATATTGTGTTGGCAAAACGCAATCGCGCGACAGTTTCGTCAAGCAAACTCCGTGCGATCGTAGTATTTATTATATTTATATATATATATCGAATCTTTTTTACAGATTATACTTTTGTAATTTAGAAATACGAATGCAATTAGTTTTCTACGCTAACCGAGATCATGATAAAGAATCATAAATCATCTGTTTATGCTCTTATTCTCATATACCTATTTTGACTAGATCGATAGTCAAAGCTCTCGAATATACGTTTTGTAATTAGGTTGACGTGTCGCCATCTGTCGGCATTCCCTTACACGAGATATCATAAACATCTAACCTCGCTTTACCACGTGTACCCAGTTTAATTTAACCTCAACAGGAAGCCGTTCCTCTAGGAAACACATAAGAAAAGAATCAAAGTATGTGATTTTTACAAGTAAAATAATAATAAATACGTAACAATGGCATCGATAACCAGATTAGTGAATTCCTTCGACGTGAATTCGGAAGAATTCGAATCGTTCGTGCACGATTTAATGGTCGATAACAACGACGTGCCGTTTGATAGCCACGAGGTACGCGAAGCAAATATCTTCTTACGTTCTTTCTTAATTTTTTTGTAGACACTTCGCACAACATGTCGCTCGCGTTTAAATTTCAGGTTGACGCTGTTCAAAATGTCTTTATAAAAAGTGTGAATTCTCGTATAAATCAAGGGGGATGCGATTTTTTACCTATCCTGGAAAGAATCTTGCCCACGTGTTCCAGAGATACGTTTTCCAAGTACGGTTTATTCTGGATAGTCAACACCACGAAAGTATTGGAAAATGTGCACACTAGCACGAAAAACTTGATACTGGCGTGCAAAGTGTTGGGAGTTTTAATCGAGCACTGCAAGGAAATTCCAGAATTGCACAAACAGATCTCCATGCAACATGTGAAACAGCTTATAAACGTTCTTAGCGCATTGCAACCAGACGCAAAATGTGGTGCAATCTATTACTTGGTCGCTGTTCTACTTTATCATTATCCTGAAGTTTGCGAAAGGTTTCAGGTAATGGGTTCGACAAACTTTATTCTATTAGCTAAATGTTTTACGTTGCGCATTAATGCTGATCAACGTAAGAGATCGTGTACGAATAAGAAATTTATTGTTTTAACATTTTCCAGGGACTGATAAAGAAAATGATTTTATTACAAATTGACTCCAGACAAGAGAACTTGGTCAACGCTAGTGCAAGATGCTACGTTCTTCTATCCAAAGCGACAGAACGCTCGTTTAAACCACCACCTTCTAAATCTGTATACACCGCAACAATGTTCAACGAAGCGTTGCTTTGTAATAGCTTGCATGCTATAATGGACGAACTGTTTTCTGGATTAATAGAGCTGGAGAGTGTAGACATCTGGGATCAATTAGAATTACCACCTATTTCTAATAGAGACGTAAAGCAATACTACAATGGGCAGAAACAGAGATTCGCAAATTTGTGCATTTATCTTTCCTCAATGTTACGGTACTGATCTATAAGTCTTACGTTTATTAAATGATATTACACATTAACGTCTCTTATTTAAAATCTTGAAATGTACATTTAATTTAAAATTTCAGTGGATATGATGCAAGAAATTCTGTTCTACCTCACGATATTCTGGGAGTTTTATGTCGAGGATTGGCAATAACGCCGTTAAATTTAAAAAATAAAACTTTCTTTAAGGAACAGATGCTGTACGTCATCTTGCCAAAATTGCACATTAGTTTGCTCGCAGTTTTGGATGCGCTTATAAATGGGTATATATGCATAGAAATTTTGATAAAATATATATTCTATTGACTAATCATTGGGTAACCATGGTTCGTAATGTAAATGTATGTTTCAGATTTGCTCAGGAACTAGTACCATATGGGACGATCATATTACAGTTGTTCCAACAAACATTGCAATGGACGAGTGTCAGCTCCGAAGATCAAATGACATTTAGTGATAATGATAAACCTTTTAGAAATGTCAGGATACGTACTTACAAATGTCTCTGTTCGTGGTTAATTAATACGAGTTCGTTGTCGGGAATAGAGACAATTGCAAATGAATGTGTTACGTGCATATTGAAGGATATAACACCAGAACGAAGTTGTGTGTTATTATCTGTAAGTTTCGGTTAATTATCAATTAAATGTTCACTTTGTACTCATCTAATAATTATAAAGTTTCTAAACTGGTTTCATTACTATCGTAATTACAATTTTTATGAAAAGAGATTGTAAATTTTTTGCCTAAACTCCAAATAAGCTATATGTTTATTTAATTAAAAGTTATCTAATAGACAATTATCATTTTGCCTAGGTGCAACCAAAAACGCACTTGTCTAAACGGGCAATAAAACGTTTCAAACATAGTCAGTACGAAAACAGTACAGTTTTAAATAATGGAGAGAGTTCTTCTAAAAGTTCATCTAAAACTGCACATTTAGATGCAGATTTGTGCAAAGAGGCTCTTATCGCTTTACAAAATATAATTCTCAGCGGTAATGTCCTGCTGAAACAAACATTTTACAAGGTAAGTTCATCTAGATTTATTTTGTTATAACAATGCATTACTATGATTTTTCTAAATATTTTTTTTAGAACGTGCAGAATACCGTGATACCTTTATTATACAATCTTTATCTGGACTCTGCTGAACAGAAATTTTATAAAGATCACAACGTATGCCGCTTGGAACTATTTCGAGTATTAAGAGCTTTACAAATGAATCCACATGTGGCATCGTCATTTCCTGTACAATACTGTCTAGAAATATCGCACAGAGCAGCTCATGATATCGATTTAAATATTGTTCAAGAAGCAAAATTCGTATCAGCCGAGTTGGAAAAAATTATACATCCTATTGCACCTACGTTACAGTTACCTCGGGAGCAGTAGGTGTTTCAAATCTTATTTAAGTTTATATTTTTTATATGCAAGAATTTGTATAGATAAGACTATATTAGCAGCTTTATTTGCATATTAAATAGATTAAATACATATATTAACTTCTAGGGAACCTGATAATGAACTTGTTCATGAAAATCAAGTAGAAGAAATTGCGACTACTTGCAGATCAGATCAAAGAAGTAGGATTGAAAAGGTTTTTAAAGATGCAGATGCAATACCACATAAACGGCAAAAAATCGTTGAAACACATTACGATGGAGAATTAATAGAAGAGAATATGAATGGCATGAATATAAATTGGTCTCAGACGGATGGCAGGTCAGATGAGGAGATCGAAGTAGTAGAGATTGAAGATGTAATACAAGAACAAGACAAAATACAAAACGAGGAGCAAAGTCAGCTGGATATTGATATAATTCCAAATGTTAATGCTGAAAGTAAGATGGAATGTGAATTGGCTGCATCCCTTAATACAGAAAAACAAAAGCAACACGAGAAATCTGAAGATTTCGTGTTGTGTACAGAAAAAGAGGACAAAAGGGTAGAAAAAAATCCTAAAATCAGTGAAAAAATACCAAAGTTGCAAGATGACCCGGATGTATGGGAATCGTTTGACGATGATATAATAGAATCTCTAAGTTTGTTTCACGATGAGGTAAAATCAAATCATTAGATACTTTTATTTCATATATCTTTGCAATAAAAGAACATATACGTATAAAATAAACGTGTTGTGAATAATAACTTAACCGAATGGTATCTGCGGTACAAGTACCTTCGGTAAATCGTTCGTTTTCCGTTGCGTTGTATCTTTTTTCTTCGGTTCTTCGATGTTCTGATCTGTCAGTTTGTTCGCGACATTGAGGCCAGATTTGGGAATAAATTCGTTGACCGAGTCGACAGGTTTCTGAATTACGGATATCGTACCTTTGGCACCTTGTTCTATCAACTGAACAGGTACTTTGTATAAATTGCATATCGGTGACTTTAATCGTTCTGGTACAACCGTCCACAATCCCATTTCACAGTATCTGAAATTAATACATGGCGAATAGTTTAATGATGCACCGACTAATATTTAACATGAGGTTTTCGCGACGTTACCTAAAATTTTTCATGCTTTTCGGAGCTGTCGTGATACTGACGAAGGAATTTGTGTCGTCCGAGAATTGTGGAACTATATCTGGCACCCAAGTGCTGTCATTAGATTGTACGTTTTTAGCAGGTGCGCCAAGCGTGCCGCTTTTCGCGAAATTTGCTATCATATCTGTAAGAATGTCCGTTACGCGCTCATCCGCTTCGTCCGTCTTTCCGCCATCTCTCACTTTTTCGCCGGTAATTGTGTTTCGGCCAAAGATGAATCCTAGATCGTCGCCGTGATTCAAATTACCTACAAACGGGACTGTTAATTATATCAATATTATATGTAAGAATGTAACATGGTGTATTTCAATGAGTTATTATAAATTGTACCATCCGAGGATCGTTTGGCGTCGACGATTGGCAATCCGGCGAGAAAGTCTTTACCATAGTTTCTTTTTCCCTTATGGTCGAAAGTGTACAAAAACGTATTAGCTTTTTTGGACCAGCGGTCGACGGTCAGAAATGCGGGAGCGTTGTAAAGCGAATCGCCCAGAGCTTCCGCAACTTTTTCAATAGTATTCGGCTTGCCGTCACCTTGGAACATGTTGAGGTAGCCGCGGAAAGCCTGCGGGACGAGTCGCGATCCGTTCTGCATATTTGGAATAGTTCCTTGCAGATACGGTATGAACTCACTGGTCAAATAATCCGGGACCGTGCTCAATTTGTTTTGCACTTCATCTCTGTATTGACCGAGAACGGCACCTCCCGCTTCGTCCTTCATAACTCCCGTTAATAGCGGGATAGACGGGAAATCGCCGAGCCTCAAAGATTCCTCCGGCGATGTGGTCATGAAGTTCGGAAGCGATCTTTTAAAAACGATCAACGGTAAGTTTGATTTAAAAAGAAATTCAACTTGGGGTAATATCTTAATCTCGATACTTTTGCACTATATACCTTCCGTCGTTGGGACCTTCTATCACAGGACCAGGTGTTAGCAGATTGGCCAAGCCGGAGACGAAACCTCGGGCAGTCGCACGGATTTTCTCCAACTGGGAATCGATGCCGATCAATTTTTCGACCGGCAATTCTCGCAGGCAGTCCACCATTCTTCGCGCATCGTCTGTGGGACAGTCGTTTTTACGGGCTACGTATCTGGCGGTCTCGGAGGCGTCCTTGTCGACAGCGAAGTGAGATAAAACGGAGCCGGACATTGCGATCAAACCGTGGAAGTGATCTACAGAAATAGAATGATTCGTCAACGACGAGAAAGGACGCGTCAATTGTTACGCAGAGCGCGATAAATCGTGCTATCGGGGATTACTTTCGCAGAATTTTGATAACGACAGCATTATAGCGGAACTGGCGCCGGTGCCGTGACCGAAGGCTGTTATCCTGTTTGGATCACCGCCGAAAAAATATATGTAATCCTTCACCCAGTCGATAGCCAGCACCATGTCGAACATACCGTTGTTTCCCGGCATTACCTGTGTACCTGTACTCAGAAATCCTGAAACAAAGAGATTTCGGTGAGATCACTTTCCTTTCTTGCTTAGCGTATCTTAATTACCTAACGTCCCTAATCTGTACTGGATAGACACGACGATCAGCTTCTTCTTAATCAGGTGTCTCATTTCGTATTGACACGCCGCACCTCTCCTAAAACCACCACCGTGGATCCATACCAGTACGGGATAGCCGCCGCTGGAATCTGGAAGCGATGGGGTGAAGACGTTCAGGAAGAGGCAGTCTTCGCTTCCGATGATTTTATCGGGTTCATTGTGACTGGGCTGAGGACAGGGAGGTCCCCACGTAGTGGCGTTGTACTCTCCTTCGAGATACACGGGCGAAGCTCGCTGAAAATTTTTTTTTCCTTATTAAATGAAGATGTTAATTTAATAACAATGATAACTTTATTATTTTTTTTACGAGGCTTGATAAATCATTAGAAAAAGTCAAAGCCAATAATGGCTGATATGTTGTATTGGAAGTAATTGTTAAAATTATTCAACGTTAATTTGTATTTCGATTTGAATTGCATAAAAGAAATATATAAATGTTCAAAAAGTATACAGAAAGAATTATGTCTAGTTATTATAATGAGTGATTAATTGTCTATGTTTGACCGATATGTCAAATTATATAATTAATATTTGTTAAATAACGCGTATCATTTCCTGCGTCTCATATGGTTTGTTTTATGCTTCCTTTTATTTTTCGGACAGGACTGTCCGAATTTAATGAACTTGATAACACGTATCAAGTTCATTAAATCGGACCATTGTATGTGTGTGACAGGATACACTGAGAGATAAAAAGATGTTTCGTTCAGCCTGATCGTGCGCGTTATCGATTAATAACAGTGTAAAAAATACGCAAAAAAAAACACGGCCTTTTGTTCTTACATGGAATAGCTATTAATATTCGCGGTTGCTCGTTAAAGTGACGCACACGTTTACTCCACAGGTCATTGAATTTAATTATCACATATATTGTGATGCTTTTCTAGTCTTTCTGCCACAGTTCACATAACGGTTTGAGTCGTTAACATTGTCGACGTGTACATTACGACTCGCACATTACACAAAAAATATTCTATAAATTGTACGGCTTGTCAATTACAATTGGTACCTTTTCAAATTTTAATTCTTAAATCTAAGTCATTATAAGTCAATAAAAATTCTTAATGTAATAAAATATTGATAGAATCTTTTAAAATTTAAATTAACTACATCGTTAATATCTTACCCCATATAATATGTAGATAAAGATCGCGAAGAATTCCAATTTTGCTAAATGTGCAAAGATTTTTAATACATTGAATTTATATGTGTAAGTTTATATTATATATTGTAATAATATATTTATAATACTATATATTTGATAATACTTTTATATTTATAGATCTATAAACGTTTTACCTGGAACCTAGCTCGACCGGTTGGTGGCTGCCCAAATCTGATTCCACGAAAAACATAGAATCCCTTGTCGGGATCGCGGATGCCGACGATACGCGCGTCACGATCGTTTTTATTCACAAAAACCACCGGATCGTCCTCAGGAGGCTGCGCGGCCGGGATACCGCCGACAATTCTCTTCCGTCTGATCACATCTCGGGCACTTATTAACGTGCAAAATAAAAGGATAACGAGCGAGACGACGCGTCCATCCATTTCGAATACGCGCGTTGAAATAAAAGAATTATCACTGCTCTCTCGCTGGGCGATTTAGTGTGAACGAGTTGGAGGGGATGCGCATCATTCTTTATTACGGAATTGCTTTAACAATTTATCGCTTCGCAATTTTTATTAGAGAGAAAAAAGCGTCTCAGCATACTTATGACATATAAAATTGCAAATCTTCCTAATAGAATTTTCTTTTTAAAAGAAAACAATTTTGTAATGAGACTTTACAGTAGAGATAAGACTTTGTAATAAAACGATTATTATATAACATAATTATATAATTAATATGTAATTAAATATAATAAAGTTAAATATATTGATTAAGTATATTTAGTACATAAGTTATTATAGTAATTAAATATATTAAAAATTGTTTAAATTCAATATTGAATTTTATTGCTGAGAAAATTACTTTTTAGATGTGAGTTTGAAGAATTATTTACGTCTATTATAATTAACGCGTAAATTATTTGCTCATCTAATTCGTTAAAGCATAACAAAATACAAAAAAATGTATGCAAAATTATAAATTAATTGAATTAGGTGCACGCAGGAAACGAATTTGAATCGAACGCCGTTTTAGCGGGCTGACTACGTGATCAAGCGAAGCACTGTGGTATCCCCCAATCACGGCTGACTTCCGCTTTCATCTCCCTTCCCGGCCTTCCCTCTGTTTGATGTCGGCTCCACTGGTACGCACGGGGTTTTCGCTGGCGCGGATTATCCGCATCGATCTACCGCGCTCGAGACGAATCTGTCGAAAGAAGCTCACAATTACCTGATCCTCGTTTTCCGTGCGTAAGATACACTCGATATTTTCGCGAATCCGGCGAAATGATGGATTCGCACCTCGAGCGGCATCGTGAGGTTAAGATGCGCCAGCTGAAATCTGAAATGCACAACGTGTAACGAGCGTGGTGTGTGTTGCGAGAGTGTCGTCGCGACGAGGCTCACCGAGATACCGTGATTTCTTTTCAGGTTTTTGAGCCATGGGTCGAGTGATTCGCGCGCAGCGTAAAGGTGCGGGATCCGTCTTCCGATCCCACACCAAGAGGAGAAAGGGAGCACCGAAGCTGCGGTCTCTGGACTTCTCCGAGAGGCATGGATTCATCAAGGGTGTCGTCAAGGTTTGGAGCAATTTTCTATTATATTTGGCCATAATGTTCCAATTGGCACGACTGTAGAATTCGGAGCGGCATTTTCGAGGCCTGGTGAATTGATTCAGCTTGTATTCATGATGATTTCTAACATACCTACGTCCGATTGATTAGATGACGTCAAATTAGAGGCTCTTTCTGAGGATACATTTCTTACGTTACAAAAATGATTTTAGCTAGTTCAATAAATGTTATATGAGGTTTATTTCGTTTTTTCACTCAGGACATCATCCACGATCCTGGTCGCGGCGCGCCGTTAGCGGTGGTGCACTTCCGTGACCCTTACAAGTTCAAAACGCGTAAAGAATTATTTATCGCGCCAGAGGGAATGTACACCGGCCAATTTCTGTATTGCGGAAAGAAAGGTATGCTCAACGATAATTTCTAAATGGCATTGAACGAAACAATGTGTAAAATTAATAATGCTTTATTTAAAACAACCACTCTCGTTTATAAGAATTTATTACATATTAAATTTGAAACATAAGGCAAATAAGAGCAAAATGCTGATGTTATAGCAAATAATATTAAATATAAAAAGTAACTTTAATATAAACATAAAAATGAGTTTATATAGTATATTTGTATAATTTATTTGCTCTTATTTGCCGTTTGTTTTAAATTTGATCGTATATCTAGAGTGTTTTTCTTGGCCTCGTTACATATGAATTTTTATTAATGACAAAATGTAACGTTTTCCAGCCAACCTCCAGATTGGAAATGTGATGCCAGTCGGCATGATGCCAGAAGGTACAATTGTCTGCAATTTGGAGGAGAAGACCGGTGACAGGGGCCGATTGGCCAGAGCTTCTGGCAATTACGCCACAGTGATAACCCACAACCCCGACACCAAGAAAACTAGGGTCAAGTTACCTTCGGGCGCGAAGAAAGTCATTCCTTCCAACAACAGAGCTATGGTTGGGATCGTCGCTGGTGGTGGACGTATAGATAAGCCTATACTTAAAGCCGGTAGGGCTTACCACAAGTACAAGGCGAAGAGGAATTGCTGGCCTAAGGTATGCCTTCTGATTTTCACATTCGTTGCTGAGACGATGTGTAACGAAGAATTCAATTTTCTTAATGATGGCAATTGGACATTTGAAACCTGAAGAATTTCAATTTGTGGAAATTTTTTTCAACTGAATTAACGTAAAGCTCTTTTGCATCGAGCCTGTGGTGCTTTCTCGCCGTATTTGAGACACTCGAAACTTTTTCAGGTTCGTGGTGTTGCCATGAATCCCGTGGAGCATCCTCACGGTGGTGGTAACCATCAACACATCGGTAAGGCGTCCACCGTCAAGCGTGGCACCAGCGCCGGTCGTAAGATCGGTCTTATTGCTGCTCGTCGTACCGGAAGAATCAGGGGAGGCAAGACCGACGCGAAGAAGGACGACTAGATTAAACGCTAAATTTGGTGACACGTTGTACAATAAAGGAAAACATTTACAAAACTGCATTCGCTGTACAATCGAACAAATTCTACGAATTCCAGTGAGGTATTTTGGGCAACTGAAACCGAAACTGAGCTTTTTTTAGAACCGATCTTTCCTGCACCTATGTTTAATTGGATGGCATAATCTCTCATTCGGGACTTGCCTAATGCTTGTTTCTACCAACGTAAATTAACTTTAATCTCGGCTTAACTTGCTTTTTATCTGTTCTTGGTTATGAAAATTAGAAGAAGATGAAAAGTAAGTTGAACCGAGATTAAAATTAATCTACCGATAGAAATAAACATAAAAGATGGATTTTTTGTTATCGTGTGTGTTGAAATTATTATGACATAATTATTTTTATCGTAATTAAATATATCCGAATTATTGACGTTTATTACGACGAAGGGAAATCCTGCGGGGATCTCTGATCAGTTTGAAATCAGATGCATCTATTCAGACAAAGAATAGCTAGTTTGTTGCGCCCACTCTGTGATTATAGATCTGTTTAGCTGAACTTCTCGCACTTCATCTCTTTTCTCTTTTTCTCTCCAATATGAAAAGGGAAAGAGGAAAGATGAAAACCGTGTAAGAAGTTCAGTTAAAAAGAAACAGACCTATCGATAGGATTCTTTTCTACATGAAACATGAACAAAATCCTGATCCCCGCATGAAATTAAAAAAATGTATCCGTTCGAGAGCGTTCGGTAACTCGACATCATTACCAACCGCGTTTTCGATCGGTCATATCGCCGCACGCGTCTCGTGCAAGATAAATATACAAAATATTCCTAACGTAAGTTTACGATTTCTCGCGTCTGGCGTTTTTTTTTCCTTTTTTTTTTCCTGCGACGTCGATCATATGAGGAAGGGGAGGGGGAACGTTCTCCCCACCCGTGGTTACTCGCGCGTCCCGTCGCCCCTGACATCCGGCGGAAGTCGGGGCGCCGCCATTTTGGCAGCTCGGGTTCTCGGCCATTTTTGTTGCGTCAACGTCAAGTGCGGCCAGGCAGGGGCCTCTCGCGCTTTCCTTCAATCCTTCACGCCAGTTGCCTCCGGGATCCCTCCGTATCGTGTTCAGCGAAAGACTTGACCGGCGCGCGCCGTTCTTCGACGAACTGATAAAGGATCGGGTGCGAATTCGCGATCAAGCGAGGCTATCGCCTGCGCGAGGCGTATATATCAGTCCGCGAGACGACAAAGAGACCGAGCGAGAGACAGGGAGAGAAAGCGAAGGAGCTAGAAAGAGACAGAGCGCGTTGGGACGCGTTGGAATTTTTTCGACTCGCGTGTGTGTGTGAGAGAGAGAGAGAGCAAGAGTAGACGAGCTTTAAAAGGGCTTCAAGCGACAGAGCTGCGAAACCTACGCACCGAGGCGGAGTAATATGAGTAATGCAGCCAACCAGAATGGATCAGGTCTAGAGCAGCAGGTAAGGGAAAAAAAACGAAGGGCGAGAGAAAGGACCGCGGGAGGCCAGGAGGCATTGTTCCTCTCGGGGCCAGCGTCCTGCGAATCCTTTCCTCCCCCTCCCCCCCTTTCCCGTTCTTCCCCTCTCGGTTTTTCGCACATCTCGATCCGGATTTTCCCTTTCGGGATCTCCAAACGCGACGAACATTCTCGCTTGTTCTCGCTGTGGAGAACGCAAGGGGAATTTCCTTTATCCGATCGAAGCGAGAGAGAGGGAGAGAGAGAGAGAGAGAGAGAAAGAGAGAGAGCATCATGGGCCGTCGTCACTCGTCGGCCAGCTCGTGACGTATACGCTACGTATAATGGCGGCAAGCGATTCCGGGAACGGCATGCCTATTGCCTCGTGTCGCGACTCGCGACGCGCTCGCTCTCTCTCCTATCTCTTTCTCTCTCTCTCTCTCTTCCTCTCGCGCCTGTTTGTTCCCGAGATAGGATTGCGCGCGGCGGGGAGGGGGCGGGGCGGGGAGGAGCGCACAAGTCGGATTTTCGCGGATCGAGATGACTCATCGTCGGGGAACCGAATGATAATGACTTTATCGTCTTTATCCGCGCGAATGTCACGCGGTCGCGAATACCGTGGCTCGATCTAACCTGGAGCTCTCTCTTTCTGTTGCCCCGCAGCTAGCTGATCTGGACTTGCAGGGCTCCCGCCAACCAAGTGGGGGCCGCTACGTTCCACCGCATCTTCGTCATAAAACTGCGAGTGAGTACAGTAAGTTGTCGAAATTGCTAATTTGCGAGGTTGCTTTGAAAAATTCAACGCTCGTTATATCGCACGTGATTCTTATGGCGGAGTATCAAGTGATGCGTTACAATATAGCGAGTCGACATGTTGGGGCTGATAAGCGTGTACTGGCCAGCAGAATGTCGCTTGATCTTAGCTTGTGGAATCGAATTGCTTTAGCAAAGAAGAAGCGAATATATATAAGTGTGGAATTTTTTTCCGAACAGGTAATCCACCCGCCGATTTGAATTACTCTTCCAACTCAAGATCGTTTACTGACAGAGACAGAGGGGGAGATCGCGATCGCGACCGAGGAAGGGATGATCGCGATAGGGCCGGAGGCGGTTATCGGGACTCGCGGAGTCCTCGCGACGTCGATTTCGCGAACTTCGGGAGCTTCGGTGGGCGCAATAGGCGCAGTCAGGAAAATGGAAGGGATTATAGATACCCCAACTCCGAGCGCGATCGACCAATTAGCGGCAACGATCGCTGGCAGGAGCCTGTTCGAAATGATCGTTGGCCGGACAACAGAAATGACAGGATGGGAGGTAGCGGCGGGAGATGGGGCGATGACAGAGGTGGAAGAGGCGGCAGAGGCGAAGTCGACTGGACGGTCCCAACTGCCAGGGATGAGCGAGTGGAGCTGGATCTGTTTGGTACTGGCAATACTGGGATCAACTTTAGCAAATACGAGGATATCCCAGTTGAGGCTACCGGAGACAGCGTACCACCACACATCACATCTGTGAGTATACGATACATACACGGGACTTAATTTGGTATTTTATGTTTTTCACACGCGCACACTACACATCTAATCCCCTTGCTTTCTAATTTTTCAGTTTGACGAGGTTAAGCTGACAGAGATAATAAAGAATAGCATCGCCTTGGCAGGATATGACAAGCCTACACCGGTACAGAAGTACGCGATACCGATCATCATCAATCGCCGTGACGTGATGGCCTGCGCTCAAACCGGGTCCGGTAAAACAGCAGCCTTTCTAGTGCCAATACTGAATCAGATTTACGAGAGCGGGCCGCGACCGCCACCACCGCAAGCGAACTCCTCCGGCAGGCGTAAGCAGTATCCGTTGGGTCTTGTGCTGGCCCCCACGAGAGAGCTCGCTACGCAGATATACGACGAAGCGCGGAAATTCGCATACCGATCGCGCATGCGCCCCGCGGTCGTATACGGTGGTTCCAACATAGTAGATCAAATGCGCGAGTTGGATCGCGGTTGTCATCTACTTGTGGCAACGCCTGGGCGTCTGGTGGACATGTTGGGACGCGGTAAAATTGGCTTGCATAATTGCCGGTACGTTTACATCAACGATACGTGACTTATTGAATAACACGAATCAATTTATTATTATATTCATTCATTATTTATGTTTGTGCGTTTTAGATTCTTGGTACTAGATGAAGCGGATCGCATGTTGGATATGGGTTTCGAGCCGCAAATAAGACGCATTGTCCAGGAAGATAATATGCCGCCGACTGGAGAGAGACAGACTCTCATGTTCTCTGCCACTTTCCCGAAAGAGATTCAAATGTTAGCCAGAGATTTTCTCAGCAACTACATCTTTTTGGCGGTTGGTCGTGTGGGATCGACTTCTGAGAATATTACACAGAAGATTGTATGGGTGGAAGAACATGACAAACGTTCATACCTACTTGATTTGCTGCAGGCTAGCAACTTTGCAGATCCTAGTAAGTTCTAGTACTGAGTTAGACTCGAATTAACATCGAATTTCCAGGTATAAAAATTTATCTATAATTGGTAATGCGATATAAAGGTTAATGCTTTACGTTTGTGTTACGCAGCTGCTGAGTCGCTCACCCTAGTGTTCGTGGAGACTAAGAAAGGTGCCGACATGCTCGAAGAATACTTGGCCTCAATGGGATATCCGGTTACCAGCATTCACGGCGATAGGACTCAACGCGAACGAGAGGAAGCATTGCGTCGCTTCCGCGCGGGCAAAGCGCCGATCCTGGTCGCTACCGCAGTGGCGGCGCGTGGCCTCGACATACCGCACGTTACACACGTCATTAATTTTGATTTGCCCGGCGACGTTGAGGAATACGTTCATCGTATCGGTCGTACCGGACGTATGGGCAATTTAGGTTTGTTTCACTTTGGAATTATTGCACTGCTAGCAATCGTTTGACAAAAAATAGATACATGTTACATCGCGTCTCGTTTTGTAATTCAGGTCTGGCCACATCATTTTTCAACCATAAGAATCATAATCTGGTACGCGACTTGGTAAATCTGCTTAATGAAGCCAATCAGGACCTTCCACCTTGGCTGGGTGACATGAGTAGTGAAGCGAGATATTCCGGAGGTAGTTCTCGGCGACCAGGAGGTGGCGGCGGCGGCGGCGGTGGTGGTGGCACCAAGGGACGCTTCGCTGGCGGCGGCTTTGGTGCAAGAGATTATCGTCAACAACCCAGTTCTGGGCCTGGTCGTAGTAATGGGCCATCTAGACCTGGTGGTTACGGAGGTAAATGATTAATAACAGGATATCTCTCTCTCTCTCTCTCTCTCTCTCTCTCTCTCTCTCTCTCTTTCTCTCTCTCTCTCTCTCTCTCTCTCTCTCTCTCTCTCTTTCTCTCTCTCTCTTTTTCTGATATTAATTTAAAATGTTTTATTAATATTTGATTTTATAATATTAATTTAAAATGCTGATGGGATATCTAAATAGTATAATTGCTGTTTTTTTTACACAATATTTACAATATTTTATTTATTTTTCTTATTACAGGCGGTTATTCAAATTACGGAGGTAACTTTAATTCATCGTATAATTCCACTAATAATGGCAACAGCGGCGGCCCCGACTGGTGGGACAAGTAGATGATTATTTTCATCTCTTTCTACTTCATCATAATTATTATTACTCTACACGCAAATTCAATTATATGTAAGGAAGACACGAGAGACATTATTATTATTATGTCTGACACTACACGCACGTGTTTTGCGCGCGTATACATGTACACATGCGCAGAGTACAGACAGTTTCACGTATAATACGTATTCACGTTTTCGCTCGACTGCCTGTGCACTCCGAGTTTTTGGATGAGAAGCAGAAAAAAAAGAATACTTATGTTTAAATTCCACTATATTACATTTGTTCGTGAGCGACATTGACAAATCCTGCGTGCAATTTAGTATTCGCGCCGGTGGATCACCGGTGGATCGCCGGATGATATCTCAAATGTGAATGATCTCACCATAAAAAAAAGTGCGAGTATGGTAAATAGGATTTGTTCGACACTTATTAGTTAGAGATCCATCCAACATTTCGTTGCCGTGCGTGCTGAGAAACACAAGTAGTATAACCACTAAGGAATCAAATCGGTAAGTCGTTAGTCCCTGTTCGGAGGGAATAACGATGTAACACATAGTAGCTGAAGAAACTTAGTAAAATTTTTTAGAACTCCTGTCGAGATTATAGGGGGCTCATCGTAACTTTATTATTTACACATTTTCTTTTCTTTTTTTCTTTTATAGGGGGTACGGTGAGGCGTATTTTCGGTAATTATAGCATAATATAAACGTTTGACTGTTGTAAAAAAAAAAAAAAACATTTTTAATGCACAAGTATTTTATTGCCTTTGCTACCATAATGGCCAGTAGAAGTCATGCTGTTTCGTTCAAATGGATGGCATATAATTCTTTATTTATACACGTGCACGTTTATCGATACGCCTAGGATACGCCAAATTACCGTCGCCATAGATTACATGATAATTCCTTATTATTATTTTTTTTTCTTAATTTACTGTAGTTCAGCGACGAATGGTACTTTGTTGTTTTGCCGTCCCCAAAGAGAGACGATATTGCGCCGGCAATATATGGTTTACTTGAAATAAGCCACGTGAATTTTTCGGGGATCGACGGTTTTGATATTGAGAAAGAGAAAAAATGGCAACACAGGCTACGTCTTAGGATACCTTTAGAAATCTCACATTTTCATTATAGCCTGATATACGCATTGATAATTTTAGAAATTTTCAAGACGGCGTTCATGCGATTTACAAAGCCGGCAGTTATTTTCATAAGTTATTCTCATAACTTTGTTACAGTGAGACCTCGATATATATATATATATATATATATATATATATATATATATATATATATATATATATATACGGCGGTTACATAATGTCGGAAAGGAAAGTTTCCACTTTTCGTCGTAAGATTTTTTGTTTAAAGAAACTATCTTTCTGTCTTTTTTGATAAAATTATTTGCCGTCTTTGCACTGTTTCTCTTCCAAGTGTTGTGAACGTTTGCAGCGAGAGCCTTGATGGCGAAATTTTCCACAGATGCCTATAACGAATATGGAGGTTTCACTGTACAAACGCGGCTAGATTATGCTTTAGTGGAAAGAGCAGGTATATATAAATGTTTTATGTACCTGAGCTTGTAGTTCTACAGACGGAACTGCGTTGATCCCACGTATAGAAGCGTGCTTCTCGAATAGCATTTCTAAACGTAACGGAGACGTTGCCCTGCGAAATTGGTATGGCGCTTTATAAAAAGAAAATCTTAGTCTGCAGTACCGAATGCGAATGTGTGAGTGCTCATATGGAAGATAAATTATATTGAGACAGATTAAAAATACGGTTGCAGTTACAGAGGGGTATTAAAAACAAAGAGCAAAGGGAGAGATGCTTTTTGCATTGACATAGCGGGCTCTATCTTCATTAAGAAAAAAAACAACAAATAAACGGGAGGGGGGAAAAGATAGAAAGCAGCATAAGCCTCTTGAGGGAGACACACGGGGTGCACTCATGTTATTTTCTAGCTGTATTTATCAGTATGATACGCGCGTTATATATATAAATACATAACACTAAAATAATTGAAAAACGACTGTGATATCGAACGATCTTGTGACATTCAATTTCCACGCGAATTGATGAAACGAACAATTAACGGGATAACAAATACAAATAAATGTGTATTAATTAATCGGTATTGAATGTCGGGAAGGTGAACTAGCTCAGGTTGTTTGAGCTGAGAACAAGAATATTAAGTCGTTAAAACAGTTAACACAACACAAGACAACGTGGCTGTTGTCCGATCGGGGAGGGCTGAACGCTAGGCTCTTGCGGCGGTCCCGGGGGACCTTTCTAGGGCATTGTTTCTGCTTAAAGTAAACGCGCATTAAACGATATGATAGATGACGCGAGCTTGCGAGTAATTTACCGGTTGAATGATGACGTTGGATATATGGCTTTGTAGGATGTCGATATCGTTTTGTGCTAAAAAAAAAAAAATAAACGAAAAAACGTCGGGTTCTTCGTCTATATAATCTACTACGTGAGGGGAAAAAGTACAAATTCGATTTGCGTCACAACCGACAGGATTTTTAGACATGTCATACTTATACCTGTTATATTACTAGATTTAATAGTGCAATTCGCGTGCGTGGAATCGTATGCCGTGTGACCGTGGACCAAGGTGTGAATGCCTCTTTTACGAGAGGGATCGAATAATTATTTCATCATAGAACATTCAAGGGGTTGGGGTAGCGTTTAACGAGGTAAACACAAAAAAAAAAGATATCGTTGGCTTCCGACCGTTGGGTGCGAGTGTTCTCAAATTTTTTAATACGATTCGTCATCGAGGCTATTATTACGTCGGCTCTCGGAGTCCCCGCCAAGAACGTTAATTACGGAGAATCCTTTCGCGGACGGCGGTATCGGTCCTTCACGCCGCCGTGCCGATCTCTCGTGTACGGCAACGTGTATATCATTTTCGTAGGGAAGACTCTGACGTCGGTTCCGAGACTGACGTTACGTACACGCGGGCTTCTCTTGCGTCTTCTTTCCTATTTTATTTTGTATTATTTTATAAAAAGTGACGAAGGAAAAGGTATCGGTAGAGTTCCCGATTCCCACGGGGAGAATTGAAATTTTGGCGAACAAAGGCAGATTTGCGTAACGGATCCAATTTAAACGTACACGATAAAAGATTTTTTTATCGTTAACTCTTGGATACATGAAAACGGGGTGGGACTTTGAGACCTTTTCTTTCTTCTTAGGTAATTCTTTTTTTGTCGATATTGTTCGCGACTTGAAAATTTATCCCATTAGGAGGCCACGCATCTAAGGGTTAAAAGTTCAACTGTACGACGCGTTTAGGCATTTCGCGGACGCGTCGATCGCGTGTCGCGCCGCGTTTTTAATCAGTCCTATTGCATTTCGAAACGAACCTTTTTTTTTTCTTTTTCGACTTACATGGTGGGCAGAGAGAGAGAGAGAGAGAGAGAGAGAGAGGGATACATTTCGAGCGCGGCCGGCGATTACAACGTACGTCACTTCCGCGTGTCGTTGTCCCCTTAACTTAAATATTTTCCCTTCAACGTGACAGCGTCCACGATCGGTATATCGATCACCGATTGGCAGAGAAACTTTCGCTTCGTTATTTCTCCCGCGATGACGTTAACGTCGAAACCTGATTATTGTCGAACGTTCCTGCAAGATAGTCAAAATGTCCACCGTGTAGTAAACCGACACAAATGTGTATAAATTTAAACGTGCGGTACTATGACTTTTTTTTTTTTTTTTTTTTTTTAATAGCGTATTAGCAATACTTAGGAGAAATAGAGAACGATAACTGCGATTATTATTTATTGATCGATTTAGTATTTATTTTCTACGTTTCGGAAGGTAAACAGTAAATGTATGTCTTCTGTACTGTACACGTTCTTTTCTCATGTTTGGTCCTCTGAAGTATATCGGACGAGCAGCCTTAGGGGGAAAAATAAATAAAAGAAAACACTTTACGGATTACAGTTATAAAGAACGCGGAATATATGATCAGACAAAAGATTAATTTTAAAGAGTATAGTGCGAGGGAAGAGAGAAAAGGTTGGCGAGAAGTGTGAGAATGAGAGAGGGGCTAATCGAACGAACACAGGCATCAAAGGGAACGAGGGGAAAAATAAAAATAATAAAAACAGAGGGAGAAGGGAAAAGCGGCGTTGACTGTGACTGCAATCATTATCGAAGAAGGGAGAGGAAATTCCGCAGAGGAACACATCGCACATCGTATGAAAAATGTAAAAACGCGAATGCGTGCGCGACAAATACAATACAATTGAACGCCGGGCGAGACGGGGGGGAGGAGGTGGTCGCCGGCGAGTCGCGGCGCAAATTGTTCACGTGCGAGTAGTCTTGTATTTTTTATTATTTTACATTTATAAGCGCGCTCGATCGGGCTCGATTCCCGACGACGAGAGGAGGAACGGGCGCGCGCATTCTCCGTGGTTTCTCCACTCTTGCGCGATCCTCCCCCTTAATTGGGAGGTGACGAGAGCGCGAACTCTCGCGGGGGTGAGGGAACGCAGGAAAAAAAGAGAGAAGCGCGCCCGTTTCTCCGGAGGAGCGCCAGCAGCGAGGTGGGATGGCAAAAGAAACGTCTTCTAACTTGTTCCGAGCGTTTTTTCGATTTGGTACGAGGACGGCATAATCGTGCGCATGTAATCGGATCGTTGGGGGAGATGCGAGAGGTGGGCGCGGGAGGCAAAAGGAGGAAGGAAAAATTTCAATTTTTGCTGCGCGCGGTGAAAAAAAACGATGGGGGGGGGTCGTGACCCCCCCCCGTCGGCGGAGGGGTGGGCGACATGCGTACGATGCGTCGCGCGACACACTCCTCACGCGTTATTTAACTTTTAACCGTAATGATACTACTAATCACTTCACTCGCATTGCCCAGTGCGGGAGGGGTGTCTTTGAACGGAACGGTGAACGTACCATTCTGTCGGTCTCTTATTTAATAATTTGCACATTTACACGCGCTAATGTAGAGGCGAAAAAAACCGAATATTTTCGAACAAAGATTACCGAATGTTCCGATGAACTGTTGCACGGCTATATGTATGTATTTGTATATGATATATGCACACAATACATACATATATATGTGCACGTTGGGTAAATTGACGGAAGGAGAGTGTCTCCAAAGACGGGGGGGAAGGGGAGGAAGAGAAATTGATCAAAGAGGAAGAAGGAAGAGGTTCATCAGCATGCGTCGTATATTTATTCTTCATTAGCAATAAATCTTCCTGCGCGCGTTTCTCTTTTCTTTTTCTTCCTTTACATTTCTTCGATTCCTCTTTTCCTCACTTTCTCAGCGTTCCAGACGCTCTTCCTGTACACGCGCTTGTCGCGTGTGTATACAGGCAT
The DNA here is from genome assembly GCF_048541705.1 of Temnothorax americanus. Taxonomy (NCBI): domain Eukaryota; kingdom Metazoa; phylum Arthropoda; class Insecta; order Hymenoptera; family Formicidae; genus Temnothorax; species Temnothorax americanus. The sequence continues at coordinate 1,222,396 of NW_027509286.1, forward strand.
ATTTAAAACGTATGCTCGTGAAGAATTGATGTAGAGTGTCAATATTGTTACAAAAAAAAAAAAAAAAAGAGAAATTACCTCATACGGGACGATCGCATATTAATTCGATGTTCTTTCATTCGGTGAATTTTTCCGTTTATTTATAGTATTACGCGAAGAGAAGGAAGAGAGAGTGACAGGAGACTTCTACAAAAATGAATATAATAAAGATTACAAAAGGATCAAGGCGTGTGCTTCTCTTTCGTCGCTTCCCTTGCACCTGCGTGCTCCGACATTTTTGCGTATCGAGGAAGAGTAATTTAAGTCTTTTATAATCGTCTTGCGTGGCCAATCTCTTCGTGCCGGATGTTGAAAATTTATACATGCGACCTGTAATTACGAGAATCCAAGTTCGATTATTCCTCAGCAAGAGTTTGCATTGTATAGAATCTTTTGTTAATCCTTTAATCTTGCATTAGACTTTAATTTTCTCTAATTAATCTTCAAAATATTGGAATGTACAGTGGTTGTTTGGGCGGTCTTTAATAAGATCAGATATTAATGTATGTAATCTTTTTAAATCGATTCGCGTCGCGTGCGAGCTGCGTGTTTTATTTTAAAGTGGCCGTCCAAGTTACGAATTAACTTAATTATAATGATCAGTTTATCACGATACTACCCGTCCTATTTCATTAATGTGGAAATAGTATTATTAATCACTTGTCTTTTGACGGGTAGAAAAAATTGGATCACGAGCAAGAAACTATACAAATTTTGTTTCAAGCAATTCTATAAATTCTGGATTGACCGGCAATCGATTTAAAGATCCGATTAGGGACGATAAATCATACATAATAATTGGAAATTTAGTCAGAGTTTGCTCTCCAAGTTTATAATTTCTCGAGTAAGAGTTTAGTCCCCCACTCTCAGGCTAAATAAATCTGTAAAAATTATTGGATCATTAGGCTCGTTTTATGCAACGCAAGGAGTATTGTGGTAAATGGCCAACAATACGAGTTGAATAAAATGTTATATTGATAAATTAGTTTAGTTTTAACATAAATATAAAGAACTGATAAGAGAAAATTTATTGTAATTTGTACTAGCGTATTTGTTTTGGACTATTTACCACATTACTAAATCTGTGAAATAAATAATAGTAAAACATATAAATTTCTTAATTAGTTCCGAGCGGGTCAATAAAAAAATTGTCCAGACGATATCCGAGATTTACATGAAGAACTCTATATTTCGCGCGAGCTTTCGACATTTATCTCTCCCGTCGCGAGGGGTTAGGTTATCTGACTCCTGGGTTCATTAGTGGGAGAGACACGATTCGCGGTTTCACCAATCGTGTAAGACCACGATCGCAATGGCGGCGTGGCTGAACGGTTTTGCGTTATCGGACGGTTAGGTGTCGATCTGGCGGTGCCGAGCGCGTTAGTCTCCTTGTTTACGGCATAGTACATCGGTGGAACTGATTTTTTTCCTCCCCCAGTCATGTACGGTTTCCTGATAGTGGCATTGCTGGATATAACCCTTGACGGTACGTACCCTAACCTCCTCTTCTCACCCTTTTGAATAAAAAAAAAACCAGCCCGTCTCTCCGACGAGCAAATGATAACGGCTGACTCGTTTTAGTGGTCGGAAGTGTCTCGCAGTCGGAGATCACGAAACATCTGGAGTACGGTAGGGAGTTCCTGGCGAAGGGCCAGTTGCAGGATGCCCTGTCACACTACCACGCAGCCGTTGGTAGGTTGAATCCCCCCGAATTTGCACTTGGTCTTTTAAACGGGAGCTCTCCAGCAAGCGACACGAGTCGATATAAACGTCGTTCAATCTTTCTTTTTCGACAATGAGTAACAAAGACGCTTGTGTGGACACTTGTGTCGTTTGCTGGAAAGCTCCCAACGTTGTCAGCTGACCATGCGTCAGACAGAGCAGGAAAACGGTCCCCCCGGTGTTCAAGAGCAAATTTTTTTCAGAGGGGGACCCGAGCAATTACCTGACCTACTACAAGAGAGGCACGGTTTATTTAGCGCTTGGCAAAGCCAAGTTCGCCCTCCTCGATCTCGACAAGGTTCTGGAATTGAAGGCGGATTTCACGCCAGCGAGGCTGCAGCGCGGCAACATTTTACTCAAGCAGGCCCACTTCGACGAGGCTGAAAGCGACTTTCGCAGTGTGGTACGTTATCCCCTTCGGGTTTACGTTGTGTTTTTACATTGCGTACTGTACAGTTTACGGGCGAACGACTCACGCCTTCTGTTCTCATTCCAGCTAGCATTAGAACCAAATAATAGGGATGCCTTGAATGCCTTAGATAGGTTATACCCAGCTAGGGAAGAAATGAAATTAGTCGATAAATTTGTGTACAACGACGATCATGTGGCAGCTGTGCAGCAGATCACTCGACTCATTGAGATATGCCCGTGGTCCTCTTATTTGAGGGAACGCAGGGCGGAGAGTTATGTTGCTCTTGGAGATTTTATAAGCGCCATATCCGACATACGTTCGACTACAAAATTGCTGTCCGATAATACGGAGGGTTTCTTCAAGCTCTCGACGTGGCTGTACCGTCTCGGGGACGTTGACGAGGCATTAAAGTGAGCAATTAACCGTGAGAATAATCGCTGATACTTTTGTTAAATCGCAGCACTAATTTGGAATAAATATTTAGGGAGATTCGAGAATGTTTGAAGCTCGATCCAGACCATAAGCAATGTTTCCCGTTTTATAAGAAGATTAGAAAGATAAAAAAGTTGCTGCAGGACGCGGAGACAGCGCTGGAGGATAAGGATTATGACGTGTGCATTGATTCGGCTAATCGTGTATTGAAGCAAGAGTCGAATGAGCCGAAAGTACAGTTTACGGCTTACCATTACCTCTGCCGATGTTACGCGGAAACTTCTGAGACGACTCAGGCGATCGATAATTGCCAACAGGCGTTAAATATCAGGAGGGAACCGAATGTGCTGTGCGACAGTGCAGAGGCGTATCTTGCCGCGGAAATGTTCGACGATGGTAATTTAAGTCTTGTATATTTTATAGTGTCGATGTATGTATATAATTCTCCCACTTTGTAAAGTAACGAATAAAATTTTTTTTCCTTCAATAGCGATCAGAGAGTTCAAGGATGCATTAGAGATAGATTCAAACTTCCAAAGAGCCAAACAGGGACTGCAAAAAGCGCAACAACGGCAAAAGATCTCGGAGTCGCGAGATTACTACAAGATCTTAGGCGTCTCGAGGACGGCGAATAAGCGGGATATCATCAAGGCTTATCGGAAAGCGGCGCAGAAGTGGCATCCCGATAATTTCCAGGAGGGCGACGAGAAAAAACGCGCGCAGAAGAAGTTCATCGACATCGCCGCTGCCAAGGAGGTCCTCACGGACGACGAGAAGAGGGCGAAATTCGATCAGGGCGAGGATCCTCTGGATCCGGAATCGGGCCGACACCAGCAGGGCTTCAATCCCTTCCAGGAGTTCCACCACTTCCACGGGTCTCCCTTCCAATTTAAGTTCCACTTCAATTAAACACGCCGCAAATCTCGTCGTGATAGCGAAATTACCATTCTCGCGCGCGTCGCTTCGTCCGCGACGGACGATCTTCACTTCGCCCTAGCTCGAATTTTATTTCGCTACCTCGTCTCGATGGAGATCGCACGTGTTTAACCCGATTATTAGACTCGGGAGATTCTATGTGCACGAATTGTGTCGACGTGTCGATAGACTGATGTCGAGAGATCAGTGGCCATCTCGCGATACCGGGCAACGCAACTATCTCGGCACGCATTTGATAAGATGCGAAGGTAGATTTAATCGCCCGCACTAGTTCGTCTACCGCAAAAAAAAAACTTGTAATACAGTACTCTCTAGTACATGCAGACTAAGCGATGAATATAATCTATTTCGGCTCGCACATAGACGTTTTGTCGCATGTAATTTTATCATCGCATTACCGATCTGTATATTACTGGTAAAATCGTGATTATCTCCCACGTATATCGCGATACGGACGGGATGTACAGTGATTATCACACTGCCACTGATTGCTTCAGCGGCTGTTCATTTTAGCTTGAGAATGTGCGAACAACTAGATCGAATAAGTCCGAGAGACGTTTATGCCTTTATCGAGTACGATACTTAGCCGATATATTATCATTACTTTCGCGTACGGGATTCGTACTCGGTAATGTTCAAATGATGTATAGAACAATGCTGTGCGCTTGTCATGTTTGCATGTGTGTGAGTCAGACCTTCATGTAAATAATGTATTTCTGATATTTGTTTAAAAATATATTTGAATAATTTATACAGATACTTCGAAGGCATTATTGGAGTGTGTAAAGAAAGCGGTAACTCTTTACAATAATAAATGATCAAACTCTGTAGTTTTTCAGGCACTGAAATCCTCTTTTTTTTCTTCGGTGTACTCTTTGTCTTTTCTTTCTTTTATCGACCTCTTTTTTTCTGGCTTAATTTCTTTCGCTTTTTCAATCGTTTTCGCAGACCTTTGTACTTTCCTAATTGTTGCCTCACCATGTGACCTCTCCATATCGATTGGATAATAGTTGCGGCTTTATTTAGCTTCTCTTCCTTTTTCAACACTTCCTCCTCGGCGATACATTCGTCGATAAATTTTTGTCGTTTGTCCATTGTAGCGCGCATTTTCTCCATCTCTAATTTTTGTTCTTCTATCAGTCGCTATCAGCGGATCAAGATGGTCATGAGTCATCATTTAAAAGCTCACGCTATCATGTCGTATTATACTAAACAACTTATTTTGTTCTTTTTTTCTTTTATTTTCATTTTTTGTATGTTTATGTTTATTTTCAATTAAAAATACATATACTGTAAGGATTATTATTTATTCTATTACTCTCTATTAATTTCTGGATATACCTTGAACTCGTCGATTTCGTGCTGCCGTTCCACAATCTCCTCGTTGTATTTCTTCGTCCACATATCTATCTGCTCTTCTTTCTCTTTGATGTCCGCTTCTAAGTAAGCACTCATTTCAGCCGAGATGATCTGCTCCGCATTGTACTCCTTTGAATATTCGCTCAGTTTGTTCAGCATATCTTTCTTTTGCAGTTGCAGCTTGAGTTCCTGCTGTTCCAATCTGGCTTTCGCCCATCTTTCCGCGTAGCCTGAGTACAATATACTCGATCAGAACCAGCAAAAAGCGCACTTATATGAATTATGTGTTACCCATTTTCCCGCTGTTTAAGAATATCGCGTGGTCGACTCGCGCGTCGCTTTCCTGCGCGAGTTCTGTCGTCCTTTTCCTCTCTTCCTCGTTCGCTTTTTTGTCGGATTCCAGCTGCTCGCGAAGCTGTTCAGCTTGGCTGAGCCATTTCTGGGCGCTCTCTTCGAGATTGCGTTCGCCTTCTTCTTTCTTCGCGATATTATCAACTTCTTCTCGCAGACTGTCGAACCTCCCATGAGTCCTTATTTCGTGAAGGACTTTTTTGAGGACCTCACACACATAGTTCCTAAATATAGATTATTTATTGAAGGAGTGAAAGCAAATCAGCGATTGTCCGAAGCGCATCCTGCCCTTTGAAGTTTCTTACTTCCATTACAGCTAGGATAACGGGAGAGCAAGACATTTTTGCAAAAAGTTTAACATATGCAAAGCTCCGAAAAAAGTATCTTGGAGTAACGTATTATTTTTAAGGATATTTTTAAGATATTTTTTTAAGGAACTTTACACACACGCCCCTCAGTTATATCCAAGCAATAGAAAGTAGAGTACATTTTTGCACAAGTGTTATAATGTGTACGAGGGTGTGTTTCTGCGCACCTGTCTCTCTGCATTTTTTCAGCCTCTGTGGGTACGACTGGTAACAGGCCCATGTCTTTTCTGAAAATCATTCTAGGTTCATCAGGCACCCCATATGTTTCGTCGATCGTCTTAAACGTCTCGTCCCAGCGTGGATCGACATCGGCCGGTATCATGAATCCGATTATGGCAAGCTGATCCAAACACTCCTCGAGGACACAAGATATAGCGGCCGCTTCTAGCGATGTGAAACAGTCGACCAGCGAAATTTCCATCTCTGCACTTTGCACCTCGATATCGTCTGATTTCGAATCTTCTGTTTTTGACGATAGTGTGCCAACAGGCGATTCTGGAGGTTCCATCAAAGGCGTTCCAGGCTCGATGAAATGTAATGACTGAATAATAAGTATCAAGTTCAGATTTAGATAGTCTATAATTCACATGTCAGATTTCTGGATAGAGTTTTATTAATAATTTTATATATTGTAAAATAATAAATGAAATAAGTAGTAAGTTTTTAAAAATATATGTCAATTATGTAGATAAGCACAATATAATGTTATTTTACTTTTTCATCCTTAATATCCACCTTAGAGATTTTGTCTAAATTTTGGATGAACATGTCAGTGGACTCCTTCAGCGTTTTCTCGATGGTATGTGTACTTGATCTTGATACGTCATTGACATGAATTACATTTCTACGAGCTTGTTGAAAAGTTATTGATGATAATCTATTCAGCGCGATTTCCTTTTGAAATGCTTGTCCGTCTCGGGTTATTTCCAGTTCATTTGCCATCATATCGAGATATGCTAAAATAGCATAAATACACATAGTATTATACAATGATATATGCCATTTTATATAAAATATGAAAATAAATAAAAAGAGAAGAGAGAAAAGAGAGAGAATTAGTTGATAAAACTAAATTATACTTTATAGAAAATGCGCTTAAATATTTGCATGCAATGTTGCTTATATTTATTTAGTATTATACTAGAATATATATATATATATATATATATATATATATATATATATTATTTAATCATTTTCCTCTTGAAAAGTGGTATGAATCAAGATACATATTCTAGGATTGAAAATGATTGCTATCAGAAATTTAACCATATTTATACAAACCTTTTTATTATTACTTTCCGTACCTAATTATTTTTTCTCGTCAATTAAAATATCTGCCAGGAATATACAGAGTGCAAGTGCACAAAATAATGGCACTGAGATCTTTGGTTTAATATCTTCCCAAGTCATATTGCTATATAAAATTTGCTGCGTCAAATTTGTAAAAATTTGAAAGGCAAATTGGAAACAAAGAAATATCAGTAAACGTGACAGACAGAGATTGAAAGATGCTTTTATCTTGGTGATGTTTACATAGAAACTTAATCAATTGTATTGAAAATAAAGATTATATTTAGCAACAATAATACATTTCGTCTACAAAGATACTAAATAAATATACTTTAGCATTTTTCGTTTAATAATAGTTATATTTCTGTATACTTTTGAACACACGGTTATCTTAACGACTATATTTTTGAATATGCTGAGTATCAAATCATTCTATAAAGAATATAATAAATCAGGTCCGTGATAACAAATAATTTTGTTTTACATTGATGAGTTTAAACTTTAAACGAACGTTTGCTTTTAATGCACATTTTCATACAGAAAGGTATAAGATTAAACAGATTACTTAGAAGGAACTTTTGTTAGAAGGAAAGTTAATATTAATTAAATTGCATTCTTTCTTTTTATAAATTCCGGATAAAAATTGAATTGCATACGCGCGATACGTTTGTACTTGTTCACGATATACGGCATATTCATAAATATATTACAAGTTAAAATTTAAATTTATCATGCACGGTAACGTATTTATTATGCACGTATAACAGTAAATATCAATCTCATTGCAAAAATAATTGAGTATCGACACGATCTAAATTAGCATTCTCTTCAAAATTTATATTTCATTCTAATTGCGCAAAAGCGCATTATCTCTCTTTCTTACATAAATTATGAAAAATAAATTATTTAATCTCAAAATATATAACGAGTTTTATAGCTCAATAATACTTTGCGTATAGCTGATCGACTTTTACGCCGTTTCCTATCCTATACATAGTATACATTTTACTCTCCAACCAGAAATTAGTCGAATTGAGAATTTAATGTTGATACGTCGATGAATAGTCGATATAGGCTTATATTTTTTTTATCATCGACTTTATTATAGTTATTTTTATGCTAATTGAGCAATTACGAATATTTCTATAAGATTTCTATTGTCTTTTGCGCGGTCAATTCTATATCAAATTGATGTAAAATCAAAAAGCACAGTATATAAGTATATATTAGGTGCGTTCCGTTACGCATCATGCGCATAATACATCATTTGTCCTTGTTGTTCACCGAATGTTAAACAAGGATAAGTGATGCATCATGCGTGAAACGGAACGCATCCATTGTATTTGATATAGTAAATTAACCAAAACACAGAAATCTAACAGAAATATTCGCAATTGCTCAATTAACATAAAAAAATTATGATAGGATCAATTTTTACACAAAATACTGAAAATATCACTCAATATTCGACAGCGACGATTCATCAACACATCGATTCGATCAAATCGACATTGATTCGACGAATTATTTCTGGCTGGAATCCTTATAACATGATGTATTTTCATTTTACATAATATGGCTATTGTCATGGTAATAATAATAACGTAAGAGCCTTCGTGATCTATACGCCCGTCCGTTTTATCGCGTTTACATACATTACATTTCAATGCAGATTACTTGTAACTACATGGCTGTAAAAGCGCATTAACGTTGATCGATATAGATTCACATTATATGTACACGCAAATTACGCATGCATATCTAATAATAAGGCGAAAGTATTTTGCGCGGAATTAGTGATTCTCTGTTATGAAGGCTTTACATTGTGATGTCGAATATATCAGCTTTTCTCATGATCGAAAATACTATTCTGCAACGCGAAATATTTTGATCGTACGCTCTAAAAGTACTTATATAAGAGAGAAACGAATATTTCTAAAAATATAGACATTTTATACGAAGTAACTAGTATACTCGTGAGGCATCACACCTCTCCTGGGATAAAACGTATGACTTGTGGAGTATTCTAACAGATTTGTGATCGAGCTCATATAGACATCAGCGAATCTGAACAGTCTCCTTGAAAAATAAGTCGGATTATGATATGTTCTGAACACCGAACCGAATTGTTTGTTGAAAACATATTTAATCTCGTTTCTCAATTGATCCCGTTCCTTTATCCACTCGTCCAGTTCATTTTGCACTTCGTGTCCTTCGTAATCCTGATGTTCCTCAATTAGACCAGTTAACATCTGAAGCCAGTTCGCGCTTTCTTTGAACTTTGGATCATTCAAGGTTTCGATTTCGTGCTGTAATGTAATTTATAACCCTTTATATATCGTACATTATATTTATATAAAATTCAACGCATCAACATTCTTTCTCGAAAGCAGATTAGCCTCGTACAAAAAGGATTAATAGGAATTCTGCTTAAATTACCGTCAATTCTTTTATTATCGCTCCCGTTCGCCAGCCATGCTCTAAAGTCACGTCCGCCAGATCGCTGTATGGATGATCGCCAAAGTACAATACTTGATGTCCTCGCCATCCGGTCATGTCTTGCAACTGTTTAACTGTTCCCTAAAATATTCCGCGGTTAATAAATATATGTAATATATATGCGCATAATTATAAATATATAATTTTCTAGGATATCAAAATAGACAGTTACCTCAAGATATACGATACCCTTGTCGAGTTTTGTGACTCGATCCCATAATTGCGTCTGTTTAACTTCATCGTAGATTCTCAAGGGGCGCGATTCCTCGGTAAAAAATCTTGGCTTTCTCGCTTGAACGATCACCACGTCGAAATAATTCTTCCAATTTTCGCCGACCAGAAACTGCATGCCCTTGTTACTGCAAAAATCACATTAACATTAAAAATTAGTAATTATAGTGAACTGCATAAACATTCTATAGATTTTATTTAATTGATGATTTAGATTGCCAACACTTGAGAAACATACACGAATTGAAAAGGACTGTTTGTGACCAGGAACATCTTCTTGCCGGCATTTCGAAGTCGATCGAAAAATCTTCTCAAATCTTTATTCTGTTCCAGGTAATCAGACACATTTTCCGCTACTAGTTGATGCATTACAGGATGGCAGCTTTGCACAGAATTCTATAAAGATTTGCATAAACTTTATTATAAAAGCAATTAGCAAAATTATACTTTGATTGCTCACCTTAACGTCCCTAAATAGTATCTCCGGATGGTAATCGATATGATTCTGTATGAAGTACTCCGTAACGTTGCACAATAAACTCATTTCCGGTACCGAAAACAAATCGGCTAATTGAACCATTTTCGTGCGATGTAAGGCATCCTGAAAAGAAATAAATGTCAGAATCTTGAATATTCTAAAAAAATTTCATGTATATCGTGCGAATATAAATGTACTTGCCTTCTGCGCGTCATGATCGAAGCAATGTTGATGCAAAAAACAGAGAAGGTGGGGCATTTAATATATTGGAATTTTTCTTTACAAGTAAAAACGTACAAATGTGAGAAAAAATGTTGCTGCTTTTTCTGTCGCAGCATAAGAGCAAAAATCTCTTTTGATATTTAGAAAAATAATTAAAAGCATAGTTGTTTAGCCACAGATCGTATCATATCGATGTTTGAAAATACCAAAGTATATCCCGAGTTTTTACAGTTTTAAACAAACCATGCGCGTTGCCCGTTCTCTTATTAAAAAAAAAAAGAAATATGTGCATCAAGCTTTCATCAAGTGCTACGCATTACTCGCCGATTTCCCCATCTTATCGAGGGGGGAGGAAAGTTCTTTGATAACGAACTTACATGAGAGTGTTTATGGGGCGCCTCCACGTAAGCTATCGGCATTGTCCTGTTCTTGTAGAGACGGAGGACCTCCTCGTCGGGCACGGGATGCAAGCCACGATAAACGGCGCCCAATTGAATTTGCAAGAAGCTGTCGAGCTTCAGCAGGAGACCTTTCTCGATGTCGTAATGGAGGCCGCGGACGGCGAAATTTTCTCTGTACTGTAGATTGGCAATTCCCTCTGGATACTGGAATAATTAAGCGAGTTTAAGCGAATTTCAAGATGAAATTCTAATCGGCCGTAATTGTCCTTTGATTTCGGGAGAATTTCTGAATAAACTGTCCTTTGAGATAAAGGACAAGCTTTGCGTACTCTTATATTTAATTCTTTTATCTTTCACAGAAACTATTTTCTGTTTTATGGAAAGCAATAGTAAAAGGTAAAGAAAATCATTTAATTCTTATACATCGAAACTATTTCCGTATATAATTAAATAATAACTTTCTTGAAAATGATTATAGATGCTAGCATTTTCACAAAAAGTTGACTCGAGGTGAGATGTACCTGAAGAAGCAAAAAAATTGCGCGCGTGCAAGCCTACGTATCGTATCGATTTGATTAGTAAACGGATTTTTTTTTACAAAGTAGAGACCTTATATTTTTTAATAAGCATGTCACGTCCCAGGCTGTAAAGCAAGTAGTCCATAGACGGCTTGTAACACGCCAACGTGTAATCGTAATCGAATCCATACACCTGGACCTCTTTTAAGTCGAGCTCGTTGCAGGCGAACACGCCCTTGGCATTCACATCTTGCGGCAGTTTTTTCGCTGCAAAAAAAAAAACCGACGATAATTAATCTGGGAGCTCTGGGGAAGAAAAAAAAAGGCGCGGGACACCTGATCTTAAGATAAAAGTCGGGTTTCTGCGGCGCGATGCGGCAAAGGGAGACGCGGCTTCTCCGCGAATTGGATGCGGATCGGATATCGCTCGCGTCCGATCTTAATTTCGCGTGAGCGCCTCGAGAGTCCTCGATCGGAATGAACTACAGTTATTACTCCTCCAGACCTAACTGGCGATCAATTCGGTGCGTCGGTGCTCCCGTTTCGTTCTATAGATGCGCGCGATACCGGGGCCGATTTTCACTGTCCTAGATTTTTCTGCCCGGCATCACATACGTCGCTCCTCTCCGTCGTCGTGCCGCGAGAGACCCGATCTCCGCGCGATCTAAAATCTAATCTGTCTCCGCAGCGCGCGGCCGCCCTCCTTACGCCGCTCTTCGTCAGCGCGGATTTTAATTAATTAAGACGATCGCGGGAATGTGTCGGGTGATCCGAGAGACACACAACCTCATGATTAATTTATGTACTTTTCCTGTTCGTTTCGCTCGTTCAAATAACTTCGCTTCGACGGCACGTCGTTATCTCTCGCGTCGTCCGACCGCGACGATAAATATACGAGCCGCGGCTCGTAAGTTTGTCAACGCGGCCGGAGAGACACACGGGCATTTAATATTGAAATTTCGATGGGCCCATGTTTTTCACACCCGCGACAAATTTATGTGAACGCGCATAGTTTTTTTTTTCTCTCCTGATGGCAGTGCCTCCTGTTTCTTTAATTTATCGAAGCTCCTCGAATTTATGGGTGACAATAATTAACGTACCCATTAATTCCAACAATTACAGACGATAAAATTATATTATACATTTGTGTATTATAGGCGCTAAAATATGTATACATTATATATTTGTATATATATTTATGGAGGTTTTTATACATATTTTGAGAATTTTGAGGCAAGATTTGAATTTCAGATTGCGTTAAGAAAAGGAAGTGTCCTTTTCTCTTTTTCTTTGAATATTTATTCCTAAATGGAACGCAGCACCATTGGTTTTTACTTCGTATCAATTCCTTGCTAAAAAAAAAGAACAATATCATTTTGACATCCTTCAATATAGGAAAAAGGTAATCGCCCACGCCGATGAGCGATCTCTCAGGGTGCCATTACATGGAGCGCGGAAACGCGGAAACGCGGAAGCGCGGAAGACAAAATTTACTAGATTTCCGTCGATCCGTTCCGTCTGTTTTGAATGCCTTAATATTACATGTAGCATATTTTGAGCGGAAAAGCGGAACGGAGAATTATAAAATATTAATTTTTAACGGTATTTATTGATTAAAATGCTTGTATTCAATAGATAAGCTGAAAAGATAAGCATATTAATAAAAATTGCAATGAATTAAGTGAACACAATTTTAAGAAATGAATACAAATGTTTATTTGTCACTATACTGTTCCGCTTTTCCGCGCAAATTGTGCTCCATGTAATATAAGGAGAAACAAACTCGCGGAACGAACGCGTCAAAATCCGTTGTCAACGCGGATACAGTATACTCCATCAAATTTCGGAGCTGTTTAATCACATTGAAAAAAAAAGCTTTTACACATACTCTTCGATTACTTTATTATTTAATAAAAGTGGCAGTATAATATTATAGATCCAAACATTATGTTGATGGTTATTATGAAGTATATCTTATATGCAAGCCAGGGTACATACATAGGCTGCGTTAAGTACTGGCAGTGAATATCGAAACGCAGCCATACATACATACATACACGATAATAGCGGATTCCGCTTTTCCGTTCAAACGTGCGGGACTCAACTCGCGGAAACGCGGAATCTAGTTACTATTCTGTTCCGCGCTTCCGCGTTTCCGCGTTTCCGCGCTCCATGTAATGGCACCCTCAGACACGTGTATACCCGAGTGCTTGGCGATCGGTCAAAATTTCCCTCATCGCCATCGCATACACGTAATCGCACGCGTCTCTCGTCCGCGTCTAAAATTTGCGCTCTAGAAAGAAAGAGACTCTCGATCGGATCCCGTCCGCGTCTCTCCGGCGACCCCGGCGGAGAGACCGCATGGGGTTGGGGGCTGGGGGAGATGCGCGTAACGGTACCACCACCACTACTCCCGCGGAGAGGGTGATCGATCCGCGTGCCAATAATTCGCTCGGCGTGCGCGGCGCGTCAAGGTCGCGCGCGCGCGCGCGTGCCCTATCGATATATCGAACGCGGCGGGCGCATGCGCGGCACCCTCCGCGCGTGCGAGCGAGACGGACGACGGACGTACAAATAAACACGGCGCGGACGCAAACGTCACTAACACGAGTGAGAACACGCGTGTGAATACCGTGAATGTCGGCCGATTGACGTTGACACTGCAGCATGGCCGCGCGGCCACGGGACCGTTGGCTATACTCACACTTGAACTTGTCGAGCACCCTCAGGTAATTCTCGCGCATGTCCTCGCGCGACACTCGGCCGCGGTTGAGGGCGCGATCGCCCACCGTGCGCCTGGATGCTCCATGGGACGCGGCGGCCTCGCGGAGCCGCGCAAACGGCCGTGCCTCGACGACGCGGCGCGACGCCGCGACGATCCTCGCGTGCAACATCACGGACTGATTGGCGGGCGCGCGACGCGAGCCACCGCGGCGCCGCGGCGGCCGGCCGATTTGAATCAGCCCGCCGCCAATGGCCTCGCGCCACCGCACTCGTCCACGAACCCGGCGAGATACGCTAGACGCGACGCGGATCGAAGTTTGCGGCGCGACGCGGGCGAAGCCGCGCGATTGGTCGCGCTGCTCGGTCACGTGTCTCGATGTGCGCAACGCGATTGGTCGTTACTCTCGTATCTGGGACGCTAGTGGACGGTTGGCGACTTTTTGTCGTCTTCATCGCGCCTGGGTTGATATTCCGTTCGGTAATTTCTTTCGTTCGTGTTTGTTGGTTCCGTCAATGTCATTAGCGCGGCGTCGCGTCGCATGCCTTTACGCGATATATAGATCGTGCAGAGATTTATATAATAGAGGAGGGTTATTTGAGCGTGTTAACTGCTATTTATACTCAATGAATTTAAATGAGACGTACCGATGACGACGTTGTTTTGAAATCGTATAGCGCCTCCTTCGTAGCGGATACTTATACGTTACGAAATAAGGTAATGTTCTATTATACGCGTAAGGAAAATCCCTGAAATCTTGACAAATTTTCTACATTTATTGGATACTTAACCTCTATTATCGAGGATATATGATTTTAAAAAGACTTGGAAATTCTTAATTCCTACACATTCTTAGAAATTTGTTGAACATTTTGTTTTACATGCGATAATTGCAATTGTGCTTTTATCCTTGCGTTTTTAAAGTAATTTTAAGAGGCTCACTTCAGCCGATCGCCGATCTGCAAAAAAGTTTCAGGATAGAATCTAATTAATAGAATTTTATTTATGCCAAATGTATATATACTTTATGTATATATTATTTATTATACATTGGTTATTTTATTAATTACTAAGCATTAATATATAATTAATCGCTATTTATTAATATTGCTTTGTTGTATGTGTGCTCTGATTTTTCGATTATTATTTTTCTTATTACACAAAACATTGATTATAAATGGAATTCCATTCCGAATTTCGACACTATACCTAAGTTATATAGATTTAAAACGAGTTTTAAGTAATGGATTTCCAAACAGCCCATCGTTATTTTGCATCACCGACGTTTTTATTGCGATAAGATATCCTATCGACCGCCAATTATCATAATAATAACGTGACAATCTTCGCTTATCTCTCTATACGTCTTTCTAAACTCGCTGCGCGTACCTCTCTGTTAAATACCTGTTCAAATATATGCGGAAACACGCTCCTACGCTTTATTATCGAGTCACACGGCGAAGTCGATTTCAAGCTGTTAAAATATCCCCGCGATCCGGCGCGATTACGTGACGTTAAACGACTCTAATTAGAGCCGAACGTTCGAAACGCCCGGCCCGCGTCTTTAGAAAGTCTGACGCTTAGCCCGCCCACGGGATCTATATTCCGAGGCGATTGTTTTCTTCCCCCGTTGCTTAATATTTACCTCGTGTTAGACCCGATAAATGGGTTAATTGTGCCGCGCACGAGCCCCCTACCTCGGCTGCGTGATTTGAATGCAGTCCCCGCGTCAAACGTCCCAACGTCGTCGTCGTGGAGTTTCTCCGCGCGTAAGAGGTAAATAACCGCGGCGCGTTGTAGTAAAGCGCTCCCAAAATGTTTCCCGGGCGCGCGGGCGACGCCGCGACGTGCGACGCGACGTACGGAGACATTCCAGGATGCTTAGCACACTTGGCACTCGATTCTAATCGCGAGAGATTCGCGATTTATGCCGCTCCCAACCGGTACGGAGGAGTATTATACGATTTCTGCACGCCTCCGTGTTTAACAGACGGCCACCGACGAACCTGCTGTCGATCGTAATGATTAACGATCCGTCCGTCGTTCGTCTCGTCGTCTCGTCGGTCCGTTTTCTGCATCCGCATACTGCATCTTTGCTATCGTCATTATTGGTTTTATTCTGGATACATCTGTTAAATTTGTAGTGTAAAATTATACTCGATTTGAGCCATTTTTAACCATTATTTTTATATAGGTCGCCGCACTGCTTCTACTCAATATGTCATTAATTTAACAGCAGTGGAATTAAAACAAACTTTGACACACATGATAGTTAAGAGTAACAAAATGTTATTTAACTCAAGGTATTGGTTTAAATTTTATCCTTTAATGTTTAACAATGAAGGAATAGAAAAAAAAACAGATAACTGTCCAAGATTGTAGAATGTCACTGAAACGCGCAAATTAATTATAAAGGAACAATTAATTACCGGGTGTTTTTTTACATGTCGATTTTACGGTGACGCTTCATTTTATTAAAATATTGGACGTTAGATACTGTAAGTTGAAAAGATTAAATTGTCAAGAGGAAAAATAAGTTTTTTAAAAAGAACAAAAAAAAAATTTAGACATGAAAGAGACTATAAATGCACAATGACAATTTTACCCCAGTTTTGCTAAAATATTCTTTCCAACTCTATTTGACAAATATGAAAAATCCAATGCACCTGATACATGACGTATAAGGGGTTTCTCTCTCATTTTTTGTCTCTCCCAGCGCGATACTAATATCGGTGCAACGTCAGCGGTTCGCGCTCTGCGCGCCGGTGCGATTAAAGGAGGAAATACCGCGTCACGAAGCTAATAATCTCGTCGAATAACAGCGTCTTACGATATCCAAAAAATGATTATTCACTGCTCCCTGATTGATGGACGTTGAAAGCTACATCCAACGTGTATAGCCATTTCTGCCGCCACCGGTGGCACGCGACCTCGTTGCCTTAATCTAACGTGCTCTTCGATCCCCGGTCGTCGCACTCTTCTGATAATGTATCCGAGCGTTATCTCGAACGATCGATTATCTTTCCGGCGCGGAGAGATATATACGACGTATCTATTATGTCGCGCTGGTTACATAACTCATTTTCCCCGCATTATAATCACGATGTGCGGGCGCCGCATCCACGCCGGTGCCCCGTGCGATTAAACAAGAAACGCGGAAATACAATGTATGTACAGCGATATGTGCAACACATAACATTATACGCGCACTTTCTATACCTTCTGATTTGACAAAAAAATTGTTATTTAAATAAATAAACCAAAAGTGCATTCGTAATTCGCCAACAATATAATAAACATTAAACGTTAGATTCATTTCATCGACTACAATTGGCAAATAATCATCGTGACGATTCGACTATTGGTTTTGGTCCGATTGATCGTCAAAACGTTAATAATCTTTGACACTTATATATAAATAAATTTAATAATTTAATTTAATTTAGATTATTAAAAAAAATGAGATGCTTATTATATATATATATAAAGTATCAAAGATTATTAACGCCTTGACGATCAATCGGACCAAAACCAATGGTCGAATCGTCACGATGATTATTTGCCAATTATAGTCGATGAAATAAACGTCTAATGTTTAAATAAATAATTTTACGTTATTATAAGAGCGCAAATTTTGCCCGCGAATATTCTCTCTCTCTCTTTTTTTTACGGGGGGCTTCCTCTCACGGGTCAAAATGACGCAGATAAAATTATGGATTTTTGCGAGTGGCTTTTCGAACTATTGATCGTCGAATTTGTACTTCAAATATACAATTCCACGGGACAATCGAATTTTACATTGTAGCAAAGTATATACGCGCAACCCCCGCGCCGCGATATTCTCTGTAAAATTTCCCACACACGTATATCCCGGGATATATCCCCGAGGCGTTGATAACACATCCCGCTGCCTGGTATATTGACAGTTTCAACGGAATCAACGTGCGCACGCGTTGTTGCTGCTGAAAGCCCGTCCGTATCGGCCGATCGCCGATTTCATATCCGCAAATATTGTGTCATGTTAAAAATAGCAGCCTTGACTTTCCGCTCCTTCGCGGAGGGCAAGTTTTACGCGCTCGCGACTTTCTAAGTAATTCGGCGACTCTCACCGTGACTCCACCCTTCTGCCGTATCGTCGTTATTTTCGATTAACATCAGTCATTTCCGGCATTTCTAATCGCTCGGATAACTCGAGGATGACTCTAAATACGACATTAATTTATCGGAGACTTCTTAAAAAAAAGAATTACATTGTCTCGAGATGGAAAAGACGCTCTCGTCACTCGAGAGACGAACTTGAGCAAGATTTCTCTATAGCGATTTACGTATGCCGTTATACGAATGAATGTTTTTTTATCGAATTACTTGCGTACGACGTCTGTTATATTACGGCAATATCACTATCTAATACGCACTATCGCGTAGACGTAACGAGTTATGCGAGCGGGATATATGCTAATCATAATTACGGTCACAATTTCCAACCTGCATTAATTTGTTACTTAATTGATTCACACTAGTTTTAGCTCGCATTAAACCGATACCCTTTTTCGCGGATCGTCGAATTTGCAGCAGATATACTCGGCACAACGCGTCTCATTAATTAAGCGGGAAATAAACGTGAGAGAGAGTGAGAGAGTCACGGATAAGATTCATCCAACTGGTTTAAGCTAGGCTTGCCTGCCTTTTTCTTTTTTAAATACAACGAATTGCCGCAGTCCTAATTACTCTTACGGAGTTTTTCGTCAATTTTTATTGATCATGGTAAAATATATGTTCTTTCCAAGTTACACGCAAGACGGGAAACAATGCGTCGCTGGAATTCTCGGATCTACTTTAATGGATTTTTATTGAATACTTTCAAAGTGGGGAAAAAAAAACGATAAAGGATTGCAACCGTTTCATTTACGCGCATAATGTAATTGGCACGTTAGCCGGAAAACGATGTTTTTAAGGTTTTCTCATCATGAATGCGCGAATCGTGTGTGCACTTCCTGCGTAAAACGAAGCCGCGTTTCCCATCACACGGATGACTTCCTGACTCGGTTTTTTATCGCGCATCCCGGTCTCTCGCAGCTCCTTATAGTTTTCTAACAATCGCCTCGTATTTGTCTTCCCGTAGACAAAGGTTAATTGCAATCAGAGGGACCGCGTTAACGATCTCCGTAGACTAATTCGTGCTCGCGAGTTTCTCCGTTTGCGACAATGAAATGTGATCTAAGGCCGGGCTAATGGCGCAAAACGCGTTTAAGGCAAACCATTTTTTGATTTCATCAGCGATTGGAAACTGGACCAGATGATTGGAAACAGAAACTCTTTAACACGTGATACAAATACCGTCGAGAGTGAGAAATTTGAATAAAAATAAATAAATAAACAAAAAAAAAAAATAAATTAAAAAACCTCCCTCTGAAAGATAAAAAGCATAAAATACACGCTTTAGAGCACAAAATAAAATCGCGTTGCATGCGATAAAGTGTAAAGCCATGCTCACTTTTCCAATATTTCAAAAATAAAATTTGACGTTTTTTTTCTTGGTTTTTTTTCGAAGCTGTCTGCGAATGATCAGCAGCATCGAACCATTCTGTGTACATACAATCGTATATAACTTTTACATGAAATTTTTAATAATCGGGATACCATGTATTCCACAATTCTTTAGAGAGTATATTAATATATTTCTTATTATATATATATTTTTTTTTATTTAATTCTTGCCTCTTGCGGTTTTGGATGAACTTCCGTACAGTAGATTGTTTTACATTGTTCTTTTTTCACAATATATTTCTTATTATATTAAATAGGGAAATGATATATATTTTTATGATAAAAAAAGATAAAATAAAAGTAGCGCCTTGATTTATTAAGTTTTTAATAAAATAATTTAGCTGACATGTTTAATAGTGAAACTGCCAATAACACGCTATACCTGGTTTAACAATTAGGCACCACCAATTTTCAGTAAGACTTTTTTTAAACATTGTATCTTAGAAATTAGTAATAATAGACACATGAGACGCTTTACTATTATATAATTTAAGCTTCTGTTAATATACTGAAAATTGTATTAACTGCATTTTGATAATAACTGGAGATACGGATTCCTTAATTTCTAGGGGGGTACAGGTATATTATTAAATATATTAATATACTTAATATATGTTCTTTTTAATACTGCTCCGAGTTGCAATATACAACAGAACCAATTTCGCGATGTTCGTCCATTAAGGAGCTCGCGATCGTTGAAGCGCTTAGATCGCTTTTGATCGTTTCGGGTCCTAAGCTCGTCTTCGGAGAGACGGAATTTGCTTTAGGGCTCGCGTGCAATTAATATCTCTTTTCTACGGTCTAACGTGAACTCAGGGACGCGCGTATGCGAGCGTGCGTGCGTGCGCGAACGAGCGTGTGCGCGCAAACGGCAAAGGTGGCGAAGAACGCAGATTGCTAAAGGCGCTGTTCCGGTGACCTACTCCGCGATTATCGCTCACCGCGGCCGATCGTCGATGCAAGTGCGTGAGCGTTAACTAGTGTTGCCAGCTACACCGCGCGCCACGAGAAAAGGAGGACGCCACGCGGAGGACGTAATCGCGTAAATGTCGTCACGAGTCGTCGTCTCGTTTCGAGCCCTTTCCCGCCGCCGCGATGCGCCGCGGCAAGTGCATTGAACCGACGTTTCTGCCCGGATCGTGCGATTTGCTTCTGTGAAGGCCTGGACACACGAATCGACGGAAGACGTAAGACGTAAATCGTAAGGAAATCCACTAATCAGAATCGACTATATTCCCCTCTTCTTCCCTCTTAAAGAGGGGAATAGTAGACTCTGATTGGTGGATTTCCTTACAATTTACGTTTTACGTCTTCCGTCGATTCGTGTGTGAAGGCCTTGAACCTTAGTACGAATTACCGCGACTTCCACGTCACGAGTCGCAATTAATTTCTTAGCGCTAACGTGTGACATACATAACGTATACATAACGTCGCGACAACTGTATATATGCTAGAATGAAATAAATAATATAGTCCTGCAATATAGGATTAATTTTGCATCACCTAATAAAATCTTTCGAAGGCAATTTACTTTGACTATCGTCGAAATGTATGAGAGTTTTCTCTGGATGTTATTACTTCGTTCTAAATTTCGTATGATGCAACAAATTGAATTGATACTAACGTGTGACATACATAACGTGCGTTAGAGCGACAATTGTATGCTAGAATAAAATAAATAATATAGTTCTGCAATAGAATTAATTTTGCATTACCTAATAAAATCTTTCGAAGACAATTTACTTTGACTATCGTCGAAATGTATGAGAGTTTTCTCTAGATGTTATTACTTTGTTATAAATTTCGTATGATAGCAATAAACTGAGTTAACTGCAGTCTTGGAATTTGAAAATTGCATGTTTTTAATTTTTCTAAGAAATTTTAATCTGTTTAACATGATTTCATGAAAACATATAATTTTTTAAAACATAAAAATATACAATTTTATTTATAAAATATTTTTTTTACAGTCGCGCTGACATTTTTTCAGCTTCTAGATAAAAAATATACAAATTTGTCGAATGTGCGAATTGTGGCGCGTTTGAGCTGAATCGATACGAAAAAAAAGATCATATTTTCTCTCGTTATATATACCTCTCGTTATTAAGCGAATGATGAATCTGGATCGCTGGCCAATAACCAGATACCGCCGATTTCTGGCAAGTGTCCGCGGAGAAAGTATGGCCGATCAAATGATGCTGCGATCGATCTGGGCGGCGTAGCGTGACCGATTCGCGAATCGCATATATTCCTCTCGATCGCGAAACGCTTTTTGCTCGTTTCACGTTTATCCAATCTTTCGCGCATTTACCGTAACCATTGATTTCTTGTTTTTTTTTCTTTCAACACAGCTGCTGCAAAGTATGCGATATCTCTCTTAAAGTACGACGTTATTTACGCATCTTTTAACGAGCCACGAAACTTTGGAGGGACTGTCAAACGTTAAAACGTTAAAATATTAGCTAACGAGCTGAAAGCCCATGAATTAGTTAACTCGTGACGGGAATGTCGCACAATTATATGATATATGATAATAAAACGAAAAAAAATTGTTAAATAAATACGACACACTTTGGTCGAATATTCGGCGAATGAGGGCATTGTTTGGAGCCTACTTAACATATATTTCCAAGTTGTTTGCACAATCGTGGCCGCGACTTTCTTATCGTGACGTCATACATTTATCGCGACTCGTTTGTGTGAGGAATTGAGCCTTCCAACGTGTTTTGTTGCCCGTTCCCTTGTGCGCGGCACCCTTGCAGGTTGCGGTGCACGTTATCTTGCATAGTTTAAAGCTCGTCGTGCAGGTTTGACGTCGCCCGAGACAAGCGCGTGCGGCATGATTGATCTCAACGGAGGTGCGCAGATAGCGGAGAGACAACTCTCGCGGCACAATGATTCCCTTAACGTTAAGTACTTGCACGCGGCAAAATACGCCGAGAAAATAGCGCGGTATTTATCACCCAAACAAACTTGCAACAAAGCAGGGCAAGGCAACCTGCAATTAACCACCCCCGAGCAGGGGAAGCCAGGCGCGGTAGCGCGCACAATAGACTGTCAAGGAAGCTGCCCTTCCTGCCCAAGTGGAAATTCTTGGTATGTATGTTCTTGTTATGTATTGCTTTAACTTAACTGATCTCACTTTACTTCTCAAATAATGCAAACTTTATGCGAACTTAAAAAAACTGCGATTTTCCGAAAATTTCCCTCGAACCGTGTGAAACATCACTAGGCTTGCTATAGAAAATTAAAAAAAAATTTTGCGTTTTTGCATAGAAAAAAAAAGAAGTGTCAAATCAACACCGATATACTCGTGTACACACGCAAGAATATATGATCTTACAAAAATTTCAACTTTTTATTTTAACTTTTTTTTTGGTTTAAACTATATAAAACTTTGTAAGTATATGTATAAATGACTTCAGTCAAAGAAGTTTCCTTCGTTTAACGCAATACAATCTCATTTTAATAAGATTATATATATTCTTGAGTATATACAAGTAAGGTAAATGTACCAATACCGGCCGACACGTAAGACTTATATCTGGATACCTTTATCATTTTAGTTTTTAAATAAGTGTATAACGCGAATTAAAATCAAAGATAAAAATATAATAAAAGAAAAATATTTTTATCTTTGATTCTTTGATTTTGATTCGCGTTATATCTTATTTAAGGACTAAAATTATAAAAATGTCCAGACATTGGTATATACATTTTATCGCCTTGTATCAGTGTTGATTTAACATTTCTTTTTTTTTCTGTGCGTAAAAAAATATTAAACGTTTTCTGAAAACGTAGAAATAAACGACGCGGTATTCTATCGTTATAGGCTTGAGAATGCTGCGAGTGTGTAATTCGGGTGTTAATGGCTATGCTAACACGCGGGCGGCGTGGAATTCTCTACGAATGTTTGCCAGGTTGAAAAACAACCTTGACCCAGTCAGGTGAATACGTGTCTCGATCGTGGAATCTGGAAATAGTAATTTTACGATTGGCTCGCTCTCGGGCGAGTAATTCATTTTTGCACGTTCGGACCGCAACTGGCACAATAGAAACGCATCGTTGCAACGCGCTGACGTAAGAGGCTTGGTCACAGATCTCATTGACTGAGGCACTTGTCGCGTTTGAGACAGGCCATAAGACAGTGGCTAATGAATGGAAAACCCCGGTTTTTTAATACGTACGAATACGTACAATAGGAAATAATTTACAATTGTTGTCCAATGACGCTTAATTATGAATTATACCTTCTTTAGAGTGAACAATTATATAATCGTATAACGCAAGTTTAATAATAAATTATTAAAATTTACATCAAAATGTAATTTATGCTAAATTTTTTAGCAGTTATAAATGATAATTTTATGGCGAATGATGTGTGTTAAATAATCAAATATTTATAGCATTTGTATTTACAATATTTTATTATCTCGATACAATCGATGCGATATCGAAAGAGTTAACCTTATATAGATTTAATAAATTTAATATTTTGTATAATTCTCTCAATTAAAATAGAAATACATTTTTTTAATCACTGTATCTGCCTATTAATTAAGCTCTTAAAAATACAATATTATCCTTGTTTTACTATTCTTAAGTTATTCTTTAAACAAATTAAAAATTGAACAAAAAATTCTAAAGCCTGGACGCAGAATGGCACAAATGAAATCATTAAGGGACCGCGAGAAGTATTATTAAATTTTATATACGTATACGTTTTGAGCAGGGCGTTAAAGCAACTAACGAAATACCTCCGATTACACGGGCGCGTTATTTATGCGGCTCATCGCCGTGGCGCAGTGGCTATAATAAATAATTTCGATAAAAGGGCTCCGTTTATCACACAAATTCAATGGCAGCGCTTGCCCCGGCTTATGACCGCAGCTCCAATTTGTTTCAATTAAAATCGTAATAGAATACATTATCACCCCGAGCGCCGTGCATAAATTCTCCCGTATAATCCGAGATACTCGAAAATATTTCTTTCGATTACGCGAGCGCGCGAAGCGTGATGAACTGCAAAAGTGGCGAATATATCGATGCAGGCTGACGGTTTATTGCCATCCGCGGTTTAATTTAGCCGCGGGAGTCAAAATATTCGTTAGAACAGATACCTAAAAGTCCGAATTAAGGGGAAACTTTTTTTTAAGACAAAGTTAAAAAGTTCGCGCGCTCATTTACACGCAAGAGACGCGAGAGGTCTACAATGAGGAGCCACTCTGTAATCGAGGCTCGGTTGAAATTTTCGCCAAGGGAAAGTCGGCTGGACGTTCGTCAAAGAATATACGCTCCCCCCCGGTACTGATTTCCACCTTTTCTGGGCCACCCTGCGGAGAATATCGAGACGGTGTGGAAGTCTGTCGATGATCCGCATACCACGCCGCGCGGATGATCGCGACCGACGTACATACAACGTACGTGTATACCGCGCGTATACGCACACACATTCGGTGTTGTGTGTAGGCCGGAGGAGGAACGAGACACTACAAAGTAGCGTGCCACGGGAGTATGGACCTTGCGAGCGGTCAAAGTCGTGGCCTACTTCACTTCCTGGCTTCGAGAAACTTTCTCCTCGTGCCGCTCGTGCGTTCACGCGAGAACCGAGAACGGCGCGGCGGCGGGCGGCGGTGCGGCGGGGCTCTCGATCGGATATACGCGTCGTCGTGCGGTCGCGGTTCCCTGCATGCGCTCGTCGATGATCCTTTCAGGGTGGATGAAATTCTAAACATGGTCGCCGGTGGTCGCACACATTTGCCGCTAAATGCCGATCGCGCGATTCGCTAATTAAAGATAATTATATCTACGATCTTGATAAGGAGCGATACAGGGTTGAGAGGTTTAATGCTGGATGAATTATGCTTTATGCAAAAATAAATATTTTACGCAAAAGTAAATTGATTCCGTTAATAGCGTGTAAGATGAGTTCGAGATGTAGACCCTCTCACACACGCGGGGTCATGTGTAATTAACTTTATATTTTGTGGGTTAATTTATTTCTATACCGCTCAGAAAGATGCACGTGCGAACCTAGTTTAGCTTTACTATACAGGAAATTATATATCTTATGCTTATACATATATTATACAAATTTTAATATTTAGGGTAATATATACGTTTATAATATAACATTTTATGCATGTACTGTTATTTTCGCTTTTCGAATCTCGCTGGTCTTTTATTCCCGACATCTCCGGCACTCTTACAAAATTGGAGTTGTCTCACTCAATTGACACAGAAATAAGTTTGAGATCCAGCAAATTTAACTACGGCACGCTGAAACAGATGTATAATCTCGACTTTTGCTTTTGGAAAATGGATCAAGTCGATACTTCCTAATTTAATTTTCTCGAATCGAGCGGCACGCGGACGGCGACGTGTATAATCATCCGCAGGTAACCTGATACCCCGCTGCTAAAAACGAAATCTCGTCTCGTCCTGATTTTTGTTAATCGGCCAAACGTGGTGCAACTAAAAGTATTATTCGGAACGTTCCATTGGCCGAGTATCCGCCGTGCATCCGAGTACTTAAGTATGGGCCACGATTCATAAACCATGTGTACGAAGCGTGCGCCATTCGCTTGCTCGCCGGCGACGCCGGCTCGATAATCCGCGGGCGACCGGCTCTCGCGCGACCGGCAATAAAATATCCCCGCGAATACCTTGCCAGGAAGGAATTGGTACCTCTCGGAGTCGTAAAGGTATCTCCACGGCGCTCTCTTGGCGCATTATCGCCAATTCTCGAGGGGACCGTTCCGAGTTTCACCGATTATCTCGCGTAACCCTCGCGTTTCTCAGTGTTCTTTCCCGATGTCCGATTTGATGCGTCCGTTAGTTCACATCGGAAAATTACAGCCGACTGATGCCGGCCGACGGGTATCGGGCTCCCCGATTGTAACTTGTAACCCGTTCAGGGCCAGAGAACGCTGCCGATCGCTATGTTCTGATTGCTTGAGGAATCAGAGCGTCCTCTTCGCGCTGTAGCCGGGCTAATTCCAGATTTCGCGAGTCACCGTGATTTAGACGGTGTACCGACCAACAACAATGCGCCGGTAATTAGCTACCGCCGTACGAGAGATGCATATCGCTATACTGTTTGTCTCGTCGGAGGAAAGTTGGACGACAGCGAATTAATGCGCTCACGCCAGCTTTCGATTCGTTCTACCTAACTTGTGCTCACCGATCGTTCAGCAAAATTATTATACAGCTGTTTCCTCGGGAAACTTTGTGTACAGCTTTAAAATCACGTTTATGCACAATTGCCTTTAAAATAAAAATTAATAATATAGGTAAACGGTATAGTTATTGGCCATTTTTTTAAAATAATTGACCCACAACCTAAAAAATTAAAGGTTATAAAGAAATACTATTGAAATGTTTAAAAGTGTATTAAATATTTTTGTATTTATAATAAAAAACATTGTAATAGTATTTCTTTATATAATCTTTAATTTTTTAAGATGTATAATAGCCAATCATTGTAGAGTGGCCAATAACTGTATACTGTTGCGTTTACTCCTACAGCGCAATCGTATAAAATAAAAGTTGATAACGATTCATGTAATGGTCAGATATAAAAATTAATTAATCCTTGTTACAAATCTAGGTGCACAATTGGCGGATATATAAAAGACAAAATATGGAAGGTACAATTATCGCGAGCGTGTATGAGCGCGTTAATGTGCATAAAGGGAATTTCAAATTGATGGATATACGTAGGATGTAGGATGAAACGAATCTAACTGTCGGTGAGCGAGCATTCTGTTTGCGAACGTCGGGCGAACGTCAATCGATTCAGGATGCACTTCGCAAAAGCTGCGGGAGTGCTAGATGCGATTCTCCCCGCAGTATCGATGCGGCTCGAATTCCATTGCGAGGAAAGCCAACTGCAATGCCATTGTTGGCGAATGTATATTGGTTCGATCGCGTTACGGAACTTAGAGTGCGAAAATAGAGGGCCGCGGCACCTTTGCAGCGGTTGGAAGGTCAATTGAGGGAAATAGAATGGCGCGAAAATTACCATAAGTGACCGCGCCGCAGATTATCAGACGAAAGAGGCGATAATGTTGAGAGGTCTAGTTTACAATTTAAAAATGTACTTTTTTTTATTAAAGAAATAAGATTTCTTGAGAGGAAATGCGATAAGAGAAGAGACAAATCGTGATAAGTAGCTTCATAAAGGCGAATAAAGTATGTTTTTTTTATTTTTCTAGCGAGCGATGAAATTAGACGGTTAGTTTAAATTGAGATCTTCAAGCGCGTGTTGTACGTTCCTAAATCGTCTTATCAAACGAATCATTTGTAATATTTGAAACTTTCTTACCTATCCTGACGTACTACAAAATTTACGAGCAATTTTAGTAGCTAAATTGCTTGTAATTAACACTTTAGCTTCTTCGTTGTAATGATAAAGTTTTTTTTTTACTTCGTATAACAACGTTAATATTTTCAAGGAGAAGAACCGTCTGAGCGTTTCGTGTTTCAAACGACACATTTCCTTGGAGATCCGTATAGCGGCGATGTGTAAGCGATGCGTAGAAAAAGAGATGCGGGACGCTTAAGTATACGCTTTAATTTTTGCACCATATTGGCGATTCATAAGCTCGTTCCCGTATAATGCTCGGGGAGAAAATACTGGTAATCATTGTAGTGTAATGGCAGTCGTAACACGAGTAGAGATATCCTCGACACAGACCCCGGCGGATCTTTCTTGAAATCTGTGGGGGGGAAAAGAAGGAGAAAATTGGACTCGGGGTTGCGAGATGCAAAAGCGTGCGTCCGTGATAAGTAATTATATGTTTGTCATACTCCCTTTCGTTACGCTATTTCATAATTTATGCATATTCGTGCAGACATTGAAATAAAATTGTGGAACGTTATTTTTAGCGTATAGTTTCATTGTTATTATTTCACCTATGCTATCTTGACGGGAAATCGTTATGTTACAGCGCGGTACGTAAGACGGCGACTGCAATCGATTATTCTGTGACATAAACGACAACGGCGAGGATTAATAGCGCACTTCCTCGCCGCGCCGCTGCAGCTCTGTAATAAGATGACGGCACAGGATGACTGCTTGGCAACTATTCCTTTGCACCGTAATTCGAAGCGCGGTAAGTATAACGTGACTGAAAAGGCAGAAGAATTTAATAATCCCGACGCAATCTTCACTCGTTCTCGAGTATTTTCTTCTTATAAAAGGAGCCGAGCGCTCCACTTAATGCGATCCTGAATGAAAGGCGTCGAAAAAGAAGAAGAAGAAGCGTATCTCGCGTCTGTTATCCTATTTACCTGTAGAATACCTCGACCATTCCGGATGCGCGGGATGCAGCCGGTGAAAGTGAGTCCAGGGGCGTATCCGAGGCCCGTTTTGTTTCGTCGGAGAGATTCGATCTGCTCGAGAGAAAGATAAAGCGGCGCCTCTTGATCTCGCGAGAAAAGTAACGTAATTTTCGACCAATCGAGAAGCATCTTGAACATCGTGAACGCGATGTCGGGGTTTGTAACGAAATTGCGAGCGACGGTTTTTATCCGGATTTAAGGTAAATATACCAATGCCTGGATATCTTTATCATTTTAGTCCTTAAATATAAGTATAACGCGAATTAAAATCAAAGATAAAAATATCTTTCTTGTATTTTGATATACTTTAGTCATAATATCAAAACGTTAGTTCGCGTTATACTTAAAGACTACCCAGATAGCACA
This sequence comes from Temnothorax americanus, assembly GCF_048541705.1. Taxonomy (NCBI): domain Eukaryota; kingdom Metazoa; phylum Arthropoda; class Insecta; order Hymenoptera; family Formicidae; genus Temnothorax; species Temnothorax americanus. Next base: position 1,251,637 of record NW_027509286.1, read on the forward strand.
GCTGATCAGATTCAGATCTTTTTGAATTCATAAAGATCAGCTGTGCTATCTGGGTAAAATGATAAAGATAGCCAGACGTAGGTACGTGTCCACTGACTGTCCAGACATTGGTACATTTACCTTATTATCCGCGCGTTATTTACACATTTGCGTCACGGAATATCAGCCCCGAGCGATTTGAGTCCCGAGAGCAGGAACGTTGCACAGCTTCATTGATTGTGTTAATTCATAGCCGCGTGACGTAGATTTCGATTACCCGGATTACCGCAGGCCTGCGCCTCGCAGGACTTTCGAGAAATAATTTCGTAACCGTAAACTTTCATTGACGTCATTCTATATCCCGGACATCCGGCGCGGTGGTCGCGTGTCGTCGACGTGCAGGAGGCGAAGCGATAAAAGTGAAAAGTGAAAGCAAGCGGTGTATAGCTCCCCGCTTATAGATATTGTCATGCGAAAGGCGGTATGAAAATAGCGACGAATTATCTTCCCTTTCACCCGTTCATGCTCGGATTAAATATACATACCGAAAGTATTATAACGCGCCGTTTTATACTTTCGTGAACGGATTATTTAACCAATGTACGCGATTTCTCCGTGAAAAAAGCACCCGGACAGAGGATTAGCCGGAATGTTTCCTGAATTATGAAGGTGCGAGAAATGAAGGGCGGTATATACGCTAAATTCAGCTCCCGAAAGAATGGGACGGTCCGTAAAGGGATTAACTTTGTCTCGCGATAATTTCCGATGAGAAACGACACGACCTGGATTTAAAACCTCCCGGTGTGCGTTTTTACCTCCGCCGACGACCTTTACGGCGAACGGGAAGTGGGTGAGATACGGGAACGCGAGAGAAGAGACATTTCATCCGCGAGCCAAAACGGGGTTGCGCGACGGTGAATCATTGTCACGCAAATGCGTGACGGTGGGCGGCACAGAAAATTGACGCGTGTGGGTGGTGAAAGTGAGCGTGTCGACTGGTTTTAACGAGACGTCGTCATCGCGTCGATATTAGAAAAGCGAAAATGGAGCGAGACTTTTTAGTGACGTCAACGTAACCGGCAATGGTATAATCGGCCGATGAATCGTTTTTCCATTTCCAATCGATGAATAACGCGACGCCTTCCTCTCGGAGAGAAAGTGCGCGGTTTTTTAGTAGGTACACTCGAGCTACTTTGACGCGATTGAAACAATCGCCGATGATGACTAATTCTTCTTTGGGAATTTCTGATCGGGTTACTAGTTCGCACGTTTAGGTGGTCATGCATGCTTATATTTTGTAGGCTAAAGTCTCACGTCCATAGTCCATACGAAAATAAATCAATTAAGCTTATCTGAAATCTGTCAAAAGTTACCGCAAAAAAAAAGAGAAATTTATAACAGTCGAAAACATCGATCGTGTGCCAGTTATTTATAATTAAGCCAGGTTTCGCGCGTAATTGAACGAAAAGAAAGAGTTTTCGATTAATACGGATTAACGGGATGACACGACGAAACGCGACGGTATTGTGCAACCCGCGAGAATCACAATTCACGGCGCGATAAGAGTGCCTCTAACATTTCACCGGCGAGCCGTGAGATGCATACGGCAGGCAGGCCAGGCATAGATACCTACTTTGCTAAATACCATCCTCCGCCGTGGATTCGTGGACTTGAGCGACGGTCTGGGTTCACTAATCCCGGGTTAGAGACTCTCGCTATCCCTTTTTAAATTACAGACCTACATGCAGAGCCGCGTGCATATAGTGCGTCCGCGGGAGAGACGGAGGAGAAAATTTAGTTAAACGGCAGCGTTAGAGCGATACCGGCGCATCCGGTCCTCAGTCATATTACCGCGTGAATGCTGCGTGAAATGGTACCATTCCGCGCGGGGATGGCTAATTTTAGTGAAAAGTATAGTTTAAACCGAAACGAAAGAGAACAGCTGCTCTCGCGAGTTCTCTCGGCGCTTCTGTTATTTTACGATCGGCGACGTCCATTTTCTTACGGTGTATTTTTTCGTGTAACCATTGCGCTATAAAACGTACAAGTAAAGCCGGTTTATTTTATGACGCCGGCCGCGTCTATGTGTGCTTTCGGTTATAATGTACGTATATATCGCGAGTACGATTTGTGGGGCAAGATTAAATTTTTATGGTACACCCCAGGGTGGTAAAATGACTGACGGGGCGTCATAATAAATGCTTTCGGATTACCATGTTTCCATATTTATGAGCCGCTTTTTTTGACAACTGTTAAGACGTAGCTCTAATTGGATGTAATTTTTCGACACGGCGACGGCGCGCGCGGCTCCGCTCCGCACGCTGGAAGGCAAATTTTTGCGGAGTCGCAAACTCGGTTCTCCTCTACTGCTTTCGCGATCATTTCGCGATTGCATGGTTATAATTATCGCGCGCACGTTAGCGCAGCGACGTGAATACTCGGAGATATGAAAACTACTTTCTACCGTCGTCGTGCGAAGAGGAGCTTCAACGCGGGTACGATCGCGCGTCAAGGGATTTGATGTGTATCACAATTTACATACAACACGCGCGATACGTATGCGTGACGGAGCTAGACGACAGGTAGCGCGCCGCGTATGTACGCCAGGCTATATTACAACGTTAAACTTGTCTCATCGCCGGGCGATTAGCATATAGACACACTGACACACTAAGATCCCGAATCTACGGATCGCCCTAGAAATCCTGATCCTCCTTCGAACCATGAATATTAGAAAATTAAAAAATGAGCGACCGCGTCGACGGAGTCTTATTAGCATTTATTCGCGGTCTCTGTTAACGAAGGCGTTATAAGAGAACGAAAATTTCTATTTTTATAACAGCAGAATGAGACAAGTTTGATTAAAACGCTATAAAAAAATTAATTAGAAACTTTTCTGCAGCTTGTGTCCGAATTTAAGCGTAAAAAAATCGTTTATTGCTCCCAAACACAGAAACGTCTCTCTCGGAATCTTTCTGTAATTTCTGTGAGAACTTTGCAGTGTATTCTATTCTAGTGACGTGTAAATTTTTTATAGTTGCGATTTCTTTTAGATAGAAATTTGACAGGACCATTAATTTTTTACCATTCTTATGGATATAAAACATAATATAAGGATAATTATAATTTTAAAAATTAGTCGTTTTAATTTATACAAAATTTAATAATCTCCTTATATTTTAATACATAGTTTTTATATATTGAAATAAATTGCATTTATTCGATAACATATTAAGAGAAAACGAAAAGAACTGAAACAAAATTTGATACAAACAAATAAGTTTTTAATTTTGATTAATATGGAGCGAATGTGCTTCCACGGAACCAATAATTTCTTCGATATTCGAAAGCAATATTGGAGATAGCAAGTCGTTAGTTGTTTGTCCTCAATCATAAGTGCAAAGTTCAAGTGCAAAGTTGAGAATTTCTTCAAAATTTTGCGCTCGCCCAATAACTTTTACCCCTCAATAGGTCGCGCGCCGTTATTCCGTTGGATTGAATTTCGTCTGCGCGGCAAAGTCGTCAAGTTCTTATTCCACGAGATTTATTTACGTTTCCATCGCTACGATAGGTGAGTGAACCGCGTCGGCAAGTGCATGCGTCTTGCCGTGACAATCGCACGGCGCCGTAACGCGTCTTGAACGAGTGTCACTCGGCGCGGGCGCGACGAAGATTTATCCCGCACTCACCGTAATTACCGGCCGGCTCTTTTCGTCAAGGTTTGGCGAGTGCACTCCACGCCGCGTGTTCCTGTTCCCTCGCGTCGTCGTGCCCGGGCAGTGAAACGACGACGGAGGAAAGTCAGCAGATTCAGTGACCCAAAATTACGGGCGCGTATAGACACCGCCGGATCGGCACGCTCCGCGATATACCCGTGTAATAAACGCCCACGAAGCGATTGTCTTCGGCGAATCGTCGAGAGATCTCCTCTCGCGCGCGGATAATCGGCCGTGACCAGATTACCGCCGCGATATCGAATGTGTGTATATACCTACTTCGAACGATCTCTCCGCACGTCTCGCTACACCGAGAACCCGAAACGTTCGTGTATCTTTCCACATAGGAAGTCACCTATCGATTTTATTAGCACGCGATATTGCGATAAATCGGATAGATCGTCCGCTTATTTTTTTTGCATCGTCACGCCAGGCACAATTTCTGCAATTAACAATAATTTATTTTGCGATTTTGACGATCATGCAGTTAATAACCATTTATTTTGTAACGCCCGCATCATTTTGTTCAGTTTGCATAAGATCTCGAAAGCAAGAGATGCTTTTCCGCGTCTCGGAACAACCAAGCTCTACGAGATTTTCGCAGATTCGGGCACAAGCTGTGAGAAAGTTTCTAATTTGTCTTAAGAGCGTTTTTTAATCGGTCTCGTCGTCATCACGACCTTGAGACGCTGACATCGTGAAACTCCGCGTACCACTTTTTTGGTCGAGATTTCTAGATGGGCCACATGATCGTATACGCATCAATATATGTGGGTTGATCCGTTTTTGCGTAATATCGATGCTCAATCGGACTGCCTCTTGTCCGACGCGAGTCGCGCGATCGGTTTCGCGTCGCCGCGATGATGTTGCGTCGGCGGGACGCGTCTATACTGATGCATCTTCGCAATTCGTGATGTTAATCTCGTGGGCGCGGTATACGCGAGGAGGCCTCGCAGCCTCGTGATCCGAAAGTGTGTCACAACTAAATCTTCCGTTCGACTTAGCCGGACGACGCCGACGCGACGGGCGGGGCGGGCGATCGAGCGGCAACGCGATCGAAATCGACATGGTCTGCCTGATGTCCTTTCGATACCCGATCGTCGAATTCCTACGTTTCGGTGCTACCGGATGAGAAATCGGTTGAAACCCGCGCGGCTGCATACCTCCGCGTATCTACCCGTGGCGCCTCGAGAGGCGTCAATCTACTCACGCGTTCATTATACCAGCTCGCCGGAGGGTTTCCCCAATTTCCGGCGATAGCGTTGATGAAGTCGAACGCGCGCGAACTCTGTAATTCTCCATTTAATTTGTAAGAGAAATGTAATTTGTTAATTGTACGACAGCGTGTATCGTGTGTATAAAAGTCGAAATGACTTTGCTACGCTATAAGGTAAATTGTATGCCTGTGTTGAATTAGAAGTGGACCGTAATCAAAATTTGTTTCATTCTGCCGTGAATTATGTTGTAGGTCGACATTTCGGTTACGATGTGTTCTATTAACAATAAACTGACAAAATACTCATTACAAATAAGAGAACACATCGTAATCGAAATGTCGACCCTACAACATAATTCACGGCATCAGAATGAAACAAATTTTGATTACGGTCCACTTCTAATTCAGCAATTCAACTGTTGCGTTAAGCGTTAATTTAATTGTTGCGTTAATTTAATTTTTAATTTTTTTATGTAACGTATATTAACTTTTTTAACCGAATGACTTAATTGTTATGCGACACTGAAGATGGTCCTATAAAGGTCTGAGAAACGGTTGTAGTTTTTACTTAAATATAGAATATATGAACACCAACACCTTGTTACGGCTCGACGCTCCATTTTCTTCGAATGATTTTTAATCTTGTGAGCCTTTATTATTACATTTATATTTTTATCTTTGACTTTAAATCGCGTTATACTTATTTAAAAACTAAAGTGATAAAGGTGTCTCAGACATAGGTCTTAAGTGTCCCGGCATTTTACCTTAATAGCCGTTCAGGCTAGCGTTAGCTTCATCGCGAAGAAGGAAGAGAAACGCGATCGCAAAAATAATCGCAAGCTTCTTCGTCCGCCGAAAGATCGAGGATTTCTCTCGCTCGCGTTCTATATGTGCATCGCGTAATGCATCGCTCGATATGTGCGGATATAATTATAGCCCTGAAGCACCGCGCGGGAGATGAGGAAAACACGGATTCATCAGGCGCGCGACGTGCATCAATCTCACACGCGCGCACGTTGTCTCGTAAGTCCGCGCGTATCCGTTCTGCGTTCCGCGGTTAATCCGAAGACGAGTTTCAGCCCGGCCGCGGCGCCCGCGCGCGGGATATATATCCGAGAGATTAGAGCTTTAATCGCAGGGAGTCTAATTGCTCTCCCGAGGCTACGGTAACTGTTCCAGACTGGTACGTTGTGTGCCAAGAATACCGGATCTTCGAGCACACATACCAGCCGCGCCGGCGAGCACGGCCCGGGAGAAAGTCCTTCGAACGTGCGATATCCAACGTTACCGTTTTGCAAAAAGACCGTTTTCCAACTCGTACATACACCCGCGTCCCGGACGATGGACGGCCGTTACGCGTTCGGATATCGACGGGTATAATGACATTCGCGCGGCGAAGTTAGATTTGCATCGCAAGTTGACGTTGTCCACTTTAAGCTTGATCGGTGGCAGCACCGTGACCGAAATAAACGTAAAATACTTTGATAAACCACGGCCGCGCTCGCTAGACAACCGGGATATGTCTCCGACGCGTGTTTTAATGCGCCGGTTTACGAGATATCGGAATCTATAATCCGTCGTCTATGTCGATCAAAATGTTCCGGGGAACTATTTTCGCGACGCGGAGCTATTATATCGAGCTATAGTGTTTTTTCTTGGACGACAAAACTGCATCGTTTGCGCGGACACGATTGCTTTTAATTGTGTATATATATTTTAATGTAGGCTTTTAATTTAATGTGATGCATATTCTGAAAAGTAAACATCGTTAAGATATGACGATGTCTATGAATGTAAACTCGGGTAAATGTTCATTAAATTGAACGTTCAATATTGGTGCCGCACGTGTTCAAGTTCCCATACGGGCGCTGTTCTTTTTAGCTGTGCAGATTGGGCTTGGCCCATTTCTGTTCCCCGAGGTCTGCAGTTAACAACCGCAATTTTGTCGCTTTTTTCCCCCGCTGACAAAAGCTCGTGCCATTTTGCCTTGATATTAGTTCAGCAACCGTGAAAGAATGTACAGAGTGTACCAGAAACGTTAATTAGAGAGAATATTGGAAAGCGAAAATAAAAAGTTAGAAATTAATTCAATAGAATGCGTTTCTAGCAATTTGATGAGTCGAGACTTTATCTTTTCCTCGAAATTTGGAATTAGGACGTTATACACGTTGGTAAGTGGGCCTCATATTTTCTGTGAACTTAACAAGCTCCAGTTCGAAATCCACTTTCTATTATCTATTTAACTTTTAATACTTTAAAAGAATAATTAAAAAAAAACTCTTTAATCTTCAATGATAAATTTGCAGTTAAGGCCTCGACATTGAAACGTCGAGTTTCTTTAGTATATCTTCAGTCGAGAAGATGTCCAAGAGGTCTGGGACACCCGATGTAAAAGGCAGACGGGACGAAATTTATTTGTTGCCGTGATCCTTCCTTTCTTTGGTCAAGCTCTTGCAATGAGTCTCTACTTATGTAGGTATCTAGACAACAAAGCAAGATCCGTGTGAAAGCCGCCTCGGCGCTCTCCTGAATGGTCGCTGACGTCAGAGAGCGAGGAAAAATTGCGCAATTTCACCATTCTGGTCGACGCGGAATTTGTTCGCGCAGCTTTCTTCCGGAATTGGATCTGCTCGAGGAGACGGAACAAGAGAGAGAAAGAGAGAGAAAGAGAGAAAGAGAGGGGGGGAGGATAAAGATAGAAAAAAAGAGAAAGAGAGAACGAGGGTGGAATGTCAATGATTCGTTTCGCAAAACACGCGGTGCATTGTCTTGCTTCTGGCGATACCTATAAGGCGCTTTCAATTAACATCAATTAACATACATTAGTCCATTGTTTGGTCAATAACGACGGTACGCTAATAGGTTAATTGCCGCTGTGAGAAAGAGACAAGGAATTTACGATATTCCATTCATAATTATTGAGATCTTTAAAAGCTTGAAATGAATGTTGATTCGTCGTAGAGGACGGTAACGAGTTCTATCTCACGAGATACATAAGTCAAGAAAATTATATACCGCCTTACTGACTTGACTACCAAGCGGGCGATAACGTTAAGTGTTATCGTAAAGATATATCGGATCATATCGGATCACGTTAACCTTGCCGATCGATGTTGGTAAATGTTTTATGCCGGTAAAGTAGTCAGATATCATCTTGTTACTTGCTAAACGATGCCTCTCCGCTCGCAGTGACGAGTAAATTGGAGAGTTTCCTTGACCCGGATAATCAGGATTCGCGTAGCTGTGCTCAACTTACTATTATAACAGCCCGTTACACACGTAATTTTTAACGCACGTGAGCGAGTTGCACCTATAGATGATCGAGAGAAGAAACTAGACACTTAGTTATACTGTAATACGCGTTGACCTTCACCTAGGTGCCCGCGCGACGATCGTTACCGGGCGGCGAGTGTTACTTTCCTTCCGGTATCCGTCTCACGGAAATATTTCTCGGATTCCCTCGGCCTGGTTCGTTGCCCTCGAATCCTTTTCCATCTTTCCACAGGCGCGAGATGAAACCTCTCCTAAACTCCTGTTCTTTAATCCAACGTCGAAGGATAAGAGTCAGTTTGAAACTTTACCCCTAAGTTAACTCTTACCCTAAATTTCATAGTTACTTTAAGGAGAGAAGAGGAGAGGAATTCGCTCAACTTCTTTAAGATATCTCAATCTTGATTTCATTTTCATGGCGATTGAAGTAAAGTAGCAAGGATCGTTAAAGGACTTGGAATGTTAAAGCGTGGATCGTCGCGATTGAAGTTTTCGAATGGGGATAAACGAACGCGACTCTTCAGCCTTTTAAATAGTTTTCCGAAATTTAGATTTATCCAGTAACTTGCAATTAAAATACATTTTTGAAAACATTAAAGAAACTTCTTACACGGTTGGAAAATTTGTGTTAAATATATATAACATAAATCACATGTGTCCCAAACGGTCCACTCAAATTTTTGTGTTAATTTAACATAATATGGATGTGTTAAACGGTAACACCGATACCGTTAATATTTCAACAGGAAAGAAATGTAATTTTGATCGTAATTTGAAGTTAATTAGTGTGTACAATTAACATATGTTGAATCTCATGTTGAATCATTCCCCACTTCTGTTATAGAATAAAATCAGCACTCTTTTTCTGAATTTTAACACATTTAATAAATACGTTAAAATTGTGTTATTTTTTAAATTACTTTAATAATTTTAAATTATATATTTGTTAAGTTCAATTAACATAGCAGACATTATGTTAAATCTACACATGTATGTGTTGATTATTTTACAGAAAAACTTTCACCAACAGATTTTTTTCACAAAAGTATATACAAATTTTTCTCTTCTCGCGCGGGATGCATGAAATTGACGCTGTAAAACCGTACGCGTCGGTATTCCGATAAGCATTGCAATAATCTCGGAGAAGTGCAAGTACAAGCACAATAAAAGCGCCGCGCTCCCGAGGCCGCTGCCTCGTGGCCCTGAACCGTGGGCAACCGAGGACTTTCGCTGGCATCCGGCCTGCGCTCGACTTCCGCCGCCGTCGCGCCGATGCAACCGAGATAGAATGGGTCGTATACCGAACTCCGAGCTCGTGATTCAGCCTCGGCCGCGTTACAACCGCCGCCGACGCGGTGGTGATTAACAAAAAAAGAAAGCGACGAAGTGACGCACGTGAAGGGTTTTCCCGCCTTCGCGTGCTCGCGTTCGAAAAAGGCGGATTAGAGAGTCTATTCTTTTTCTTTTTTCGTAAAAGGTAACCGGTCAACGGCGGGAGACCGGCGCGGGGGACGACACGTAGAATTTCGATTTTTCCGCTAGGCGACGAGCAGCACGTCGTCGGAGCGGCCGAGGTGGTTTTTGGTGAAAGCCGACGACTCCGAGAGGGGAGAGTATATAGGCCGCGTGTCGTTTCAGGCGTGCTCACAACTAACGCACTCGCCAAAGTCGCCCGGTGTCTTTCAAACGAATCGAATACCCGATAATCGAACACCCCTTTCTCCGGCGCTTCGACCGTGTAAAAAAAATAAGAAAAAAAAGAAACAAAAAAAAAAAAAGAAAGAAAAAGCTCTATCTTTTCCTCCCGAGCGTTTCGGCCGGTCCCAAGGTGGGGGAGTCGTCGGCGAAGAAGAGGAATTAAGGGAGCGCTCTATAGGACACGCGGCCAGGAAGAAGTCACAAGTGCCAAGTGTGTGTGCCAATAGGATTATATCGAGCTGCCGGCTGAGCCACGAAGAGAAAAAGAGGTTTGTGGCCATTTGATATTGTGCTAGTCGATATTGTGTGATCAGTGACACGACTGTCTGATGAACCAGTGATGCGATATTAGGTATGCGTATATGTACGTTCCGTTGGACACAACGATTGCTACGCCCTTTTCTGACGGTGAAAGTAAAGACCGGTGCGCACACACACGATGGCAGATGAGACAGTGCTTATCGAACAGATGCCCCGATATCTCCCATCGTAATCGCCGCTAAAAACTAGCTGCGATACATTTCCATTTCTCCGTGTTGGAATTTTTTTCATTCAGGGCCGGCTGTTTCAACCTGTTGGTAAACTAACTAATAGTTAAATCATATGTCTATGCTTGTTTTATTTAAAGGAAAAACAAAGACACATGTATGAAATATTAGTTAGTTTACCAATAGATTGTGGAACAACCGGCCCTTAGGCTGATAGTCGGTTCTTATATCAAGACCGTCTTAAGTTATGTCTTAAGACGCTGATACGGCTCTGTAATTGGTTCATAACACCTTAAGATTGCACTTAAAAAACGGTCTTAAATATAAGATCCGACTATGAATACCGGCCTTAGAAAGAAGGAAGTAAAGCAGCAGGTATATAAGTAATGTTTTTTAAATAATTAGCTTTCTGCTGGACTTTCTCAACGATTGTATACATGTTTTCTTTGAATTTGGAAGTTGCTCTCGCGTTAATTAATTACTTAATTTCATTTGTTTGGAACGTCTTTAATGTTGTTTTTTCGGTAAACGCGCTTCGTCGAAAATTCTTCGACACCGCGATCGCCGGCTTCTCGCCGCTGGAGAGAAGAGCGCGAGGTAAATCGCTTCCTCTTTGACTGTCTCTCTCTCTTCTCATCTCCCCCACTCGCGCGAGCACACGTCGAAAAGGCAAAAGGGTATGTGGGGTAGCGAGTCAGTGTGTCAGCGTACTGGCGTCTCTCCTCGCGGAGAGGCGCGTCCTTCCTTCTCCGGCTCTATGTCAGGAATAAGGCCGCGCGTAGGTAGAGGGAGGCCATCTGCTATGCGACGCGGCACGGCGCGCCGGTTCGTAAAGAGGCGAGAGAGGATGAGACCGCGCGTCTCTAACTCCACGATGGGATAAACGTCATGCTCGAACACACATCGCGCTCCAACGAAATCGATACGCATCTCGATTAATCTGCCAACGAGTAATGAAGTCGACGATCAAAGTAGCTCGAGATATTCTCGTTGCACCGAAACTCTCTCGCGAGCTATTAATGCTAATAAAGTTGATTAGCCGGGAGGGGGGGAGGGCAAGAAGGCGGGTGATAATTTTCGAAGGATGCCACGCGAGGCGATTGAACTTTATCCTCTGATCCCCTTAGCAGCCGTGCGGCAGTCCGTTATGCTTTCTACCGTGGTTTTCATAAGTTCCTTTTGTCGCGGCATGATTTTCCGCTTTTCTGGGCGCGATTATGCGATCGCGGCGGGGCTCGTTAGCCGTTGAAATTCACGACGCATCGTAATAGTTCCTGCGCTCTTAGAAAGGCCACCGGAGTGCAATTTCATGCGCTCAGCGGAACGGATCTAGAAATCATTTGTCGGCCAACGGCCAGCTGTGTGTGTGCGTGTGTGTGTGTGTAAGAGATATCTCTGCGAATTTTGGCGAGCTCTGCTCGAATCTAATGACGCTGACTGCCGAGCGAGGGAAAGAGTTAATGCAGCGTGAAAATTTCAATCGTTACTAAAATTGTTACAACGATTGAGTCTGTGGATATAAAGCTATCATTTATAAAGTAATTTAACTTTACCAATTGTTATCAGTTATGAACATAACGCACAGATATTCTTAAATCACGAAAGAAATGATTCTTATATAATTTTATACCTAATTACGTCTTTTAATTTTAATGGCAAGTAATAACATCTATACCTCGATCGAGAGAAAGAACGAAAATTTCATACTAAAATTATTACAGCGAGGAAGTCTATCGATAAAGTTACCATTTATAAATTAATTTAATTTTGCCAATTATTATCCATTATTAGAATATAATTCTAATAGATACTCGTATCTTTAAATCATAAGAAAATGATTCTTTTATAATTTACATACGTAATTATATTTTTTAAAGGCAAGTGAAATATATAATTGACGTTATTTTCAAATAAGTCAACGTGAATTGTAATTTACTTGTTAGACTGGAGATTGTCATCGCAGCAGTTAGTATGCTATCCGAGAGTTAAATCATAGTAATGAAGAATTAAACGACGACGCTTCGAAAGTACATCGCTTTCTCAGCTCCTCCGCTGGAGATTCGAAGGAACGAGATTTGCGAATTATATATGACGTATGCAAAAAGAATCTAGTACCGCTATAAATATCTCGATATCGCGCGCGCGGAGCCGCCTTCCCATCACTCGAGTCACTTTCACGGGAACGCGCCTGAATTTGGCGCACGGCGCGGCGCGGCGGTCTCATGGTGTTCCATGTCTCGTCACATTCTTATAGGGTTTCACCTGGCGTGTGTGTCTCGCGGTATAACGGTACCGCTGTTACGTCACGAGCACACACCTGTCACGCAAATGTAGCGAACAAAGGGTTGCACCACACCGACCCGGTAAAATAATAACGCGGAAGGAGGGGACTCTCTCTCTCTCTTGATGTGCTCGCACATCGTCGGATATCTGATTTCCGTAACGAGGTAACTTGGCCGTTGTAAGAGCGTGTTTTCTTCATCGCGGGGATATCTGTAAGACGAGCGTTTCCGCCGTTTCCTCTTTAGACATTTTATTGTTCGTACGCGTGGGCAGATTAAGCATCTGTTCGCTTAAACTTAAACCACAATTCAACCAATTATATTCTTCTAATATCGAGATTTCCAAGAATTTTCTACGTTAACATTGATTATGACATCGAAAAGCAATTTGAGAAAGTTAATGAAAATTCGGAGAATCGATTAGAACTGAGGATATGAGGGAAGCGAATTAGAATCATGTAACATTTTGTTAAATGTGCATGTGGATTAACAATGATTTTGTTACGCGAAAGTGTTACATTGAAATAAATTTGACCGTGCATCAAGTATGCAAACCGCAAAGTGCGCGATGTTTGCGGAAGTCTCTTTCTTCCCTCGATTAGACGTGATTATGTAATCAGTCTTCTGATTAGCAAAAAGAAATCAACAGTAATTATGCGCCGCTGATAAGAAATGAGGTCGAGCTACACCTGATCGCTTTCTCGTGGTTTTCGTGTTATTTCGAGTACATTTATATAATTCATCGCATCTTTGTCATTTTGCTTTTTCTATCTATCGCCTCGTGCCCTCGTATCTTGCGATGAAACCTCATTATATATGTAATGAGATAAATAATATGCATATATATATTTAGCTACGTAACATATGGTATTACCAATTAAACAAAATGAAAGAAAAGTATTCCTGATTTACTCTATGATACTATACCATATACTGCGCTATATACTTTGCTTATCACTTCTCGGGTTATCATTTCACGGGAGATTGCTTTCTAAAATTAAAAACCCGCTTATGAATCTGGATTCTACGTCGGCGAACCGCCGTCTTTACGTCACGTATACTTGAAAACAGGATTCTGCTCACTCGCATGCGTACGTTTTTAGATTTTACATACAAATGTCGTCTTTTCTTTCTCTCTTTCTCCCCCCCCCTCCTTTCTTTAATATCTCTTTTCGTTTGGCTATTACTCGGACTGTCAGATTGTACGGTTTCTCGAGAGTCACGGGCGCTTATGTCTGTATGCATATGTAAATGCCGGAGTACACGTAAATACCGGATTTTATAGCGCGCGTAAGTAGGCAGTCCTCTCCTTTTCTCTGCGGAAGATCCTCGTCACACCGGCGAATTTGGGTCTCCGGAACGAGATTCTTAGAGAGTCTAGTTTGTATTTGGAATAGATCGTCTCGCTGGACTCTCTCACGATTTTCGATAGGACACCAACGAAGTCGGCCCGGTGATTAATTTTCGAGGCCGCTTTCTCTTAATAGCCCGCCTTTCTATCGATACCCCTTTTTGGGACATCAGCGAGTCTGTCCGAATTTTCGTTTCGTTGCTCACGTGCATTGTACGCGATGCCCATGATAATCACGCCCGACTTTCTCCTGGATATGTATATTATTAGAAATATAATATATACGAGAATTATATACGCGTGGAAAATATGAAATCTTTTCTCCTAAAATAACATCTTGATTATTGAGGACACGTTTTTCAAAAATTTTAGACAAAATTGCTTTTTACAATAAAATATACGCGTAAATATTATTTTTTAATAAATGGGTGGTATGTATAAATAATGTGTTTACCATTAGAAACAAAATAATTTTATATACATGTAATGAAAAAATAATTCAGACTAAAGTTCGCCGAGTTTAATAATTACTGTTAAATTAATCATTTAGGATTTAGGTTAAAAAGTAACATTTTGATTGAAGAAAATATATTCTTAAAGAATTTTAAATATTAAAATTGCTTTTAACAATTAAATTTATGAATCATAAATATTATTTTTGGTGGATGTCATAGATAAATATTATTAGAAATAAAATAATTTTATCATGAGAAAGCAATAATTCAGAAAAAGCTGTCCGTGTCAAATAATCGTCGTTAAATTAATCATTTAGGATTAAGGATACAAAAATACACATCTCGCTGTAATCACATTAAATATCCGTGCTAGTTCGGTTGACTTTGAAGTGTCGCGTCTCTGATTCAACTTTTCAGTCGAGGAAATTCAAGTATTAATATAATTGCTTGATTAAATTTAGCCTGAATCGTGTGCGACGGGGTAACTATTGCCCCCAAACAGACGATGAAGATTTAGCGGGGTGTCGACTAAATTTGTACGAGCTCGTGATAGCACGACGGGCGAGCCGTCCAAACCAGATGGTCCAAGAAGCAAAGCGCGTCGCTTCGCAGTGACTTGCCGGAAACCGTCTGTGGATTATCTTTTTCTTTTCTCGAACGTTTCGTGGCAAGTCGCGTCGACACTTTCGGAGCTTTTAATACGGTGTATTCGGTATGGTTACTTTTAGCGTCAATCAAACGCATAAAGGACCTCGTACGCTCTGGCGGAGATAAAGGGCTAACCCGGATGGCTAAAAAAAGGGAAAGAATAATCGCGAGGTGAAAAATTCGATGAATGAAGGCCCGCCAGGCCTCCCTTTCAGGTATAAAAAAAAACCAAGGGAGGGTGCAACCTCGTCCACAGAGGAATTTTCGAATACCGATTTAATTCTTCGAAAGGAACTATACGCGTGAAACATGATCCAACATGAAATAACGTCATTAGATTCCACCTGCTATAATTCCATCTGTCATAACGGTCTCGCACTTGGATGTGGAATTACGCCAGTACTAATTATAAGAGCACTTTTCGTCCAAGTCAAATTATTAAAATGAATTTGCGTTCGGGTGATATTAATACGATATATCTCGATAACACATCACTCATCGCGTTATTAGAAATTCAATTACTCTAATTTGACATATGACGTTCGATAAAATGTGATATTACAGAATATAAAATGTCTTCGCGAAGACATTGAATGAGCCTCAAAAGTGCTGAGATGAAATAAAAATGCACGAGAAGATCCACCTACCGAAAATATACGCGCCGGCACCGTAATCTTCGCGCTCGGGAAATCAAACGTTGGAGAAAAAGAAAAAAAAAGAGGAGCGTACTTACCGCAAAAGAGAACGCGTTCACTCGCACTTTCGCGTATTATCTACCGTATCGTTATCCCTCGACGTACGCCGGCTACCATAAGCCATTTCCGGATGGACGAGTTAGCACCATGCGGGTGAGAAATCTAGGTCAGACCCATTGTTGTCCGGTTGGCTTTCGAGTTTCGTTCTTATCGGTCGTGGCATTACGCAAATGCAGGCGCGAGCGCGGTGCTCTCGCGGAAGATTTCGAGAAATGAAAACGAAAGCGCCGAACACAATGCGAGTGAGCGAATGCGCGAGTCCGCGAGGTAAGCGCACATATCCGATGGGTATTCATTATTTAGGGCTTAGGGCTGGTGATTTGCTCCGAAGGCTTCGAGATTCGAACTTCGGAGCTTCGAAGAATAAAAAAATTATACAATTATTAATTCGATATAATAGTAATAGTACCGCAATAGGCACACATTTACAAAATTATGCGGCAAAATCCGTATAAAATTTCTAATGTTGCAATTATTATCGAAGCTGTCGAGGACTAACAGTCCTAGCTAGTATTCATAAGTGATCGGTCATTTGTTCTACTTGTTCGATCATTTATTGAACGGTATCGCATCTTTTGATGATATTTTTTTTTTTTTAGCTAATGTCAGAAATCTCGCGAATCAAGATAAGTAAGGCCTTTATTACCAGGGAAAATCCGTTCTTGAAGAAGTTGCGACAAACGCGCGGCGCAAGTCGCTTCCGTATTCCGCGCGAGTATTACGAAATCTTGTGCATTGCTCGCGCGGCCTTTTACTCCCGACGCCGGATATATGACGGCCGTCCGGAGGACGATTCGCGAAATTGGACTTAGGAAAGATCAGCAATCGTTCGTGTGTCGTGACTCAATTCTCAAACGGGGGAAGCGTTTCAACGAGGGGAACTTCCGCGATTTCCTCCGTGCGCGATTTTTTGAAATTGGAGCCAGTTCGCAGCCACGGCGTACGCTCCGCTTTCCATCGGGATCTCGCGATACGTCGTGTTATTCGAGTCACGAGCCGAGAGTATTCCAGACGAGAGCAGCTTCGTCTTCCTCTTCCCCGTTGCGACGACGTACGGTTCGCGTCCCGGAAATTCCGCTGTCTAGAAAAAAAAAGTTGACGAAGAAATTTTCGATCTCCTATACCGCGACGCCGAAGACCGATGCTCGTTGCGTCGCCCGTTAGCGTCGCACGAATTTCGAGTACCCTCGCGGCGCGGACGCTCCAAAATTTCGCGCGTAATCTTCGCGCGGCTTTCGCGCGCTCCGGTTACGGTTTACATACGGAGGCGAGTTACGCGCGTTGCTGCTGCAGAACTCGTTATCGCGCGATTCGCAGTGGAAGAGGCGTTGTACGTTGCAGCGCGCATCACTTACGTCACTTTCTCGTTACGGCGTTTCTAATTTTAACCTTTTCATCGAAAAATCCTTTTTTTTCTCTTTAACTGAAAACTTGAGACGCGCGTGACGCGCGGATATCTCGTTCCCGCGCCTGTCTTTCACCTGTGCCGTCTTTCAGCTGTCCCTACCGCTCTTGGAAGAAGAGAGAAAGAGGGAGAGGAACGCGAGCGAAAAAAAAAAGAGTAGGGACGATCGTGGGGCGCGATGGTGGGAGAGCAATGCCGTCGACGGTGGGCCTGTTTGAGCCTTACGTCGTGTGCTCAGGCGGGAGGGCGAGAGGGGCGACGGACGAGCGCGATCGAGATCTTCAGTAGGTCACTGGGACGTGGCTCGTGGCCGAGACGAGTGTGGCTCGCACCTTCAGTCGATCCCCGTCGGCCAGGAAAATCACCTCTGGGCCCGTCGAATCCTTGCGGTCGCACTGGCGAGAGCTCGACGGTAAAAAGTAAAATTAAAAAATTAAAAAAATAAAGGATTCGGAGGGAAGCAAAAAAAAAAGCAAGCGCGTAGCAGGACCCGATGAGGACCAACTGACGCGAGTTGTCGGAGCCTTCCCGTTGCGGTCGGTGCATTCGTGGGTTCGTTAAAGGGGGGAATGGCAGGTGGTTTTTTCGCGGGGGGATCGTCCGAGTGATCGCGCGGGTTTCTTCGGGTAGAACGAGGCGCCCCAGGAACCGGAAGTACACGCAACGAGATGCATCGATCAATGTCCTTCTTCCGCGAGACCGATCCCGAATGCGGTTCCGCATTCCGCGGGGAGCTGTCGTAGTCGCGCGTGCATTCGCGTATGTTTGCGAGAGATATTGTCTGACGAGTTGATCCGGTGCACTTGTTGCACTTGCGAATTCTTCGTCGCGAATTGTGTCCAGGATTACGGGATGTTAATTTGGATTTCAACGAACGGACGAGCAACGCGAACATCGCGGACCGTGAAATAAAATTTAGTTGCCTCTCGTCGTTGCCGATTGTGATTATTGAATATTTTGAGGGGGATTGTAAGGTCTGTGGTATATGGTGACTTCACCGCGGTGTTGCGCGAGTGGAAATTTGTTTTTAAGATTAAATAGATTTTGGGAACACTTCTAATTGTAAGTTCCGTGTTCTGAGATGTGACGGTTCATTGCGTTAATGTTTTTCGTGCAGTCATTGACAAGTATATACGTGTGCCACTCGGCGATCATCCGACCGGCGATAAAATTGACAATTATGCTTTGATCGCGTTGTCATTCTTGCATTCTTAATCGATGACTATCAAGATCTTATTTAATTGACATTACTTATACCGTATATGTTATTAAATCCATTTATATTAACAAATAACGTCGTACCACTGTACTCATGTTATGAGTGATGAAACCAAAAACCATTCGGAAATTTATCCTCTTTGGGGATCGATAGATTACGAGGCTCACGATAATGTGGCTATCAATTTTTCAGGTTTTTTTTTCTTTCTATTACAGAGAGGACACGCACATAATGGAGAGGACGTGGCGGAATATACGGAAGACGGCCTTTCTCTTATCGCTGCCCTTACTATTGGCCGTGAGTCAAGTTACTTTCTCAAAAATTAATCATAGAATTAAATTGCTTTCTCGTATATTAACAACAATTGTAAATAAGTTGGGCATGAAGCAATGTGTTATAAAAATTTCGGCCTTTTGACTCTTTCTCTCTTATCCTTTTTCTCAGCTTGTCCTTTATAAAAAGAATAAAAGAGCTTTCAAATCTTTAACAGTGCAGTTATAATTAATAATTTACTCACCTCAATTTATTTATTTAATTATTCATTTAATCTCCTTTTTTTCCAAATAAATGAGCATACACGATTGACGTGCAACGTACGCGTTTCGCGAATTCATCCCGCAAATAAATCGAATCAATCTCGCGAGAGCACATTGTCAATTTTCTAATTCCGCGAGAGGCCGATCACTGCCATTCTTCCCGTGTACGTGCGCATCGCGCGATACGTCCGTTCATAATACCCCACGGTACAAATTTGCATGCCACGACGATCGGCATTGTAATTTCACTGCGCAATAATTCTCAGTTGAAACAACGAAGATTACTACTCGCGGTTAAAGCGAGTATTCTCTCCCCCTCCTTCGAAAAGTGACAGACAGGTCGTTAATACGGTAACCGTTAGGCCGCGCCGCGTAAAATGGGTGAAGTTATTTACGCACCTGTAGTGTGTACATTGTATCGTACGCGCGTTTTGTGACGTTTTGCGAATTATTTTACGTTTAGAATTAGAATTACCGGCGCGCGACGCGGTGTGTGTCCGGCGTCCCATAATTATAGCCTGCAACACGTCGGCCTCGCACGCTCTCAATATTGATTAAATCTGTCGCGAGTTGAGGCGCACACACATCGTAGACAATATAATGAATTTTGCTGATGATAGATCATTACGGGAATTTATATGCGACGTTTATTTTCCGGATAAACGATTCTTCTCGGTAATATTTCAAACTGAAAGAATTCGCAAATATTCCCGGCATTTATCGAGCTCGTAAGACATTTTTCTTTTTATCGAAAAACTTCATTTCGCCTTTACCAAGCATTCTCGAATCTCTTATCCGAGAATCCTCGAATCTCTTATCATCTCCAAATTAGGGGGACGTCATTCAACGCGTAGAAATTCGCTAATTGGTAAGGGATCGGCGATATTCCCGGAGTAATTTGGAGACACTCGAGGACGGTCGACATCTCGGCGACCGTTAAAAAAACTGATGTAACCGTTAAAAAATTCATCCGGTCCCCGGCAAAAAGTGATACTTCATTGATGTTCGGCGTATATCTCCGGGACCGCTATGCGACGTGTGCACGTGCCGCTGGCCGAGAATCAACACAACGTTAAGTTAACGCTTAAGAGGAATCACCGTAGCCGCGGGCTCTTGCCTGTGCCACATATATCGCTGCGACGCGGCGCGCCGATGCCTTCCGAGGCAAAAGCCTTGAATGAAGCGGGCTTGACCGCGTCGTATAATCGGGTAAATACGGATACGCTCGCGGGGACGTTCGTTAACGAATGTTGATGATCGTCTGGTAATTGTTTCTGGTTATACGTGGGAATTCACTTCTTCGCGTGGGAACTGAATTGGTGTGACTTTTGAAAAAAAGTTATCCTTATCAACGATAGCTAGGGCAATTACTTCGTGCGATTTTGATGCTTGTAATAATTATATATACGTCGTGTATTTTTATATTCTATCTTCACGTGGGTCACGTTTGTCAAAAGGGCAGTATATAAACTGAAAGGAGATTAGTATGTATTCTTTTGAAGTGTTTTATTGGTATTCTTGTGAACGCTCTTGCTTTGCGGTTTTCATCTTTATGGCACTATTTCTTTACGCGCTGCTCCTGCGTAAAAAATTGATTTCACGGAGCATTAATAGTTTAATTAATCGTGACAGGTCGCGTTAGCAACAACTCTGATAAAAAATAAAGAACGTCTCTGGCAAGCTTCGCGCCAAGTGACATGTATATACTTAATTTTTGAAACACAAAGGTAAAGAAATCTCTGCATATTCGTTTCGTTTCGTGATCACGAAGATCAAAATCTCTGTGCTCGTTTCGTTTACTTGTACTATTTACCCGCATTATATGCAGTCATTCCCGGCAACAAGACACCGTAAAAGGGGGGAGAGAGACGTTGAGCGTACATATAACGACGTTTAACATAATAACTGATGGGAGAAAACGCGGGTGTGAGAACCGCACGAGAGTCGCGTTTTGCGAGGAAACTAGCGCGTAAACCGCGGCCGTCGCAATTTGTAATTGGGCTTCGATATTTCGAGATTTATCGAAGAGAAGACGAGCAAACGGAGACGCGCGGTGAGCCGCGTCGGGCGGGCCGCCGCGGCGGGAGGGTGCAACACGCTATAATTTACGTGTTTCCTTTCGCGCTGCAGCAGCGTGTGACAGCGGAATAACCAGCCGATATAATAACGCCGAATGCACAGCCGTCGGACGGCGGACGGCGGAAGATAAAGTAGGAGGAAATACGCGGCCGGGCGCATCCACATTTACGCCTCGCGCGTACCTGTTATACCCCTGTCGTGCATGTTCATCCGTGTGTACGCCACACACTCTAACACCGCGCTGACTACATAGCCGAGCCGTCGAACCGAAGATAGTAGGTCACTGCGCCGGACGCAATGCCCTCTTTCAACTATACTCTCTAGACGGTACTCTCTCTTCTTCTGTTCCCCGCTATATCTTCACTTCTTCTTCTTTCTCTCTCTTCATCGTTCATCAGCTACCTTCCTCTCGTCCTCCCACCTCTCTCCGCTTCTCACGCTTTTTCTTTTACCCGCGTCGTCTTTCTCGTCTCTCTCTTTCTCCCGCTGCCTTATCTATTTATTTCCCTCTCTTCCTTCATTCCGAATAACGCGGTGTAGTGCAAGGTGGGTGCCAGTTTTATATCATTCGTATCGGACGATCAGTAATATTGCCAGTTTCCTTGAGAAGAATCTTGGCAAGGCTATTCGAAAAATCCTTTGTGGCTGTTTCGTTTCAAATTCACACCGTTTGCGTTGCGTGTATCACATATTTAGTCCGAGCGCTTCGAATTCTACGGATTAAATAAATATTCTATTTATTTATCAATTATGAACTCGTACATACAAAGCGGATTTGAAACACATACAAACGTGACGATATATAATTCTTTAATTAATTATAATCAACCTTTTAATTTCATAAATAGACAAATTTTAATATGAGGCTAACTAAAACAATTTCAGGATATTACCGAAATAAAATATTAACCATATAGTTTATATTTTCCTTTTTCCCAAAACTAATTCTTGTAATGTCCATTTCTACTAATGCAGATTAACTTTAATCTCGGTTTAACTACTTTTTATCTTTTTCTAGTTTTAAAATTAAAATAGTGCAAATTAGAAAAATTTGCACTTGGCTTCTTCATAGAGGAAGCGATGTCTTAAGATCACGGTCTTACATACTGATGTGTGTATGTGCCAAATTTACTGAAATTTCTATAACTCCAGAACTAATTAACCAAATCTTAACGAATTGTATATGAAATAGGGGTAGAATTTTCCGGGGAGTATTATAGAGTGTATAGTTTTTTGTTGCCGATTTTCTGGAAACCGTTTTTTTTATTTTTCTAATTCTTGAGTAAAAAAATTAAAAAAAATTGGTTTTCAGAATATAGATAACGAAAAACTATACACTCTATAGTAC
The DNA here is from genome assembly GCF_048541705.1 of Temnothorax americanus. NCBI lineage: Eukaryota > Metazoa > Arthropoda > Insecta > Hymenoptera > Formicidae > Temnothorax > Temnothorax americanus. The sequence goes on from NW_027509286.1 coordinate 1,274,082, forward strand.
TCCCCGGAAAATTCTACCCCTATTTCATATACAATTCGTTAAGATTTGGTTAATTAATTCTGGAGTTATAGAAATTTTGGTAAATTTGGCACATACATACACACATACACACATACACACATACATACACACATACCGACATTTTTTAAAATAGCGATTTTTTGACGTTTTAGAACATTCTGAACACATTGGCAAAAGCAACTAAAAAAAATTTTTTTTTACGAAAACAGCTTCCTCTATGAGGAAGTAAAAAAAGATAAAAAGTAAGTTAAACCGAGATTAAAGTTAATCTAAATTGGTAGAAATGGATATTAATGACGCATGATCGAGTTAATTCCGAACGAAAGTGACTTTTTCTATCACTGTGAGGCAATAAACCCTTTTCACAGTTTCGACGGAATTTCAAAGATCTTCAAAGGTATCGTCACTTTCATGATAGACCTTTGAATAAGGCTGTGAAAATTTCTACGGTTTATCCGCGCAGAAAGAAACTAATGCATCTCCTTAACCCTTCTTAACTCCTGTAGTTCGCGCGACTTAAAGTCGTGATATTTTCGATCCTTGTTTCTCAAGGTTCTTATTTCCTCTAATGCTATACGTGATATAAGATAGAAAGCAATCCAAGATATATGTGCTGAAGTACATTGCGATGTGTGAAAACTAATTCGATTGTAGCTGCACCGTTTTTAAAAAAGCGATAAACAGAAACGAAAAAAAACCGTGTTTTCTTAATTCTGATTTGCCTACCATTTGCGACGTTATAATATATATAATATATTTTACATCTTTTTTAAATACGAGAATTCCACAGAAACATAACAAAATTAGATTAAAAATATGTAGTTGAAAAATAATGGAATAGAAATAAAAGTTTTCTCTCTCTTAGACCTTGTCAGACTGCCATTGACAAATCGTAATGAATAGGATGAAGTTCCATTCCCTGTATTTGCGACTCTTAACAAACGTGCAATCTTGTGGATGACCACGAAGCTTCCCATTGCTTGTTCCGGCAGCTAGCTTAGCGATCTTGTAATTTGAAATCGTTACCGGTCTTCCCCATGTCATTTCAGTTTAACCATCGATTACGATTCTATAATCGCGAGATACCGCTTTACATCGTACTGTGTAACTTTAATTGCGTTTTATCTGTCTGATAGCATCTTTCTCGCGTTTGAGAAGATCATATACTATCAGTTTTCGAAGAAAAATTCTCCGCAGATACTGTAATATATATTATTTTTATTTTGTAGGAATATTGTGTGTGTGTGTGTGTGAACAATTCAAAAAGCTTTAATTTCTGTCATTTCCTATTTATGAGATACTCATATATATTTTTTTTATTTATCTACTAACAAGTTTGTAGCGCCATAAATCTTTAGATTTTAAATTTATATTTAAATTGTTATAAAGATGCAGTGATGAATTGATTCAGATTTAGAGAGTATTATATATTATATAACGTCTCTTTAGTTTCTACTTAATTATATAATACTAAAGGAAGGTTATATATAAACGACAAAAATTCGAGCAAGAAATTTTAGATGTTAGTTTAAAATTAAAATTTAATAAAAATATGTATATACATTTACGTTTCGACCTAGTTGGTCTTCATCAGAACGTTCTAATCGATAAAATTACATTGATAAATTATGCAAAATAGATATAAAAGATTGAGAGAGACAATGGCTGATGGTCAATTTTAAAAAGTCGCTTTAGAACGTTCTGATGAAGACCAAGTAGGTCGAAACGTAAATGTTACATACAGTTATATATAGATACATATTTTTATTAAATTTTAATTTTAAACTAACATCTAAAATTTCTTGCTCGAATTTTGGCCGTTTAACTTTCCTTTAGCTATACTATTATCGAACGTATGTATCTCTTGTTTTTATTGTTTATAGAATACTCTTTTATAATGCTATAATACTAATGACTACAAATAACAGGCGTAACATGTCTGCTGAGTTTTTTAAAATCCTACCATTAACTTTGCTGTATTAATATTATTATTCATTTTCTTTTCTTATTGTCTTAAAATCTTAAATTCGCCATCCAGCACTTCAAAGACACTTTGATGGCAACACTTAAATTGTAAAACAATATTTTTTATTTGAGAATAGATTTTAATCGCGCGCTAATTTGCCTGCCGGAATTAATTCTTTAACTCTTACTCTTTCCTCGTGTATATAGCAATTTGATTGCTTTTTTTTGTGAACAGTATATATAGCAACGCAGAACTGCAACTAAAGCACTTAATCTCAAATTTATTGTTGGTTTGGGAATTAATAAATGTTAATATAAAATATTTTTTGAGCCTTGATAAAGACACCAAAAAAATTGCAATAAGCCGCGCAATTTTAATTTTATATTGAAAAAACGGTAGCTGAAAAAATAAAGAACGCTGTTCTCGTTGTATTGCGTATTATTCGCTAATAATACGCTAATAAAATTGAAATTTGTGTTTTAATAAAATTATATATATATATATATATATATATATATATAAAAATTACATATATTATATAAATACATTTTTTATACACGGTAAAAAACATTTTGTATTTGTGTTGAAATCTATCCGAGTAGAAATTTTTGTGTTACATTTGTAACATACACTTGTGTAATGTAATATTATTGTCATTGTGCTATTTTGACTTTTCCACGTTAAATACTCACCGTTTCTAAGAGTTGAAATAACATTTTTATGTTAATGCAGGAATTCTTGGTGACATATATTTTATGTTGAAATGAACAGATAAGTGGTGTTACTTTTCTCTCTATAATTTTTTATCTGTTAAATCGACATGTTTCTTATGTTGTATATTATAAAGAGATATTTTGTCTCTTGTAGGCAAAGAAAAGAAGAAAGAATAACATTTAATGTAAGAATATCATGTTGTTTTTCAATCAAATTTAACATTATAAATATATTAATTTAACATAAACTTTGCTTTCAGATATAGCAGATAGATCCATGTTACAATTTTGTGTTAATTTTTCATATATTACTTGTTATTTATTATTAACGTATATGTCGCCTGTTAAATTAACGTAAAAATAAAAATGGATAAATTGACATGTAAAATGTGTTAAAATTAACACAAAATTTTTTACTGTGTATAATTATTTAATTGCAATACTCTCTTGTTACGATCAATCCACCATTTTACCAACGCCGCGGAGTCACGTGCGGGATTAAATTTAATCAGCATTGCTGCAGAATAAAATTTTAATCATGCGAGAAGAGTCATCGACACGAACATTGCCGGGATTAACCGTGGATATATATATATAAAAGTTAGCGCAGAAGTTGCGTGATTGCTCGTTGCACCGGCACCGTCGCCGAATTCACCACGCTGCTGCCGTGACGTTTCGCGCACTTGATGCATTGCCGTTTCACAGTGCCGACGCGCGCACAGCGGTTTTGTGTTCCTCTTTAATTAAAATCCCGGCCGACGAGTTTTATTCCGCGAAAGTGCACGCGCCCGCCGCGGTTCTCAGCCTGGTTCGCACGCGCGCTTTTGTGCGCCATGTGTGTATTGCCGCGGCATTAATCGCTCTTAATTAGATCGCGCGATTCATCATCGTCTTCCCGCGCCCGCAATACCTCGAAAAAACATTGACGATTTAGGTTTCAGGATTACCCAAAGCGGGCAATCTGTAAGTTAAATCCGCGTAGAGCGTTGGAATGCAATTTATCCGCCGCTCTATGCAGATTTTTCGTTTCTTTAAAGTACCGTTATTGTATAAAATTAAATCAGGCAAGAAGAGCGATCACATTATCGTCTTCGATCCCGAAATAATCTTGTTTTCGCTCCAATTGCCTAATTTTTTTTTTTAATTTTTGACACAATTTCTCTTCGTCGAAAGTAAATTCTCGATTTAACGACAAGAGAACTAGTATAATAGTAGAAATAATTCATTGTTTGCAGATTTATAAATCGCCGTTAATATTATAATATAGATAATATTAGCATCTTGAACTAGAGCAATCAATGGCTTTTATTTTACTTGTTTAAAGATACGCGTTCTATATATATATATGTAGGTCTGGAAGTATGTTCCGGAACTTTTATTTTTGATATCGGTATATTCCGGGACATTTGGCAGTTTCCAGGACTGTCCTGGAAAAAATTGATGTCCTACGGCATTTTTCAGGACAGTTTTTTGAATCTGATTACATATATATGCGTTATATTCCAGGACTGTACATTTCAAAAAACGTAAACAGTTCCGGAACATACCTCTGGACCTACATATATATATATATATATATATATATATATATATATTGTATATATCATATTCTACCTTCTATATACTTCTCTAAGCCACTGGCGCGGTCGTTCCAGTTTTATATTACCGATACGCATCACTGCTACATACATACACGTACAATTATTTATATCAACATTCAATTTTTGGTGCTAATTCGTAACTAAGTCACGGTTAACGGGAATTGCTTCGTTATACGCTTGGAATGCAATTAGATCTCTAGTTTTGCAAATTGCCGCGCTCGACGAATCGTTACGTGGCCAAATGAAAAGCGGCGCGGTTATATCATTTCGCGGGAACGTGAGTCAACGTCGCTGAATTCTTCGCGATTGCTTCGCGACTTTGAATGCCCGACTTCAATGCCCCGCCGAGCGTTCCGCGTAATAGCCTTATCGAAACGTATATGCGACATGTAGGGGTACCACCGCGGTCGTCTACGTTAACTGACCCGGCCTACTTTTTCGCCATCATATACAGGCGAAGAGACATCGCTTGTGTTACACGACTCGGAAGTTTCTCCCTGTGAAAATTCGTTATCTTACTTTTGATACCGAGCAGTGTCGAAAGCACACACCACGTGGACCCGCAGAATCGCCATGCTTTCTAAACGAGAGAAAGTCACCGAATTTGTCATTCTTCGTAATCTTCGTACCGCCCGTGGATCAAATTTTCTTCGTAATTACAATATCTTCCGAGCAGAAACGAGTCGTTAGTCATTGTATCATTTTTATTGTATCTCTGCATCGCGCGTCGATTGCGTCTTTTGTGCACAGAAGTTTTATATCTCTTCAAAATATTATGTACCTATTATTCGTGTCTGTACATTCTCAGTGAATCAACACTGTTAAATGTTAAATGGATTAAATAAGCAATATCTTGAGTTAGATAACATTTTGTTATTTTTAATTACCATGTACGTGAGAATTTATTATTTTAAAACAAACTAGTATTGTTTTAACTCTATTGGTTTAGTCTAACTAACATTGTTTTAGTTAAATTAACTTCGTATTAAGTAGGAGCAGTGGCGACCTATGACCTAAAGGCATGGTTAAAAATTACTCAAATTGAGTACCTATCAATTTGACCCTATGAATTTAACAGTGAAGAAAATGTCATAAAATCAATATATGTATAATACCTTCTTTAGATATACAATAATATATATTAATAAGACTACCAAGTATGAAATCAATGCCCAAATTTAAAAAAAGCATCTAACATTTTTGCCTCGAAAGTTGATATTAGCGAGCTCTCACGTGTGCGTGCAACGCGAAGGAGATATAAAAATACCGTCGGCGTAAAATATCGGACACCGGTATCCGCCGTAGCACTCAACCTATATTAAACGGCACTGCCAATAGCGTTATTGCGCAAAATGCGCGCGATTAAAGCGGAACCTCTGAAATCGAATCGCGGACGAATGCGAGAGGCGTCACATCCGTGACAATTAAGATGCTCGTTCTGCACACGCGATTCGGTGAAAGTACGTTGTCCAATTGCGAATAATTTGTCGTCTCGGCGGACGACAATGGAAAAGTGAAATCTGTCTCCCGTCTTCTGCTGCGACAGCGGCGTATTCTTCGAGCATGGCGCGTTTGTAAAAAAAATAGAAGATAAATTTAAATCGATTTGAATTGTCTTTGATATATAAAATTGTGGTATTCGCGCGAAAATTATGAACTATTTGAATTGCATTTTTCATCCTTCCCTCAATTTCGTATTCATTTTTTATAATAAAACAAAATTAGGAATTTTTATTTAGTGTCAAGATTTTTTTTATAGCTTCAATGAGTGAAGCTCTTTTTATATCGCATTAGATTGTAGTGATACTATTCATTGACTTTAAATACAGGTTGCTTTCATAAGTTTAAACTTATCAAGAAGTGAAGACACTTCTTCATAAGATTAACGATTTATCATGAAAACTGGGTTTCGTTTATTAAGGTTAACGATTTCTCGTGAAAATTTATTTTTCGGTAGATGCTAGAAGCGTCGAGTATCGCGTTTCATGTAATCGTATTTCTAACCCATTTATATACTCGAGAAGATTAATAGAGCACAAGAAAGCGTACAGTAAAATGAAAATAGAGTAAAATTTCGCTAAAGTAAGAATAACAACGTAGGAGATAGCAAGCAGACGTGTGTTGTGTGCCGAGAGATTCACGGACTAATTGGCTCGCCCCGATCTATGCATGATTAAGACACGTTCGTGCTGGAAATTCGGCGGACCGATAGAAAGAGAAGAACCGCGCTTACTTGCTTCGTACGATCGTAGCGGACCGTGATTTCGATTACACGCACACGCACACGCTTCCGCACGCCGTATACTTTTCCATCCAGAAAGTCCGTGAACCTGATCAGGCGCAGGTGCAAGTTAGAACAAGAAAGCGGACAAGTATGCGTACGTCGTCGACCTGCCCAGCTCCCAGCTTACAAACCCGCGTGCCGCGATAAATCGCCACCGTCATCCGGCTGTCACAACCGGTAGCGTCCGACGATTAACACGCGACTTAATGCCTCATGTTCATTTCTCTCCCTTTACTAACAGCGTTTCTCCAAAATTGCATGGGAACAACTGCCTCGGTTTTTCCGGGAAGTCATGACCGTGTTACATATCGAGACGAGTAAAAAAGATCAAAAGATACGAAGGAGAGTCGATTTCGTTTCGAGATTGGCCGCCCCAAACGAATTTATAGAGAAACTCCTTCAGGTTTTAACAATAAATTTATCCAGAATTGTAGAAACGCTACAATCGTTTATTTCGAAAATTATTAAATATTGTCACGGCTTACGATTTCCAAGAAACGTAGATATTTGATGAAATCATTAATATTAATGAATTTATATTATAAATTCGTAATTAATTGTTAATATATTATTACAATAACTTATCAATATTTAAATTAATCAATTGATTCACGTTAATAAATTAATACACACAAATCAATGGTCAATCAACGGCTGTTTAGAAGTTAACAACTGTATCATTGATAAGATTTGTGATCTAGTTTATGATCGCGTATGCGTAAACGCAAACGTTTGGCTTCCGTAATTACCTCATAATGGAAATTATTGCAATTGGCATACTACGAGATCTAGTTTCAATACAGTTATCCGTGAATATAACCGCACATCCCGCACCATTCTACATTTTCTTATTGTTACACAATGAAACGTGATATCTCATTAGCACGCGAATATATCTGCGAGACTCGTTTATTGAATTTGCAATCGTTATCTTTGCGCCATCACATTCATGGTATATATTTATTTAATCGTTAACACGCCCGTGCGCGAGATTAGCGCGCAATCAAATATAAGATGCGCTCGATGTTAACATAGATATTATGTTAATGACGAAGCGCAATGTGTTTAGAGTTGCGTGTCAAATTGGGGAAAGCATGAAAGAGTATACGATAGACGCGCTGCTATACGTAAAATTCGTATTTAGAACGATCTCCCGGGCGGAAGTGAAGACATTGGTCTCGGTACGCAGATCCCCGTAATTACCCTCCTGCAATTCTGCCAAATCAGAATACAAAATTGCCCGAGGGAGTCGGCCGGGCTCTCGTCGTCGCCCGGCCTTCTGTGAACGTGAGCCCCGTATTCGATTCAACGAATGTTCCTTTGGCTAACAGTACACGCGTTTTCGGTCATGTTTTTTTTGTCAGCATATTTTCAAGCACACACACACATTATTTTATATATATATATATATATATATATATATATATATATATATATGCCGGTACTCTCGTGCCGGCACAAAGGCGTCTACAACGATTTACATTCCGCATGAACCGACATATCGGTCGTAGCTGATGCTGATAAAAAGATTATTTTGCAGAATATATTGGAAGAATTAACATATTGATCAATCAAAGTAATGCGCGTACAAAATATTGGTAAAGACGTCGTTAAATAAAATTAAAATATTTTAAATTTCTACAATTTGTCCTTTTTTGTGATTTAGCATATACACTACTCAATCTAAACTAACTAATTTATATAAATTAAACATGAGTTAAAGTAAATTTTCAATTTACAAATTGAAAATCTTGCTAGAATTTATACCTTTACAAGTATTTGTTTATCCTGAAGGGAAACAAACAGTTCGTAAAAGAGAAAGGAAAAAGGAGAATGTGGTGAAGAGTCTATTTCTTCTCGTGCGTCTTCTCGTCTTCGATGCAGTAGTGAATTTCAAAGAAGTAGAATTCGGAAGTGCTTTTCTCAAGGACGCGATTCCTCCCCGAGATTCTTTCTCCCCTTCGATAAATCGCGTAAGATTGGCATTGCGTGAAAGGTCGCAACGATCGACGACATTCGTGGAATTTTTAATACAGTCTCGCTTTTACATCGTACCAGACGACGCTGAAGAGCGCGACGACGAGAGGGTGGAGCGTAAAGGGAAGTGTACTCGCGTTCATTTATTGTAATTCCGGAAAGTGTGTCCGGCAGAAGTATGCCGCCTGCGAGGCGTCGTCGAAAGAAAGAAGTCGAGGTGGCACGGAGAAAAGACACTCTGAGAAAGACAGCGAATCGTTTTGCTTTTTGTCACGTTCGCGCGTCGCGCGACTCGGTTAAAACTTTAGTGGAATCCCCGTTATAAGAACCGCAGCACTGTATTTCGAAACGTGTATGTACGTGCGAGGTCTCGAAAAGGGCACGTGTTTCATGTAAATCGCCGCCGCGGCCGCCCTTGTTGGCGATGCAGCCCGAAGAGTCTTCAAACTTGTGCGACACATCGCATTCACGTTACGCTATTCGGTATACTTAACGCGCAAATTGAACAAGTTTCGTTCAAACAACCGTGTCTTAAAGGTCGCCAAGAAGATAAATGCTGCTTCGATCGTGTTCACGTTTTGTGATTAATCGCTCTCGCATTTTAATTCTTATATTCAGTTTTCTCGTCTACATTTACTTACGTTTGCTTGCATTCACACATAAGATTAAGCTTTGAACACAATACAAAGGCAATAGGAACAGGGAATAAGTCAGGCAATAGAAATAACTCAATTTCAACTTATAATAAAAACTGAATTATTTAACTGTGATTGTTCAGGTACAGGCAATAGAGAACAGATATCCAATGCGTCGGAAATTCCTATTGCCTATTTTGTATTCCATTGCGTTTAATACATAGTTTTTGATAAGTTGAAATGTGGTTATTTCTGTTGTCGGTCTTATTCCCTGTTCCAATTGCCTGTACCTTTGTATTGTGCGATAGGCTTTATTCTACGTCTATTCTAGTAAATTTTACGCGTATCGATTGCACGCTAAGTGATTAATCTCTTCTTTTCAATCTTTGCTTTTTTTTTGAGAAATTGCTTCTTTTCACGCTGTTCGTTTCTGTTATCAGGGTGTGCGGAGTGAAGCACCGTTGGTCGACAGCAGTGCGTTGCCCTTGGAACACAGATCCGTCTATGGGGCCCCGGCTCAGTATGGCCCACCGGTCGTCCACGAGGAGAACTGGCCGCTGGCGTCGCCCGACACCCCACAGATCAAGCATCTGCAGGTGCAGTGCGAGAAGACGCACATGCGGGTGAACATCGAGTTCGATCGGCCGTTCTACGGTATGATCTTCAGCAAGGGCTTCTACTCGGATCCGCACTGCGTCCATCTGAAACCCGGCACCGGCCATCTGAGCGCTACCTTCGAGATCTTCCTCAACTCGTGCGGCATGAGCTCGTCGGCGAACCACAACGTGGCCGCCTACGGCGCCCCGACGCCGTCCGGCAGCTACGTGGAGAACACGATCATCGTGCAGTACGATCCGTACGTGCAGGAGGTGTGGGACCAGGCGAGGAAGCTGCGCTGCACCTGGTACGACTTCTACGAGAAGGCGGTCACCTTCAGGCCGTTCCAGGTCGACATGCTGCACGCCGTCACCGCCAACTTCCTCGGCGACAACCTGCAGTGTTGGATGCAGATACAGGTCGGCAAGGGCCCATGGGCCAGTGAGGTGTCCGGCATCGTCAAGATCGGTCAGACCATGACGATGGTGCTGGCTATCAAGGACGACGAGAACAAGTTCGACATGCTGGTGAGGAATTGCGTCGCTCACGACGGCAAACGGGCGCCGATTCAGCTGGTCGATCAGTACGGTTGCGTGGTCAGGCCGAAGATCATGTCCAGGTGAGTTCTAGCGCTACGATGATATTTTATATCGCTATTTTCGCTGGCAATCGCTATTTTTTTTTTATCAAGAAAGAAGGATACGAAGTTACATTTCTTCCGCAGGTTCCAAAAGATCAAGAACTTCGGCCCGAGCGCGTCGGTCGTTAGCTTCGCCTACTTCCAGGCCTTCAAGTTCCCCGACAGCATGAACGTTCACTTCCAGTGCGTGATCCAAGTCTGCCGGTACAATTGCCCCGAGCCCAAGTGTGGACATCCCGGTCTCGAGTACGGTGCACCTGCCGGCGGCATTACTCACGAATATGGCGCACCGGTCTCGCAAGGTCTTTCTTCGGAGTACGGTGCCCCGCCTGTGCCCGAATATGGCGTACCGCCGGCTTATCCCGATCCGCGACATCCCAGCGGACCGGCCGGAGCGTACAGGTGAGAAAGCGAGCGAGCACTGACGCGTAAATATTGAAGAAAGCTTTTCTATGAAGCTGCCTCGCGCAAAAGAAGGTCCGTTGAATTCCATTAAGATTTCTTGCTGGGAGATTATAATACTCCTCTGAAGAGAATATTTTATTTCACACTTTTAAAGATATATAATTTAAAATATTCTCAAGATCTTCTTTATAATTTCATCTTTTTCTCGGCATCTTTCATCGAGATATTTTCTGAATAGCTTCTACGAGAATACAGAGACTAATATGTTCATCATAAAGTAGTGTTCACAATAGTAGAGATATAAATCGTCGCAAAACACAAAGTATAAATTAATTTCTTCCGCAGCGAGCCGAATCCGGACGTGGTTCCAGCGCCGCAAGCGCAGACCTCGTCCTCCTCGCCCAGCTCGACGCCGGGTGACGCTACGGCGAGCAGCTCGCCCCAAAGCCCCCAGGATAATATCCATCTCCCTCCGCCTCCTCTACCCGGCCATTCGGCGGCGTACCAGACTGTAAAGCGAAAAGGAACCGCCGGCACGGAGGAGCTTGAGGGTAATCTAGCTATTCTCGGAGGTCGACCGAGGTCAGTTGAAGGTTTCCCGGCTGAGCTCAGAGGTGCTAGGAGGCGAAGGCACGACGAGCCGCACGACCTCGAAGACGATAGCGTAAGTGTTCTAAAGAGCGCAATCTTTATTTCCACATTTCTATCAATATAACATGCGTTAATAATGAGAGTGATAACAATGAAATGACCAAGAACTTTAAGAATAGAGTGCTATATTTGAGACAAAAGACATTTGGCGAGCTGTCAGCGTAAACTGTCGTATTCCTTTCTCAATTTATCAGCGATGTAGCTTGTCACGAAAATACATTATCAATGACGCGTTCTACGGTACCGTTTAGTATCCTACTATGTTGCGAATTCGCCGGTGTGCGTTACAACGGTTACCCTCGATTTTTTAGAATATCTATCACACGGTGACCTTGTTCTCCACCCACGTGTACAAACGAGCGGCGCAGGAGATGACGGACGTCAACACCTCGAGGGTCATCCAGGTGGTCGCGCCGGGCGACGTTAATTTCGCGCTGGGCACAACGAACTCCAGCAACGACACCACCGTGGTCATACAGAACGCAAGCGCGTCCACCGACCCGGAGACAATCTGCATGAGCCTGCCGGGTTTCGTGGGCGGTCTGGTGATGCTGCTGCTGGTCGTCGTGGTGGCCTCCCTCGTCGCGGCCTTCCTCTTCGTCAGGGTGCGCGCCGTCGACCGCAAGAACGCCGCGATAGGCGGCACCAGCTTCGTACATCCGGCGTACGCGACCGAGAACTGCAGCATGCCGAACCCGGAGTTCGTAAAAGTCGCCAACTGAAGAAGCGTGTACGGTGCGCAAAATCAAAAAAAGAGAAACTCGCCACATAGAGAAAGAAGAAGAAGGAAGAGATCCCCCCCTCTCCGGAGGATCGTCGACCTCGACGACGCGGGCGATGCTTCGGGACCGGCACCGCGACGCTATTTCATCCGAAACGAAACTCGAGACACCACGTCCACCACACGTCGGAGATTCTCCTCGTCGAAAGCTGCAACCGCGTTTCTCTCCTCTCTCTCTCTCTCTCCTGTCTTCCATCGGCGGTAGCCGGTAGCTTCGTGTCTAGTCCAGTGACCAGTCGCGTCAATCCGCGCTCGTCGAATCGAGAGAGACAAACGACTACTAGATCGGTATCGATTGAGAGGCCGCGAATTCAATCGAACGTGGAAGGACGAGGGGGATCTTCGAGTAGAGAGAGCGTGTAAATAAAGAGGCCCCCGGAAGTATGAGCGAGTGGCGAGGAAGTGGCGAAGCGGAGGGGAGAAAGAAGCGCACTGCACTGACGCGCGTTCCACCGATCGTCCGCCGGTCGGGATCAGGCTTCCTCCCTGCCAATCATCGCGATCGATGGAGCGCGCGCCACAGTGATGATGATGAATACCGCGGGTCGATCTCCGTTGACGCTTCGTGATCACCGCGGCGTTACCGCGTAGCGATCAACGACGTAAATTTTTACGTCTCGACGATTACTCGACGGTCTGCCCGACGGCGCGGGCGGCCCGGTATCAGGGAGCGAGAGATCGATCGCGCAATCGCCAGAGTAGTCTCTAAGGAGGGCATTGTAAATAAGCCGCGCGGGTAGTCAGACGGCCCTTCAGGACCCGCTTTCAGGTTCTCGCGTCTCTCCGATCACCGTGTGTTTACGCGCTATTATTTATACACGCATCGTATACTTCAAACGAGTGTTTCTTTCTTTATCGCCTTCGTTGTACCTCATCGCGTTTCGCCGTGCCCCTTCTCCCGTGCCGGCGACTTCCGCGGGGAACCGCGCGCGCGCGAGAACCGAGCTCGTTGCGTCGCGACGCTCGACGTCATACGCCGGGACGTCGGCGGCGGTGCTCGGTGGTACCGTTATTTCGCGTTCTTAAATCTTTAAGCGGTTCACCGAGCGCTCCCGGTAAACATGTTTGTGCCCTGGAAATTGGACTGCGGAGTTGTCGAAACACGACGCTCGTCCTCTGAAAGTTTAATTTAGGGCGAGGAATCGCGCGACCCCGAGAACGAGAGGAACGCTCGCTAAGCCGCTTAAGATACAACGAGAAGACTCTATTTATTATCCTCCCTCCTCTATCCCCTTTTCTAACTCTACACCCCCGATCGACCTAACTTAATTTATTGATCAAAATTGTACGACATTACCCTTTCTTTTTACTCTACTTCGCTTAGTACTTAAGGTATCCGTCGAGGAATATTCCCGGAATTTGGGAATATGTTTTACGTATGTGTTTTAAGCACACACACACACACACGCACACGCACACACACACATATGCATACACGCATACACGTACACATAGAAACGTTCATACAAACCGACACACACACACACACGTACGCACACGTACACGTACACGTACACGTGAAACGTATGAGATCACACATACAATGCGCGAAATGTGTTGTATACGTCTATTATACCAACGCGAGAAATGTATCCACAAAACATCCGTTATAATTAATTGTTTGAGAATTATTTTAATTACATGATCATTTTTATTTATATAAACTTGCGCGTTCCTCTTTTTTCTTGACCATTTTTCCCACGTAGATTAAAACGGCAGGCGACGAGAATCGATTAGTTCTAGAGTATATACTTTGTATTTGTTTCTTCAACCGCGCGAAGCTCAAAATATTCAATATTTAACTTTTAGTCTCGCACGATCAACTGAAGGCGCGGCTGAGCCCGGAAAAAGGTTTGTACTTGGCAAGCATAGCTTTACGCTCTTTCGCGAATCTCTTTACCTTTCGATACTCCTTAGCTAAATCGTACAGACTGTCTTCGGATTCCAGTTTCTTTGACAATTTCTCCTGGAATCTGCATCTGTGCGACGAAGAAGTAATTGTCATATTCAGTTTGGAAACTATGTTACTGGCTTTTACCTCAGCATATCGCTTTTCCAATCACTTGCTTCTACCATATGAGACGCTACTTCTTTATTAAAATTCAGAATTGTACCTAATTCTATCCTGCAAAAATAAAATACGTATAATTAGTAGAAAATGTATTGGACTGACACACATATATAAGATTATAAAACTTTATGGTATATGTCAGTCAAGATAATCGCGAACCTGATGCTTTTATTTCTAGCAGAAAATCGTAGACTGATATTCCTTCGATCGATGATTCGCAAGCCAAGAAATTCATTTAATTTCATGCAAATCACTTTTATGTGATAAATGTCTTCTTTAGGAAGATCTTGATTGTCGTTTGATCTAAATACATTAATAACGCATTAAATGCACGTATTATTACAGAACGAGTGGGTATATCTTATTGATATATAATTCTCTAATGCGTTAATTTTCAACACGCACGACAATGTATAATTCGTAAAACATTATTTTAAATAGGGCAGTATCCATAAACGAGAGAGATGCGCTTAACGAAATACGATGCAATTTATTTCCAGAGCATGAGTATTTCCAGACGGTAGTATGTGGCGTAATTAGAATGCTTTGTTTGGATAGAATTCGCTCTACTTTTTTGCTTGACATACTTGCTCCCGACCTCTTCTTGTCGCTCCTCGACAACAGGTTTCTGCACTTCGGCGACCTTCTTTTCCTTATTTCTCGAGCTGGACGGTGATATCGGTGTCTTAACGTTTCCGGAACTGCGAAGCCAATCAAAGGTAATCGGAACGTGCTGCGTGTGAACACATCGCTGCTTTATATGTACGTACATAAATCTTTGAAAGCGTGTCTCACCTTTCCGTCGATTTACCAGTCGGAGAAAAAAATTCCATTTGCAACGGTTCGGTTAAATTTTCCTGCAGTTGAAAAAAAGATCGTTTATTTCATGCAATTTATCGATTAACACTAGTATCATTTAAAATGCTGAATCTTGCATCGATAATGTAACGACTGTGCCCATTCCGCGTATAATCTCTTTACAGAAAATTTCAAGATAAATTTGTTATTCTATTTACAAGCTGTAGGAATCGCGTAAAAGTTGCCTTTACATATTTTCAATTCGACGGAGAAGTTAAAGTACGTGAAAGGTTTTAGCACCGTTCGCTTATTCATGATTGATCGAAAATCTATACTGGAAAGAAGTGGGAAAAACTCCGATAAACATCGTTCGCGCGCGCACGCACACACCGTGTACACAGTCTCGAGTATCGACTCCCTCGGATTCGCGTTCCAAGCCCAAACGAGGGGCAGACCGGCGGGATTTTCCGTAAAATTTCCTCCGATCTGGTTGTAGGACAGCCTGCAGAAGTAATTGGAGTGCCTGAATTGGCGTGCGCGCGAGAGAGCTTCTCTCTCGACAGTAATTAAACATTCTTTTGTAAATTCTTTTTCCGCGCGCGTTACCTCGCCGCGCCGTCCACGTCGAGAACGACGCCGTGTCCCATGGTGTCGAATATCGCCAAGATCTGAGACTCCCTCTCGATCGCCAATGCGTCTTTGCCTCCTGGCGTGAACACGGTATACATATCGTCTTGAAATCGATAGCAGCGATTTTTTTAAATATACGAAAGCCGGTCTGGAGACCGATTGGTATCTACGAACGCGATCGTCGCGAATCGAAACGCTTTATTCGCAAAAGGATTGCCAAAGTTAGTTAATAAATCTTGAAGCGTATTTAACGATTGAGTACATAGAAAAAAAAAGTGTTAAATCAGTATTAAATCAACACTGATTTACTTGTTATATACGCAAGAATATATAATCTTCTTATAAAAATTTCAACTTTTTATTTCAACTTTTTTTTCTTGATTGAATTATACAAAACTTCGTTTAACTATATATATAAATAACTTCATTCACAAGCAAGTTTTCTTCATTTAATGCAATATAATCTCATTTCAAGGTTATATATTTTTGCGTATCTACAAGTAAATCAGTGTTGATTCGACACTTCTTTTTTTCCTGTGTACCATTATCTCGAATCTGTCTTCAATTTCGATAGACAACGATGAATTCGTAATTTAGCTGTATTGCGCATTGCATACGTATGTGTACAGAATATTCCAGAATTACCAATTAGTTAAACAATAGACGACAAGAAGAAACATGATAATTGTGTTTCAATATTGAAATACGAACGCTTGAAAATTTGTATAACATTAAAAATAAAATTTTGATTCTAATAACGTAAATAAAATCTGGGGTTTAATTTATTTTAATAATTTAAAAATAATGTAATTTAAAGCATTCAAGTGTCACGTAATTAAAACGCAAATTAAGTTAGAATGATGGACGATTAATTTTATTTTCCTTAAAAGACGATCGACAAAACCAGTCGAATCTGAAGCTGTGAAAATATCCGGTAGTAATGAAATACTCTGTACAAATCGCATTATGTAGATAACTCAATTACATTTCCGGTTTTTTGGTCTGTAGACTCTAATAGCCAATACGCCGTTGGGATAAAACAACTCGCCAGAACCATCGGGATGGAATCTCGAAAATAGCGTTAATCCATCGTCGTAATATACCGCGCCTCTGTGCCTGTATTTTTTTAACCTAATGTACAAACAAATTACCGCATCGTTTGCCGATTAATTACACGATATCACATGGCTCCCTGCCGTTTACGGCAGATTAAAATACATGCTTGTTTGTGATACCGTCCCATTAACTTCGTTCGTCGGTCTAATTGTTTACTTGTCAGTAACTAATCATGTGTGAAGTTGGCTGTAACATAATTTATTTAGCCTGCCATTTAACCCGTTTATTTCTAAACTGCTTTAATTCGGTATTAACATGCGACTAATTTAGCTGATGAATAATACTCGCTATCGCCTAAACTAGATTAAATTGTCCTTATTGTCCTTAATAAATTAATTGCGCAATTAAAATACCGTGCTGCGTGATCTTAAGATATTAAAATCTAATAAATATATACTTCGTGACCTTGTAGTAGGCGAATAACTGTAGTGGGCTTCCCAGACAGCACGCATGTTCTAAAATGGGACATAAGACTTCTAAAAGACATCTTTTTAGACATTTTTCAGATGTCTTACGAAAAGATAGGTAAAAGATGACTAAAAGACGTCTAAAAGATGTCTTATATCCCGATTTTGGACATAGTGCTGTCTGGGTTGTTACTATTTGAAGCATGCCATTTGTATATACTTTACGCTTGTATCCAGTTTTCGCGTCTGGATATCAACCTACCAATTTAGGCCGGGCTTCGCCGGTCTGGCTTCATATCGTACGATCTTTCTCATAATTTTGGTAACTGGCAATCGGGTCCAGCCGAGCTCCACAAAGTGCGCGTTCGATAATTGGTATTCGATTGGATTTGAAGGGTCTAGACGAAACCAGGAATCTTTCTATAGTCCAAGTATGATAACGAGAATCGATCGGGTTGCATCGTTCCGCGATACGCAATGATAACACGATTGTTACGAGAGACACAAGTGCTGGAAGCGATCTCAATTAACTCCAAGCCGTACGTTCGCGTCTTATCATTGGCATTACATAATCATATCAAACTTAATACGTTGCTTGCCCGCCCAACAAATGTTATATGTATGTCTCACTGTGCACGCCACAGTAGAATTTTCATTGTCTCTCCCCCGTAAAAGTAAAATATTAAAATAATAAAATGTCATTAAATAAGATTAAATAAGATCATCCTCATGAATACTGTCTTATCGCACTTTTAACTTTATATAATCATCTAGCTATTGTGTCATTTAAAATTATATATTAATGGTGTTTGTTTTTTCCAAGTGTTTTAAAAAAGATTTTAATGACGCCGATTACTACGGAAATCACTGAATCACCAGGATGTCACCAAAAGCTAAACGGTCATGGGGATGACAAGGTGCTAACTTTGTTTTTGAACTACGAGAGAGATATATAGTTTTTCCGTAATCTGTGCAGCGTTGTATCTCAGACGAGTACTTACTAGCTGTCCGTTTTCTCGCTTCCCCGGGATCGCTTCTTTCGTCGGTTGACGCACCTTTGCGCTTTCCGTTGCTCGCAGGAAGTTTTCCCTCTTCATTAACGGCGGAGCGTTCCTTTTTCGCGTCACCAGCCGAATCCGTCGTTCTCTTACTTCCAGACCCCTTATTCTTACTTAGACGCACCCTATCTGCCTGCTCGTCGTCCTTATCCCCCTTTTTTTTCTTCCTATCTCCACGAGCAACCGGGTTTTCCTCGCTTTCGCGTCGATCGCGTCGACCACGCTCATCCTCGAGCTCATGCTCGAGGCTCTTGGCCAGCTTCCCCGGTATCTCCGTCGCAACGTTCTTTTCCTCGACTCGATCTAATCGGTCGATTTTCTCCGCGCCGTTATCCGACAATCGCTTCTCGCGTTCTTCACCGCGACACTGTTGATAAGGATTCTCGCCGGGATTTCCGCGCTCGCCGCTTTTCTCCTTTCTACCATCTTCCTCCATCGCCATCGCGTCCTCCGTATCTCTGTCTCCTCTTCTTTTTTCAGCCGCGATCTGCGATCTGTTCGTTTCTTCTTGTACATCACGTTGAGCCGAGCCGCGATCTTGCTGGTTCTTATCTTCGACCTCGCCGAGTTCGCGCTGATGCGGATTATTGTCACGTTTCTCGCGTATTCTTTCCGCTAGCGTGTCGGTATTTCTTGTACCGTCGTCGCTACGTGCTCCACCTGCCGACATTTCGGTTTTTTCGCGCCCAAGCGAACGAATGCCGTTCGCTTCCGATAGATCTTCGTCGATGAATCCGTCACGGCGATTAGTTTCGATGCCCGATCCGATCGGACGTCCGATTCTTTTCGGATCAACTTCTCGTGAAGCGCCCGGGACGTTACGTTGACTCTTGTCGAACGCTTTCGTCGAAGTATACTGATTTGTCTTCATCCGAGAGCCAATGTGGCTTTTATAACAATTCTCGAATATCGTACGTGTGTCATCCTGACTGGTATTAGTAATTAATTGCAACTCCGTACTGTTGCAATTGTGGATTCCTGCAAAGCTCTCTTCTCGCAAAACACTCTTATTAGAATAATTAACTTCGTATTCAGTATCAGTAGAAACGGCAGAATTCAACTTTGATGTATCCTGCGAAAAGATAGTAAATAAATAAAAATTGCACGCGAGTAAATCCGTTTGTAAAACATACGATTTAATTGAAATTACATGCGACGCGTATAACGAAAGCCATTCCTTCGATAGTCGATCAAGATATTCGGCTTCAACGCAACAATATTTTCTCTGAAATAAATCGTACGGAAGTGAATATCGTTGTTGCTTCTGAGGCGGATATGCAAAACTATTAAATCTTTTTGTATTTCGTTAGGGGATTATGTTAATAGCGTAATAGTTCGTATTTTATACCGCGTATTGCTGAGTTTCATCGTTGATAATGCTGTCGCAGAATTTGCAGATTTTTAAATGGGATCGTGTTTCACATGGTTTTTCTCCCCATTCGCGAATAAAATTACTCACTAGATTTAGGAGATTCTTTGTCTGAATATGCGACGGCGGTTCTGCAATATTACAAGATATTTTATGCAATGCGAAAAGCATCGCGGTGCGAAAAATTCTATCTCTCGTGAATTAGCGAGCGTAGCAATAAAAATAACTAGAGGGATAGTTGTGCTTGTATAAATCGCAGCGCTTATGTAATTTATGAGATAGCGAAATAATTCTATCTGACGCATATTACTCTGCATTTGCAAGATTTATTCATGCAGCGTATAAAACTGGTACTTGCTTAATTATTTAAATCCGAAAGAATTTATGAGGTAGATATTTATGTTACATTTATGGGTCATTAAACAAATAATTTTTTAATACGTAAATGCTAATAAAGATTTAATATTTTTAAAGATATTGACTCACTGGTTTAGATTTTTAAAATTCTAATATTGCTGACAAAGAAAGGAACAATATTCATCGCAGTATTTTTAATCTTATTCACACACACATACACATTCTTTTTTCCGTTTAATTACTATAAATTTATATAAATTGAATAAAATATAACTAAAATAAAATAAATTATCTACTACTTTCTAATTTGTCCCTGAAAAAGTTGATACAAGATTAATAATTATAACGTACAGTCTTACATCAAAAAATTTTAATGTCGATAAATAAAATTAAAGAAATCAGAAATCGTGTATTATAGAGATCTTGTTTATGTTAATAATTAATTCCCGTTAGATTTTATTTTCGCTAAAATCTATTTTCTGTACTGACAATTATATACTTATGAAGCTTTACGATATTTCGTTTGAATATTACTTTCAAGCACTTGGTCGCAGCGCACCATGTTCTCTACTGCTTCTTTTATCAACACAGATAACATCTGAAATTTCTTGGATGCTTGGGCGTACGGTAAGCTGGCTAATTCAGATAAATTGGATTCAATTTGGTTTGGGTAATTTTTTGTCGACGATGGTTTTATAAGATACTTCATTATAGTTTCAATCTGAAAAATTTGTATACAATTGCGCTTTAAATAACACAGAGGTTTTAGTTTATCGCTTTATTTTATTAACTTTTTCTTTATTATATTTACTTTGATTATATCTTCTGGTATATTCGTTGATTTAGAACAGCGTACGTTACAAAAAGTATTTGCAAATAAACCTGGCCGTTTAATTCCCCATTTAGACCGATTTTTATAAACGCTCATTGCAGTTAGTTTATTCTGTCTGTCGTTATTTTGTTATTTATAAATTTTTAATGCTCCTTGCAACGATATTTGATAATGAAGAAAGTAATATATTATAATTAAATCTGGAATAAAATGTATTATATGCGCGCGTTTTTCATTCGATTAAACTATGCAAAGAATAAAAATAGTTTACTTGGTAAATTTGAAAAAAATCATTCAGCACACACTGCATTATACACTCTTAAAAACCATCCAGAATCAACATAGTCGATAATGTTTATTAATTAAATTTTATTTGATTAAAGTTCAATACTTTGGATATTTTTCACAAGTGCTCGCGTCTGATGTTTTAGTTAAACGTATAAGTTATCGCATTACGTGATTTAATATCATAGCGATCAGTTTAAACATTTTGATATTGTCAACCGTATTACATCGCTTGAGAACAGTCTTGATATTTGCATAATAACAATTATTTCGTGTTTAAGTATACTTCAAACACGAAAATTGATTTTCGATGTCATTTATTGCGTAATTGAACACACGCATGATAAAGCGATAGTGATTTAATTATCTTTGTGTTTCGCCTTCGAAATGATTTTATAATTTTCGCTTTTTGCGATTCATTTTTTAATAAAATAAATATATCTTATATATATATCTTAAAAGGAATTATTAAAGTAAAATCTTTAATTCTAACAAAACGAATAAAAAGATTCTCTTGTACAAAAGAAAAAGTAAAGATTTTTGTACATGTATTTCCGACAGTCGCTAATATATTAGAAATTACACAATATACACGTGATTAATAAAATAAAATAAAAAATAAAATAAAAATATAATAAAATATTAAAGACTTGTGTATGACCACTTAATTTTCTCTCTCTCTCTCTCTCTCTCTCTCTCTCCTTTCCTTTCTATATATTATAAACAATATATTTTAAATAAACAATTATTAAAAGAAAAAAGTTTAATGCTAGGAATATGATTTTATATGTTAAATAAGGAATAAAGTACTCTTTCCTCTCCTTAATATTTATAGTTATGGAAACTATAGATATATTAGATATAGATATTACAAGAGTTACAAGAAAGATATATTTATAACTTTAGTTACACACTTCTAAAATTGGCGCAAAAAGAAATAAATAATATAAAATAATATTTTAAAGAGAAAAATATACTTCGTTGTATTGTGCAAATTAATCCTTAACATCATCACATTCCTTCCGGCTTTTATTGAAAGCGTTGACGTTCAGCAAGCTTCTTTGCAACGGATCGTCTCTCACGTTAATTTTAAATTTTAC
This sequence comes from Temnothorax americanus, assembly GCF_048541705.1. Taxonomy (NCBI): domain Eukaryota; kingdom Metazoa; phylum Arthropoda; class Insecta; order Hymenoptera; family Formicidae; genus Temnothorax; species Temnothorax americanus. Next base: position 1,296,376 of record NW_027509286.1, read on the forward strand.
ATGAGGTCAGTTAGAATTTCGCGCAATTTCGTATTTGATTATGGGCTTCATGGCGAATCTTTCTGGCGAATCAGTCTACCGTTATACCATTTGTTTCGCCGATATCAATCTTGGTCATAAATCGTCGGCTCCTCGTGACACTTTTTATCGATAAAAGCGAGCCTCCGACAGGCGACAACTGACATTCGTTATACGAAGTGAGATAACCGCGTTTGTTTCAATTTTCGCGATAATCCACCGCCGCCTTTATGTTTACGGTGGCATTACTGCTATTTGCAACGCCAATAAAGTATACAGGTTGTTTTAAATTAAAAAAATATAGCTAATGGCATAGCAGTTTAGAGACCTTATATTATACAAGAATAATATTGATGCATTTATAGCTTCTTTTATTGAAGCTTAATTTTAAAGAATAGTATTAATGCATTTATAGCTTCCTTCGTATTGATGCATTTTCTTTCTTATTGCATTTAAGCTTCTTTCATTGAATTATTGAAGCTTAATTTTAAGGAATACGTATAGAACATACGATATCAGCACATAAAGTACTGATTAGCGCAAAGTAAAAAGCTCTTTTATCAATCACCTTGATTGCCAAGAAGAATAAGAGAATAGGGTGCAAATATTCGCGTTGGTGTGCCTTGAAAGTTTTTTATGACGCCAGATATAATTTATTGGCCACTCCAAACAAGTCCCCGCACTTTTATATGCGAGGAGAGTGCGCCGCGCTCCTACGAAACTGCAATATTCATTTGAATACGACCGAAAAAGGGAAGGGAAACGGCGAGAGAAATTGCGTTGCTGAAATCAACATATCCTACGCGCTTTCGTGTTCAGTATCGAGTAAAATAAAAGTTTATATGGAAGCTATGTGTATACGCGCGATTGCTTACGAGGAAGAACGTAATAAAAACTTCATCTACACACATGTTGTAAAGCGCAACGAGATAAAAATGGCTGAAATATCCTGAAGTAAAGGCGTAATAACGAATGAAAATTAAATGTTAAAAAGCATATTTTCCGTTACGAATTAATTTTCTAGAGTATGACGAAGCAGTTGCGCTCGTGTCCACTCGAAGGTATCATATATCCATTTCTCTATATAAATTAAATAATTAAGTAATATGTAAAAATCCCTTCGTCATGCATCTACCTGCCGTAAAAGCAATTATGCAAAGAAAATGTAATTAATGACGCGTATATATGTGCAGCTCATGTACTTCAACGCGAGTCACGAGAACGTTAATATGAAAAATAACCGCCGTTCGCGTATAACGGTCGATATTCTCGACCGCCGATTATCCTGGTATTTACGGGCCTTAACGTACGAATCGAATTTTCACATTTGAACGACATATAAATTCCGGGAATACGAAATCTCGCTATCGTAGCATAAGAGTAATCGTATACTATAAACGATCTCGCGCGCATGGCGCTGCAGTTACAGAACGGGGAAGGGTTCACGTAGAATTTTTACGAGCTTCCGGGCACCATCTCAATGGCCCTCCGTCCCACGGGGCGCATATATACTCTAGATTAATATAATATCGCGAGGCGCAATGTTAATATCGTCACGCGAGCGCAGCGCGGCAGCCTTTATGCGTCGTATGAGGAGAGCCTCCTTGCCCTTTGCAATAACCGTGAGAGAGGTAACGAAGCGTGCTTATATTCTAACACGCGGTATGTGTGGAATAGCTTTCCACAATAATGGAGAAATTTAAATATGCGCGTTTCCTCGGCAACAAGGTCGTCTATGACGCGCATTCGAAGAAAGAGTCTAAATTTTGGCGTTATTATATGGTATACGCGCGCGTGCGAGAATGTTTGCAGGACTCGTGAATGGCACCTAAAGTTGGTAAATTCGCGATAAATATTCCGTGAAAGCACTCCGGCGGGTCATCTTCACGACCTTAACATCTCCAATGAGAATCCTGGGCGCTGTTAAATTTCAGGATTCTAGATTTTTAATCAGCTTTTACACAAATTTCTTCGGTAAAATCACACACGTGCGATAATTTTTAGCAAATCTCACACCACCTTAGAAATTTAGTTTTTCACGTTATACGAATTTTTTATGACTTTTCGCAGGCTAAATATTTTGAATTATCAATAAAATTTATCGCACAATTATTAATAAAAATACAAGGCGAGCTTGAATAATTTAGCTGAAATTATATGCTATGCGTTTGTATTAATAACGGTCCGCTGAATACATCTGCATGCGCAGCGGATGACAACGGGTCGGCAGTTTTATAGGATACACACGCGCAGTCGCATAAAAATTACAGACTTGGCGGACTCAGCCGAATTGATGCTCACAAATATTACACGGAATTACGAACGAGAGTTAAATATCTGCTCGAGTGTTTTATTCGTTTTCATATTTCAGACTTAAATCAATCTCTTAAATTAATTTCCATCTGCTGAATCAACTTTAGCTTTCGATGACGTGTTTTATAAAATTACTACCTAGTGGCTAAAAGATGCGAGAAATATCTCGCTTTTCATGAATGTAGGATGCGTAATCAAATATGCATCGACTTCCAATTAAAATTATTTTAAGGCCGACCTAGTAATTTTGCAGTATTCTTAACCAGCTCTATACGTAACGTGATTGTCTATTAGTGTCGATACGATGGTTAAATGATTCAAAGTATGTTCAATGTATGTGCAGAATGGATGGATAATCGATAGAGTTACCTATATCAGAGGGGTTTGTGGATAAGTTTACGTTAGCCCTTGCGTCGCGACGGTTGCGTGCGTAGTTCTCTAATTGCGTACGAATCTGATTTTCATCAAACATCGACATTGATGGGTTTGCGCGATTGATGGGTATATACAGAATTAATGAGCGTGAATTGCACTGTCGAGCGACATGTATTACACATACGATTAGAGAAATTATCGGAGTAACGTGATTAATTTTATTCTGAATAATGAGGCGTTATCTGGAAACATTTTTATCTTCCAATAATAATAAAATTATAAGCGCAATCACGAATAAACGTGTTCTCAACAGAAGTTACAAAATTACGTTAAAAAAAAAAAAATAATAATTAGTATAATTAATAGGGTTGCTGTACATTTAATTTCGCAGAAAATAGAATAATAAAAAATTAGGGAGAATAATAAAGAAACATAATAAAAGATACGGAATCAATTAAACCGTGGGAGTTAATGTGCACAATTAACCGTGGACATTAATGAGGGAGTATTTTTTTCCTACGTAATGTCGCACCAGCGCGAGAGCGAGGGTGATTCACTTAAAATTCTTACACGAGCATTGTCTTATTACGTTACTCCCGCGGAGAGAAAGAGAGTCCAGGTTGTGGTCCGTGTATTTTCCTTTCGCCTTTTTTCCCACGTTTTTTCTTATCTGTCTCAACTCAATTAACACACACGCAGCTCTTTTCTTTTCAAAGCCCGCGGAAATTACAAAGCGCCTCAACTCACCGTCGCTTTATCACCCATTCGCAATTATTTTTGCGAGAGAACTGGCACGGCCTGGCGCTCTCGTCACGATGCCTAAGGGACATAATTCCCCGAGGCGCTCGTCCGAGTTCCTCAATTAACGCATCCAACGCTGCTTACTTTGCCTCAAATACGACGTCGGGCGAAGCTAGGGGGTCGTTAGCGCGCGGTATTCTTGCGGCGCGGAGGGGCGCAATATCTCGGCCGCGATCAAAGGGAACGAATTTCATGTAATTACTGGCGAATACGCCGCATTTCCGTGGAAGACGAGCCGAAGCAGGATGATACGTGGATGAATTTATAGCCGACGTCTACGATTCTTTCAGGATCGCTCTCATCCGCCAACGCTGGCCTTTTCCGATTTCTCGCTTGCCGCTCGACGCGCTTTTTTCCCTTCTCCTCGTCACTCTCTTTCTCTCTCTCTCTCTTTCTCTCTCTCTCTCTCTCTCTCTCTCTCTCTCTCTCTCTCTCTCTCTCTCTCTCTCTCTCTCTCAAAGCTTTCACCAATTAAGGTGACGCTCACGCGGAAAATGACTTCCTGGTGGCCAATGTGTAAAAGACCCGACGGATTACGCGGCCCGAGGGTGCTCACTCGGTCGTTTCTGAAATTCAGTACGAGTCCTTTGATCCCGTTTCTCCTCCTCCCCTCCTTGATTGCAGGTGTCTGCCGGAGGGACATTTAAAAATATTCACCGCAATTCGAAATAATGGGAATGACGCTACGTGCTCTGTCGTTACGAAGAAATGCTCTACTGTTAGTTTTAAAGCGTTAGTATTCGATACTTTATTATAAGCACGCACGCGTCGTTTTAGATAAAATTTCGGAAGTTATGAAGTTTACCGCACGTATGAAATTTTATGCAGAAAGATAGTCTACTTTTATATTCGTGATAAATAAATAAATGTCAAATAAAATCAGTACCCCATCGTTCGTCTAATATTTAAATTACGCTTTCTCGTATAGTCTGGAAATGCGACAACCCGGAACAAGGGTGAAGACATAATTTGGAAAAAAAAACTTTTATGTATAGCACACGTTATGTATAGTACGCGTGTTTTATGCCTCTGAGACTTGATTGTCGATCTTTGTGTATCGATAAAGATTTACAGTTTGCGTACATAAAACGCGTCCGCCGGAGACGACTTGGAGACCAAGTGAAATAAACCAGCTAATAGGGAGAACTCGTATCGTAAAATCATGCTCGTCCGTATTCTTATACGCAAGTCAATAACGTCCCGATAAAACCCCATAAAATTTTATTTCGATGGCAGTACATAGCTCTCCCGATATTTTTCGTTATTAGTACTATAGTGATAGAGAAAGCGTCCCCGCGATATTATCATATATATTTGGCTTTCTCGCCTTAAAGGAATCGGGAATAAAATATCTTTATTTATTTTGTAAATCCTGCATAAATCGCGTATATTTGAAAACGGAATGTATTTCATAAGAATAAAACTTTCACCACAATTCTGAAATATTATTAACCCTTCATCCCACTAGGTTTTTTTGGCACCTTTACGCCGCATAGATGGGTCGTTTTCGTTCTGACGTTTTTTTTAAGTGTTAAAGTGTTACAAAAAATCTGAAAAAATTCATGAAGGTAATTCAAACCTTCAATTTGAAGAATCAATCATAAAACTATAAACAATTTAATTTTTTCACATAATTTGTATATAAAAAATGGAGCAACTACAATTACAACTGGTAAAATCATCTTTTACTAAAAAAATCATAACTTTAAGACAAATAAAGATATCGAAATGAATAAAAAAATAAATTGAAAGGGAAAAACGTACTTTTCATAAAAAAAATATTGCATGCAATTATTTTGAAATGAAGTGCTTAAGTGTTCGCCGCCAACCTCGTTTTTTCAAGAATTACGTGTCTCCCGTGACGGCTAGAGGGGGTCTGGCGCCTTGAAACTCAGTAGGCGGGTTCTCGGGGAGCATAACTATTTTTACGGATTCGCAGTGGCGCCCTCTACCCGTTTTCAAAAATTACAACTACATTTGATTTTCGCCCGGACGAAAACGACCCACCTAATGGGATGAAGGGTTAATTCTCAGAATTTAGTTTATTTATATCGGTTTAAAAAGATTAACACTTACAAATCAAAGATCATTACATAATAATATATATAAATGTTTTTTACAATATTCAAACTGTTTTTTCATCGGTTTGATATAAAAACATGTTTTAATTATTATAGATTATTCGATAAATAATTGTAGAACATAGCAAAGAACGATTTTCTCCAAATTTTTAGAGAATCACGTTCTTGTAACAACAAAACGATTCAGCAAGTATTTGGAACAATCCGCGGTTTTATATTAATTGTTATTAATTTTTTATTCATAATTTATTCAGCGGCGACCGATCGCAAAGAACGATTCCCTCCTAATTTTTATGGGATCACGTCCTTGTGATAACAAAACGATTCAGCAAGTATTTGGGACAATCCGCGGTTTCATATTAATTGTTATTAATTTTTTATTGATAATTTATTCAGCGGCAACCGATCGCAAAAAACGATTCTCTCCAAATTTTTAGGGGATCACGTCCTTGTGACAACAAAACGATTTAAAAGGTATTTGCAACAATCCGCGGTTCTCCTTAATTGTTATTAATTTTTTATTGATAAATTATTCAGTGGCGACCGATCGCAAAGAACGATTCTCTCCAAATTTTTAGGAAATCACGTCCTTGTGACAACAAAACGATTCAGAAAGTATTTGGGACAATCCGCGGTTTCCCTTAATTGTTATTAATTTTTTATGCGTATGTATAATTTTACGGTCTCTTGTACGTTTATCGCCGTGCACGCTGTGAAATTAACGCGAGAACAATAAAATTCATAATTCTCATATACTTTGACAAATCATTATGGTTACCGGAATAGTTATTTCCCCGAAAATATAATATGTTTAATAAATTAATAAAACGAAGTGCTTCTAAAGAAATTTTAAGAGCTAATCTTGCAATATATGTCGCTACATTTTGTGTTTCGCGAGGTAGAGGAGCGCCTCGCGAGGCACAGAAACACCCTCGCGAGGTTAGAGGAGCACCACGCGAGGTACAAAAGCACCCTGGCGAAATTAGAGGAGCACCTCGCGAAACACAGAAGCACCCTCGCCTTTGTCGGAACATCGGCGATTTCGTTGAAGATTTATCGCCGTGCACGCTGTGAAATTAGCGCGAGAACAATAAAATTCATAATTCTCATATACTTTGACAAATCATTATGGTTACCGGAATAGTTATTTCCCCGAAAATATAATATGTTTAATAAATTAATAAAACGAAGTGCTTCTAAAGAAATTTTAAGAGCTAATCTTGCAATATATGTCGCTACATTTTGTGTTTCGCGAGGTAGAGGAGCGCCTCGCGAGGCACAGAAGCACCCTCGCGAGGTTAGAAGAGCACCTCGCGAGGTACAGAAGCACCCTCGCCTTTGTCGGGACATCGGCGATTTCGTTGAAGGTTTATCGCCGTGCACGCTGTGAAATTAGCGCGAGAACAATAAAATTCATAATTCTCATATAATAGTGTTCGTATTTAATGAAATAAGAGAATGCAAAAGATTACTTTGACAAATCATTATGGTTACCGGAATAGTTATTTCCCCGAAAATATAATATGTTTAATAAATTAATAAAACGAAGTGTTTCTAAAGAATTTTAAGAGCTAATCTTGCAATATATGTCGCTACATTTTGTGTTTCGCGAGGTAGAGGAGCGCCTCGCGAGGTACAGAAGCACCCTCGCGAGGTTAGAGGAGCACCTCGCGAGGTACAGAAGCACCCTCGCCTTTGTCGGGACATCGGCGATTTCGTTGAAGGTTTATCGCCGTGCACGCTGTGAAATTAGCGCGAGAACAATAAAATTCATAATTCTCATATAATAGTGTTCGTATTTAATGAAATAAGAGAATGCAAAAGATTACTTTGACAAATCATTATATGGTTTCCGGAATAGTTATTACCCCGAAAATATAATATGTTTAATAAATTAATAAAACAAAGTGCTTTTAAAGAAATTTTAAGATCTAATCCGTTCACGAGCTACTTTCGCGAAACGAGCTTGCAGCAGCTGAGTTTAAGTTTCCTGCGAGAGAGAACTCCATCAGAGGCGCTCTCGCGACGATCGATTTGAATTTCCAAGTAAGTGAGTACAACCGCCTTATTTCACACTAAAATGACACGTTTGCGATACGTTCAGCAAGCTCTTGATTTACAAACAACTGCGGCACTTTCTGGCAATTTTGCGTAAATTGTTACGTAAACTTCAGCTGATCCTGGATTACACAGCTATCACTGATAAATTGAAGGACAAGCAACGTTACCATTCGACCGCGTTCGAGCGATAAGATACTTGTAAGCGCTCGATATTGCAAGAGTTACGTAAGATAATCGACGGTGTAACGCACCAACGTCAACGTGTGCGACTCGGAAAAAACGAGTTTCATCCCCGTACGTCGCTGAGCGATAGTTCGCGACGGAGGATCGAGACGCGTCAGAACGTTTCTAATATCCTGTCTGTCGGCGGGAGATGAGGTGAAAAGGCATCGAGGATCAGCGCGGGACGCGATCGCGAATAGATTTGACGAACGCCCGCGGTGATCCCCGGAGGGGGTGCGCACAAGGAGATGGGAGAAATGGGTGATATTCTATTCCCGACGAGCTGGCCCGGACAGTTACGAATATTAGATTAAACGCCGCTTCGATCCCCTGTCATTAGCAGGATGCTCTAATCAAAGTCGATCCAAAGTTCGGTACCCGGTTCGACGTGGGTGGTGCGGCGTCTTATTAAAGCAAAGACAGCCCCTCGGCACTTCTCGTCCTGCCCCGCAGCCATCTATAGAGTATAACTCGCCAGCTTATCCGCGTCGTTACTCGCTCGCGGGGGCACCCCGCATTAAGGGATTATAGACGGATGACGCTCGCGTTAAGTGTATAGTTCGCCGAGGTGCTGTAAGTGAATTATCCCCGTGTAACGCGCCCGTGATCGACGTCGATGTCGGTGCCATTTCGGGAGGTATACGGTCGTCGTGCATCGCAATTTGCACTTAGGCGTCTCGGATTCTGGCGCATTCACGCTCGTGAATCTATGGGATTAATTGAGAGGAGTCGTTACGCTGTAATATAGCCGTCTCGCGTGACGCGAAAATTGGATCGCGTTTAAGCGGCGGCGTGCGTTAAGACACAGGGTCGGTAATCAATGCGATTTTTGCATATGTTACGTTGCGTGTTACCGGTCTCCTCACAAGTTAATTTAGATAATAACGTTTTGTATCTTTCATTCAGTTTTTTTTTTTATAATTGTACGACGTCTAAAGGTATCTGCGCGCAAATTTACATAATCTCTCGCACAAGTGCTACGTACTACGGAGAGCGCGGAAAAGATAGCGGTACAATGTTACTCCACTCGTTTTTACGTTCGTTAAGTACCGAGCGTTTACTTGGTTATTTATTGGCTTTGCGCGAGTGGACGAGGAGAGCGACGCGTTAAAGCGCACGATAATGAGAAACGTCGCGCCTTAACGGAACACTCGGTAGGTTTCCGTCACTCGTTCCGTGCCGTAGTGCATAATCGTTATCGTTTTCATTGTACAATACGTTTTCTACGGCGCCGCCGCTACGCCGCGCCGATCCAGACGCGCGGTGTTCCTCGAAAACGCGACAGAAACGGCGCGTTCCAAACGTCCCATTCACGCTCCATTTTTCGTACACATTCATGGTCCATTAATTTTTAACTGCAGGTACGTAAGCGTACGTGAGTTCATGCTAATTTTATCACTCGCGGATACGGGAGAGAAAGAAAGAGCGAATGAGAACGGATCGAACGGCTCTGGTCATAATCTTCGATGATCAGATAATTAATTAATTATTATTAGATATTGTTAATTAATATAAATGAATAAAAGTTGGAATAAAATCTGCGCGTTAAATAATAATTCAAATTAATAATTATATAGTATTAAGAATTTTATTAACAAACTTTATTTGTAATTATATACGTATATATGTGTACAAACGTGTACGATATTGGATTTATGACACAATAAGAATTTGAAGTTTTCAAAGATTTGAAAGTTCGTATAATTCTAAAGAATAAGTCACGATCTGAAACTGTTGGAAGAGCAATTTTTGTGAAATTTTTCGATATGTTTGCTTCACGAGACGGAAGTTAAGTCCTTCAAAGAGAATCAAGTTGGTTTTCTTTATCGGATGCGATGAAAAGACTCGCAAAAAAATTTCCCCGGTTCATCCAGATGAGCGTCGATACGCGCAAGTTTGGCGAGTTTTTGCATTTTTCAATGTGTCCAGCGCAGCACCGACAACTATCGGCGGTGGATTCCTGTCCGATTTCTACCGGGAACACAGTGCGAAGTTACCGCACGGTTCAATGGGACAAAGAGATACCATTGGTACTATTGGCACTGCCGACTCGATCGATATTTGCTGAGGCGTACATAACTCGATAGAATACGCGAATGAACGTAGTGCGCAATCCGTGTGATAACTCGCAGCTTCGGGCATTGCTGGATCAAAACATTGAATAGATTCACCGCTGAACAGAAACGCGACAAATTTGTCACCAAACAATTTCCTCGAACACATAAAGAAACGTATTATTTACGTAATTAATAATATACGCGCATTGTGCAAATAAAAACAAAAAATGCAGTGCCAATTCTCAGCGTAGATTTGAGATTAAATGCCAATTAAATAAGATTACCTTTTGTGTGATATCATATGTATATTAAATAGAGAAGTAAAATACAAATAAAATTTAATTCGTGTTAAAAAGATGGATTATCATATTTGGGCCACTCTGCACACATACAGACTGCATAAATACAGACGAAAGACCAAGGCAAAAGAGTTAAATAAAATTTTAGACTGTCAGTGACACAAAATATAAAAGTTTTTTTTCTAAAAAATAAAATTCCGCACATCTTGCGAACATAAAAACTGCATTTTTTCATTTTACCTCCATTCCATGTGTGGCAATTTAGTACGCAAAGCACAGATAAAAGATATAATTTTCGGCACAAACATTGCTCATGTAATTGCGCCCGGAATTCGTGTACCTATATAGAATCTTTCCTGTTATCTTTTTCCTTTATAAAGTACACTGCCGCGTATCCGAATTATTGACATTTAACCATCGATATTATCTCGTGCGGCGGATAAATCCACCTGCTCGTCGTTCCTCCGCGTCGAGGTACGATGCGGGAAGCCGGAAATTTTATGGAAATTATGCTCCAAGAAAAGCGAGATGGGATCCTGCTACGGCGACTCGCAAATCGAACGCATTAAAAGTCCATTATCGGTCGCTGCGAGAAAGAGGAAGAGAGAGAGAGAGAGAGAGAGAGAGAGAGAGAGAGAGAGAGAGAAAGAGGAGGGAGAGTTGAAGAACAAAGAGAAAAAAGTGATGGAAGTGGACCAAAGCATCGAGGAAGATTCAATTGGTCATGGCCCAGCAGTTAGTTAAGATTCTACTACTTGTTAATCCTTAACGTAATAATCTGCCTGCTGAGACATAGAATATCAATTGCTAAATAATGATAATTTAGTTAAAAGCCATTCATATTATTCTCTAATGCTCGTATTTTATAAAACACATCATTAAAAATTACTACTCCAAAATCTCTTGGAGATATTGTAACCACGTATAGATAATACAAACATTAAAACTACACATATGTACCCCTTAATTTTCAATGAAGTCATTTATCATTTAGAATCTATGATCTACTAAGAGTTTTTGATTAGAGTGTGATTAAAATATATAATTATGTCGAATTGTAAATACTGTTTCAAGTTTCTCACAATTGAGTGCTATATGGTTTTACGAACACGTTTAAAAAATGTTTCATTTCATTATATATACAATTTGCAAGTTTCGAATACACGTTTATAAATCAATACAACTGCCTTAAATTTCACTTATCTTCATCAAATAATTATTTTATCCTAGTCTTTTCTACAAAATAATATTTTCTTGTATTCTATATCAGTTAAAAGATAGATAACATTGATGCCTTTTTCCATCATTTTTTTCCTCTTTTTCCACTCAATGGATATGATGAACAAAACACAAACTCATTAACTCTATTAATCTAACATATAGTTCACGTAGGACTGTTTCCCCGATTATATGTACTTAAGGAAGGGCGACTGAAAGGCTGCTTGTGAAAGATAAAAGGGTGGTGACCCCTCGAGAAGATGGATTCGACAATATGCTAGACACGATTCGGGCATTATTATAACATATTGCGAAGATTTTCTTTCGTTACATACAAAAGGATGCGAATGGAATAGAAATTATTATAGTAATTTACATTTAATAAGATAATTTTGTATCTATTCTAGCTCACTTATCTATTTTGTTTAATAAAAAAGCAGTATTTATTAAAAATATATAGAATTTGGTAAATGTTGCTTTGCAAAAAGAAAATTTAATTTTGTAGGTACTAAAATAATTATTTGATGCGTAACAATATCTTGATTTAAAGATACACATTTAAAACGTATAAATACGTATAAAATATTTTTTGTCGCAAAGGAATATAATCTCGTAGAATCAAGATTCTCAGAAATATTTCGTTCAATATTAAAAGCTCATATATCAAAAGCATTTTTCCTTTCTCGGAAGTTTACAAAATGAGCGTTAAAGCGTGCGATCGATGGAAACCTTCAATCTAATCATCGAGAGCTACCCTCTGAAATTCGAAACGTCCTGTCAGGATCGATGTCGTACTCACACTCGCTGCGCGTGTCGTCGTGTGCCACGTTGAAGCACGCGCAGAGAAAGCGGAGTCATACATACATGTATATGTGTATATATATACGCGGGGGGGCGCGCACACTGCAGCATCCGAAGAGACGCGGAGGAAATCGCTGTATAAGCTTAAGTACATGTGTCTGCTCCGGGATATAGGGTAGGTATGTAGGGCGTTATCAACGTGCGCCACATTGGTCCGAAGGCTGAAATACGATTTCGTACTTTGTTCCCGCGCGGGGGGGTTCACGATAATTGCGCAGAATTGCGCCGCTTAGATTACACCGGAGAGTGCCTTCTTTGACGGCCGGGATCGCTCGAGTGCCCTTCGGCAAAGGCGTGCAAATTCGGAGGCGATGGGCGCAAGTAATTGGTGCAGCGAGGCTGAAGCGGATGAGAACGGAGGCCGGAATTAGATGTTCTTACGTAACATTGAGAAAGGAAGGGAGTTGGCGTTTTTCGTATCTTCCTGGATTCGTAGCAGAAAAAGAGAGAAAAAGAGAGAAAAAAGAGAGAAAGAGAGAGCGCCGTTCCTCGCGGCCAGATCGGACGAAACGAAGTAGCGTGAAATACCTTTATGAAAGAATTATTTATTAAAGACCGACGTGCTTTACACACACGGAATGCGTTGGCTCTTCGAGGAACCTTCCTTTGGAAAGTTTACGTTTTTCTTTCGTGTGATAGAGCGGGCTACACAGATTACAGTCTATATAGAAATTGTCTTATTGCGTATAGGTACACATATAATTAATGAAATTAAGGAATATAATACCAAACTTGTAATATTAAACGTAACATTTCGTTTTTTCCAATATTTCATATGTAAGATTACAAGATTATACATATGCACAATTTTTTAAATCGGATATGTTTCCTCTAAACTTGATACTGACTACTGATCTGATGAACTTGCTATGAAATACATTTTGAAGCCTGTTTAATATTTTGCATTTTGTTGTATCAAAGTGGCGTGTGCGTCAGTCAGCTGTTTCGAGGGAAAACAGAGCGATTTCGCGGCATTAATTTAATAGAATCAACCGTTGGGAAGCTGTTTGCATCGTAAGCCTGCCTACGTGACTTCCGCTAAAGACGTCGGCTTATTTCCTCTCCGGCATCGCTCACACTGGACAAACAATGGCATTAAAATCGGTTTGGAACGATTCGGCACCTCACCATCGACACCGTCGCATTCCGCCAATTTTCCGCGTTATGATCGCCAAGGCAATTTAATCGGCTAACCAACAGAAACGCGATAGCTTTCGCCGACGTGTACTTAATATCGATAACGAGCGCACGGAAAATTACTTTTTCGCTTTACTATCAATTAAAATAGCTCTCTCGCGCAACTAAGCTCTCCAGTATTATCATTCACTTACATAAAGAACACATTTAACGCAGAGAGATAAATCATTGGGGTTATTCGCAGGAAATATCGGCGATCATATAGGCAGGGTGAGTTTAATAACAGTACCTATGTACATACAGCGCGCGCATTCGAAATATTTATATCTCCATTCCGGACGACCGGGGAAACGCCCCCTTATTGTCGTGGAGAGTCGCGACAGAATCGACCTTGGGTTAACAAAATATCATGACCAGAAACGGAAAGAATTTATAGTTTATTAGCTTGGAGCTGGCTAGCTAGGTAGCTATTGGGCTATTGGGCGAAGTCCATTTAAACTTTGCTGGCACCGGGAATAGGATAATAAAGAAAGGAAAGACCCAGTGGAAAGAGAAAAAGGAAAGAAATAAAAATGTATGTAGACTTTGCGCAAGCTATACAGGCGAGTTTCGAGAATGCATGCGAGAAGATTAGAAATAGAAGATTTTAGCATAGAAAATATCATTTACGAATGTACAAGTGGAAATATTTGAAAACTTTTCTCTCACAAAATTCAACATCTTCTTCATCTCAATTTTGTAACATTTTCCGTATCCCTTGTGCGACTTTCCTTCCTCGTTTTCTTCTTTTTTACATTAGCGAACGACAGTTCGTAATACATGTAGAATTCGAGAGATTCGATATTTCCGATGTCATCAGTTCATGTGCATGTTTTATCGTGAAACATTTCCAATATCGTACGCCATCAGGTCCCCTCGCGGATTCCTCTACGAATGAAGCAACAGAAACTATAGGCGGAACGCGCGCGGATATGGCGATCGGCCAAAAATTATGCATTCCCTCGGTTAGGTTCGGTCTCGCAAACAGCAATTTACAGATATTCACTATACGTATACGCGAGATCGAGGATCATTCTTCCGAAGGAAGTGTAGGATTGGCCGAAGCACACGTCATAGACCGCCACTCCCGTTGGGAATCCGTCGTGGCTGACGGGTTCGCGTTTACCCTCCGATGACTCGACGGAGAAAGGGGTCGCACGGACGGGAGGGACGCGCTTTTACGAGCTCTTGGCTCGCTTGGAAATTTGTCTGGATGCCATGGCACCCGGAGTATCCCGAGCGTCGGTTTTTCTTGGGGCGCCAAAAGTTAGGGCCCGACGAAAGAAACAGGAAGTAGTAAAAGAAGCTTCGACTGTGTTTCCTCTCGCGTGTTCTTAAACCGTCGGTATATATACGCGACTTGCTTCCTCTCTTCCTCACCCTTACGCGATCTGTTCTTTCGTTCACTGTCGCAGATAGCTCTCCGCGTCGCTAGTAAATCCGTCGCACCACCAGCCACATTACTCTCGTCCGAACGAGAACCGTCCGATTACGAATAAACGACGCTATATGGCGGCGTGGGTCCGGATAAACGGAACGATAGGCGGACGAGACGAATAAATCATTGGACGTGCATCGCGCGGCATTCGTTTTTACGATCCGCGTTTTTACGAATTCGCACGGAGCCGGTAGCGAGACAAGTCAAGTAGTAAATTACCTTTCTTTCCCATCTCTCTCAAGCAAGCGCTATACTTATAAGATTACGGGCGTTCCACAGACGTGTTCGGGAAACAAACAGTAAATTGTAAAACGAATGATTATAAATATATCTAATTGTAAGTTATTATTTTATTTATATTCGCTAGAGCTGTGTCAGCATTCATAAATATATAATTGAAGCTTCTTAAAAAAAATCAAGGTAAAACTCTTAAAGTTAAAAATGCAAGGAATATTAGCATGGCACAGACATCAAAGTTTATAATGTTAATGACTTTCTTCATTGAAACGCCTATTATTATATACAGGGAAACTTCAAATTTTAGGAAAATATTTAGTTTGCCTCGTAACTCGCTGTAACTCTCTGTTAAAAGTTAGTAAGTTAAAAATTAACTTCCATCTAACTGTTATCTCCCAGTTTTAAACAAATAACTTATACAATTGACTCGCCTTCTCTGTAAATCTTCCGTCAATTTAAATAAGGACTATACTTTCTCGCTCATTCTTCCAACATTACGCAGATTGCGGTACCTGTGTACCCACCTCGAGAAGTAAATCTCGCGAAGAGGTAATTTCTCTCTCGCGCGCGTAATATATACACCGGTATATGAATTAAACCAATCTTCTGATTAACCAATCCCGATGATTACAAACGGCGCGCTTCATCTACGGACGGCCATTAACGTGAAAGGCTTCACGGATGGCCCGCGCCTCCGGATTCTCACCGGAACCGTTCTCTGTCATTGGCGTTCGAGAGTTCTGAGGTATTTATCACCGATCTTTCTCGCCCCCCCCCGCCCTCCTTCTCTTCCGGAACTCCGCACCGCCGAGAATCACGCGGAATCACCGGTACGTGAAAAGAAACGAAAGTAAGTAATCTCGCGATTCTTGTTCCCGCCACTTCCGCCACCGCCGTCGCTTGAAAGAGGAAGAAAAAAAGTGAACGAGTACAAGCGGATTATCTGTCGGCGAACACCCATTGACATCCGCAAACTGCAGTTATAACTATACCGTTCGCCAATGCATATATTTGCTTTTTAACCTTTAAGTGTGTAGCTCAGCATATATGCGATCTCTCGCTTATCACAAATGTACGTATATACTTATGTAAACGTAATTATTATATATGCTCGAGAATATCTAGATTAAATCTCTAAATTTGAGGCGAAGCCAGTAAGGGGAGGATTTTAAACTCGCGTACGTGACAAAATTAAATTATTAATTATGTAAATATTTTAAATAATATAGCAAAATATATATATATTAATAAATATATTAATTAATTTATATTTTTAATGTATACGTGAGTGTGCGTGTCCAGCTTTGCAAATTTACGCAGAATACAACTGGATTATTTTAATGTAACAGATTAATTTTCGGTAATAGTGGAAAGTGCTGCGGGGGTACTATGTTTATAAATCCATGCACGTATATTCTACCGCAAATAAACGTACACGACGATCACGTTCTGCTAAAACCTCCCGCGGCCGCGCGCGAGCTTTGCAAACATCTCGATATTACAACGTCGCGACATGCGCGAGCAAAATAAACGTACATACGCTGAAACAAATCTAGCGGGAATGTAATTTCGAACAATCGATAGGAAAACCCGTGGAACCGCGCGATGTCGCGTAACATCGGCGGGGACAAGTATAAGCGCGGTCGTCGCGGCGTGACGGCAAACTTTGGGGAGGCCGCGAGTTATTAATTTAATTATGTATGCAAAATTCAATTCTTTCTCGTTAAAATGCTCGCTAAATATTAATCGATCGAACGTCAAACGCCGTTCGAATTATCGCCGGCCGGCGCGGGCGAGAGGAGGGCAATTAAGTGGCCAAATATTATTCCATCGTAAACACATTGGACACGCGCATTCCGTCGCGTATAATGGGAAGAGCGTCGTTGTGTGTGTGAAATCACATAAATACTTTCTCGATCAAATGAAGCAGGGATCGCTCTTCAAACAGACGTCGGATTTAATGTGAAAAATGAGACGACAATCTATATCGAGATTCAGAATGCAAAGAACGGGATGTGCTCTGTTTTTCTCATTAGTCCCGGTCCACAATAGATGTTTTAAGCCCTAAGCCTTAAGAACGTGTTCAATCACAGTTGAATTTGAGGAGAATAATTGACTGTGCGTGGTCAATTTCTTAGGGCTTAGAGCGTTAAACACCTATTGTAGACTGGGACTTATCGATCTTCTGATAAACCTGATATATTTTTGCTGACTGTTATTTATTAGCTAATTATTAGCATCTTTTAAATAATAACTCAGTTTTTTATAAAAAGAAAGATATGATTGACGCCTCTTTTGTAACTGCAATATTTTGTAGATATCTATTAAAGTAAAATTTTCAATACCTAATACGTTGGCAATTATTCGTTATGTTTTATATTTCAATGTTTTATTCATTATACGTACGTACTGCAATTGTACGTACTGCAATCATGCAATATATAAGAACATATACAATATTCAATACCATCATTTGCAAAACGCAGAAGACCCGTTTTTGTTGCATGTCGTTACGTCAATTTTTCGTGAAGTTACACTGTTACATTGTTTTGAAAATCGGATGGGCGTGCGCCATAAATACATAAAAGAGCAAAAATATGCTGCGCATATTTTTTGCTTGTAATTCGACAGATTTGTTATTTAAAAAACAGGTGCAAAAACATGCGAGGTGCTTTTTGAAACATGATAGTACGCTGACATCGAGAGGACGCGCGCGCTGGACATGCAATTTCACCACTAAATCGTAATCGTCGATATAATCGTAATATTTTTGCGTAGAAAAACCGCCGCGAAACAATTTTGGACTGGTTTAAAAGCTAAAAGTCTAACGCTTCCACGCGAGCACAATTAGGTTTTGCTTTTCAAGAGAGAATCAAAATATTTAACGGTTTGTATATTAATTTTACGCTAAATATTCTATTTTGTACGTTCCGGACTAATTAATACTAAATTTTCAATATCTCATCGCTTAAATCTTTAAGATTTGGAAGCAAAAGATATTAAAGCTTTTTATATATGCATTATCTCTCACAAAATCGTAATTTAAATGCATGTATGCAATGTGTAAATGTATGGTGTGTCCGCAGTGTGTATTGAGCTCGGGTGTGTGGGGGTTCGTTAAGCCCAAAATGATTGTGCGGATCGGTAATCCTTGCGGAGGTCCGGGATATCGCGAGCTACGATCAAGAGTCGTCGTTGATGCTATACGACGCCGGGAATCGATTCCCGGACTATCGTTATCACAGCCATGATTGACGTCAAATGTAAATGACTAAGTATTATACGCAGCACATGTTATTCATATTTATTCATTCGCCGCGCATTGCTCGCAATATTCCGATTATGTTAAATTTTTAAAATTATTATATAATATCATAGTAAGTCTCGACTCTCTCTCTCTCTTTCATAGTTATAATAATATTAAGTTATTACTATATAACAAGTTTTTTAGAGTAATATTTTTAGTAATTTAATAATTTTATAGTAATTATAAATGTAAAGTAATTTAATTGGCATAAGATCGCGATTTGCAATTTAATTAGAAAAATTCGGATGCAAAACTAAATATGTGCGATTTGCAAAAAGTTCTAATATTCCTGCTATGTTTCTAAAAGAATTTGAAGCACGTACAAGCGTCAAAAGCGATACGTGTAAACTTTGAGTGATCCTTTAGTTTGTGTAAAAAAATGATTAAAATAAAAAAAAAATAACTCACCGGCCGATGCGCAACAGCGGAGTTGTAAGTTGTAGCCCTGCGATGATCTGTAACATAGAAATATTTTTACATTAAAGCAGTGCAAGTGTCCAAGAAAATAAATATAGGTATACTTGAAGTACACAATTATTATATCGCGCCCGTTAAATTTCTAAAACGTTTTAACAGATATGTTTGATTTTAAGATGCACACAAGTGCATATTTCCGCGCATTAACTCGTTCGCGCGAAAAATCGAGCAAGTAATATCACGACCGTGCGAATAAGAGAGACGCGATCGACGTTCGCGACGTAACGTCTCTTGTCGCACATATGCCGGAGATCGAACTCCGAAATTGCGAAAGAGTGGAACCTCAAAAGGAGTTCGAGTGGCGGAATCTGCCATCCGCCACTGCAGGGCTGACAGGACAGCAAAATAATAAAGCAGAATAACAACTAACAACTACTCACCTCACGGTTGCTCCGCCGTTGCCCGATGCCTCCCAGGCCGCCTTCTCCTCTCCTCGATCCTCCTCCGTTGGTCCATTGTCGCACTCACTCGCGACGCGACGACGTTCACGAGCGAAAATGCCGAAAATCGACTATATATCGTCACTTATGATCGCGCGACACCGAAAGCACGGCACTCCCGGTTTTAATCTCGCGACGCGGCGCGTATACTTAATTACACGGCGACGGAAGAATTACGTCGCGGTCGGAGAAACTACGAACGAAACTATACGGTCGCAGGTAGACGCGACAAGTGAAGCGAAGATGGCGGGCGCGGAGAAAAATTCGTAAATCGCGCGGCCAACTTCACTCGCCAGGTGCAATGTCGCACGATACGATGAAATATGAGGCTAAATCCGTTAATAGATACTGTCGCTAATTAAACACTCGCGGCTCGCGGCGTCACTCGATTCAGGGTCCACTCGTATTCTTTATCCGTGTTCCGGAAACGACGGACGAGACACGGCCATTTCATTCCGAAATCGCGTGAGACGACGCCGACGCGAGCGAGACGCGAATCTAGTTGACGGTTGAGAAAAGCGAAATTAATCGTCCGAAAGAATGTAATCGAATGCGTAATCCTCGGCATCCGTATATCCGCGAGGCGCACGAATTAGATGAACATTCGCTGTATCACAGTTTTTCGCAAGCTAAACAATCGGACCCGGCGATGTGTATTTTACTCCGCGATATATGCGATACGGGACTCACGGGAGCACTGGAGCAGGAGCGCGGCAGTAACGACGTCAGAACGGGCCACAAGCGCCGCGGTAAACATGAGTAGTGTAGTGGGGACAGTGCGCGGTCGCCGCGGTCGGTTAGTTCGGTATGCCGGGTATGCGTATATAAAGCCTACCCCTCTCTATTCCCACTGTTCATGTTACCGCGGCGCCCGCGGCCCGTTCTGATGTCGTTGCTCGCGGATCGCATCGCGGAGTAATATATACGAATCGCCATGCAGGCCCGATTATTCAGATTACAGAAAACTGCGATACACCGAATGTTCGTTTAGGTCGGTTCTACAATCAGTCGTATGTCGGAGTCGGATGTCATCGGAACGTAACCGATGGTCCATTGTGAAAAATTCTTTTACGAAAAAGAAATTATCTCATTGGACCATCGGATGGCTGCGTTCCGAACCGACCAATCACAGTTCATTATTCTCCTCGCGCTCGAAGAATAATCGACCGTGATTGATCTATTTTCTTACGGCCTTACGCGTATGACTAAAACTTTGTTACGTGCAATGGCCTTAATAGAGAATTTGCCGATAATTGTAAACTTGGAAATCGAAAACACGAAATATAAATACACGGATCGCAGAATCGAACAAAACAACCGCGGGGCATGGCATATCGATTATTTATTAATAATACAGTTTTACACGTTTTGTGAGTTTGCTGTGTATCGCATGGGAAATATGAAATTTTAATTTCACATTTTTGATTAATTAACCGCGGTTATATTTGCCGCGCCCGGTACCGCGCGAATACCGAACTGAAGTTGTCCTCGAAGTCCGCCATCTTTGAACGTTTCGTCGCCACTCGGCCACTCGCCACTCGCCATTCGCCAATCATTAACGGAACGCGGTGGACACGGGTTGGATCGTCTCCGGTCTCCGGGCGTCGGCGTCGCGACGCGTTTAAGTGGTAAGCAATAAAACACATATGTTAATCCAATATTCATCGCAATAAGGAATAATGCGATATTATTGCGTCACAGATTCGGCGTTGGTACGTTAACGCGCGCATTTCGCGAGACTCGCTCGGCCGAAGAATCTGTCGCGCGAACGGTCGACAAAGCGAAACGCTTTTCTCTTTCTAGACGTGCGTCGCGTCGTCGCAAGGTATCGCGGGTATCTACATATAATTTCAATTTACATATTCAGCTTGCGTTATATGGCGAGATAACAGTCGCGTTGGAAGGCGGGCATGTACTATATATTTATTGCTCGAAAATGCGGAAAATGCGTGAGCGCGAAGCTACAGGAGCAACAGGTCGCGGCGTCGCCGCCGTCAAGCTGACCGCGTACGAATCCATCTTCCGCCATCTTAGATGCGTTCCGTCGAACGTGCCGTGTGCCGTGGTCGCCGTGGTCTCGCGCGCTCTTCTCTACCGTGCTGTCGCGACATAATAAAGTGTGCCTCCGCCGGGCGCCGCGTCGTGCGCGTCGCCGGCGTCGCGTGCAAGGTGCAAGGTGCAAGTACAAGTAGTCTTAAATATCGAGAGTGTCGTACGAAGTGCCGCGCGAGTATGTGTGCTAGTGATTACACTTAATTAACTAACGTGTTTTCGCAAATAGATACATCAGTGCCGCGAAGAGGCGAGGGAGCGGGAGAAGGCCAAAGAGATACCGGGACACCGGGTGACGGTGGAGCAATCGCGAGGTGAGCACACTCCATAACCTGTTTCGATGTTTATTCTGTTGAAATGTTGATGGGAACAATCATTCGTTTGCGCAGTGCATTTCAAATCGCTGTGCAATATACAAAATATTTTAAATTATGTCTTAAGATTCTTCAAAGCACTTAGCAAAATATGTATTTATAATATATTTCATGTTAACAAGTACGTATAAAATACTTCAAATTGCCAATTCAATCAAAATTGCCAGTACATGAATACTTTCTTCATCAAAACGAAAATGTATTTTCTACGTATATAAAACTCCTTTTAAATCGCGTACTTATATATATAATTAACTATTCAAATCCTCATTGAAAGAAAGAAAAACAGTTTGCGTGTAAAATTTATTAATATATTGCCAAATTTATTACTACACATTTATTTTATTACACGCATTAATCAAATTGCGTCAAATTATGGGATACTATAACAATTCCATTATAGAACTCTCAATTGAATAAAATTAATCGTTTTAGACAACGATTCCACAAAACTGACAAAACAATCGTTTTATGCTAACGAGTCCACGTAATATAAAGCATAAAATTTGCGACAGTAGCTTATTCATTGAAATGTAAGGAATAAAATATCTGGCTCGGAAGTCACGAATAATTTTATCTATTGTATTTTTTGATACGGGACGAGATACGGGAGATATAATATAGCTCAATAATGGGAGAATATATATGTTGATCTCGTTGTACAAATAACAGTGACGGAGATGCCACTGTTTTTATTATACGGGAAAATTGTACAATATTTTTATCGTGCAATAATTTGAAAAACGGTAATTGTCATCGATCCTTTGCCGAAATTATCGGAGGCAATCCCCGAAAGATGCGGGATTCTTTTCTTCCTGCGGCGGGTTCTTTGCTTAACTTCGTGGATCGATCCTGTGGGATTTGACAAAAGCAGGGTGTTTTGAGGTCGCTCTCCACCATGAGAATCGTTCTTTTTTTGTGATGTTTACCAATCAACGTGCCATGCGTCTGTGAAGATGGCACGCTGATTGGTAGACGACATTCTACGAATTTTAAAAAAAATACTAAAAGGTCTAATAGCACTTTTCATAGTTCTACAACCGATAAAAATTAGAAAGATTTCCTCATTTCTCATATTAAAAAATCGAAATTGAAAAAATGTGCTAACCTCTCGCGAATCTAACACGACACTCTTGTTTCTAAAGAAGCAAAACGCGTTGAATATTATAATATTTGACAAGAGTTCTCGATAGTTATATTCGAGTGTTTCACACATATATACAGAGTTTCAGATATTCCACCAATTAACAATTTTTTAACAATTTTTATATCCGCGCGCAGCACGATACTTATTGTTAGTGAAAATGTGTCGTGCTGATGATTTTCCGCAGTTCTAACGATTATTTCCGATAGTTAGAGTTCTATGCTTTAGAATTAGTTTTAAAAAGAGTTTCGGGGATTATCTATTTTTAAAACAATTTTTAACAGAGTTGTTTTTCACTAACAATAAGTATCGTGCTGGACGTAACTCTTTTAGAACCAAGTACTGTCGAAAATAATCTCGTTAGAACTGCGGAAAATCATCAACATGACACATTACTAACAATAAGTGTCGACAGTGTCGTGCTGCTGAGCGCGGATATAAAAAATTGTTATTTCGTGGAGTATATCGATCTGAAATTATACATATGTGCGAAATTCGAATAGAACTATCGGAAACTCTTGTCAAATGTTACAATATTCAATGTATTTTGGTACTTTAGAGCAGAAATGTCGTACTAGAATCACGCGAAGTTAGCATGACATTTTTTCAATTTCGATTTTTTAATATAAGAAACTCGTTTAAATTTTTATCAGGAACTGTAGGAACTGTAGAACTCTGAAAAGTGCTATTAAAAGTCTTAGTATTTTTTTGAAATTTGTAGAATGTTGTGCCAACTTCACAAACGTGCGTGCACGTGGCCAAAGGGTGGCCATGATCAAAGGGGCTTCGATTTAGCTAAATCGTCGAGCTAATTATCATTCATTAAACGTCATAATAACGCGATCGTTTCATAAGGCCTATAACACACGTCGGTAATCGCAGTATTATTTCCTGCGAGGAACATAAATTAATAAATTTATTAACGAGTTTTTTAGTCGCGGTTGCTTGTTATTTAACGCTTAATAAGCTTCATAATTGTAAACGAATAATTAACAATTGCCTGCCGCATAATTAATTGTCATTTATGAACATACCTATTACACACAGCTAATAATTTTGTGTCTGGTACAAAAATCGTGAATTCTGTATTATACGCATTTCCGACATTTTTGAGGAATTTGTTATTTATAAAATTAAATGTATAAGCAGCTTGATTATATATTTTGTATAATAATATTGTATTTGTAACATTGTATTTTGATGAAATTTATATCGTATTGTAAAATAAGTCATGTGAAAAATAATGAATTATGCACAGACAAAAATTGAATAACACATGTGCAAAGAAAAGACTGCCGATTACAAACGGCGGGAATGGCGAAAAGTCTTTACGGTTTGTTTTCACTGAATAAAAGTTCGAGACCTTAAAATTAAAAGTGTAGCCTAATAATTTATAAAAATGTATGATCAAGTCAACCAAAGTATATCCGACTGCAACGATGTTCGGTGATAAAATCGAGCAGTTTATATAAAAAGATACAATTTCTTGCATATATTTCTGACGATAATAAAATAATACGATAATAAATGATTGACAATAATAAAAAGTGTAACAAAAAATCTAATTAATATAAAGTATCAATTTCGCGATAATTATTCTCTATTAATGAAATAAATTTATTATTTTTGGACTTATAACAAAGTAACGCTTCCATTAGAAGGATCTTTTGATTCATTTCAGTTAAAGATAAGAAGACGGCCAATGTGTGGTCAATCGATCACAGCAATCAAACATTTGCGGATGTTATACACATTTAGTTTGTCTTGATTTAATCAGGAATTTGGCGGAGTGTTTATTTGGCTCTCTGAAAGTTACTGATATAGCGGTAATATTATTAAGATAAACATTATTAACGTAATATAGATAAATATATATATAAATAGCTATGACAAAATTGGCTTCTTAAAGTTATAGATAATTTAAACAGAAATTTAATTTTATCAGCTATAAATCTGTGTTTTTTTTAATGCGTTCTAAAGCGGAAGATTCATTGAAAGCGTAGA
The DNA here is from genome assembly GCF_048541705.1 of Temnothorax americanus. NCBI lineage: Eukaryota > Metazoa > Arthropoda > Insecta > Hymenoptera > Formicidae > Temnothorax > Temnothorax americanus. The sequence goes on from NW_027509286.1 coordinate 1,321,331, forward strand.
TATGAAAACAGTGGAGAAATTTATAAAGAATGCATTTTAAAATTTACTCGCGAAGCGTTGCAAGCTATAATTCTCAGTGTAAATCATACAAAATACTGGACGAATCGATATGACACGCGAAGATGTATATCGCTTATCAGGAAGCGTACAATCCGGAATATAGTTGCTCGAAATGTGTTGAATTGTGAAAATCATAATAATTCAGTCTGGAACGTTGGAAATCCCCGGCGGCATTAAGTTGAAATAAGAGGGACGACGAGGAAGAAATATAAATGTAAATATTAATACAGAGAGAAGAGAGTTGGGCTACTATGGATCTTAAGAGCCGAGGGGAGACTTCCTCCACGAGCTTGCTTCCCTAGCCTCTTTCGTTCGCTCAAATATTTAATGGATTCGGCTAGATCCACTCTTAGCTTTAGGTATATTCGTGTAACTTTCCTTATATGTGTGCAGATTGAGTTCGTGTGCCGTCCAATTTATATACGCACATATACATACGCTATACGCTTGCGTGATTCTGCGCACGGAAGCTCGAACTACATCCTTAGAAGTTGTAGTCCGATTCACATTTCTCTCTGGTGAAATTACTTTTGCAATAAGGTAGAATGCATTTTTCAACGATAAGTCAAATTACATTGAACAATATGCAATTCTTATATAAAACGAGAAAATATTATATTGAAAAATGTCACGGATGGAGCAAGATGAAATATATTCTTAAGTCATAAATCTCTAAAAGTTTCAATCAAACTTTTACTGATTTATTGCTAAAAAATGGTGAGAAAATAGAAAAATAGGATACAGTTATATAGAGACATAATTATATGAGATTTGGGACTCTCTTTCTCTCTTTGTGCTCTTTTTATACAATTTCTTTAATATATAAAATAAGAATTTGTAAATTATATTACCTTCTATTGATCATGTTGCGCAGTTTGTGGTATTATTGCATGCTAGGCAACTCCTTTCCACGAACTTAATGACATTTCGTTCGTACATCGAGCATCAATGTCGTCGCATCGACGAGTCGTCAATAAATATTAAATCACTCCGTCAATCCACTCCGCGAAGCATCTGTTTGCGCGTAAGCGCGAGGGCGGCGCGGTTCCACGAAAGAAAGAGCGAAGGAAACGAAAAACGCTCTTTAATTATTTGCGATCGGCTCGGCGGCGCGGGCGCGGCGAGTCCCGCGGGTGTGTCCCGCCGCCGGAGTTCGACGGAGAGTTAATTAATCCCGCGGTATAATTAAAGCGCCGTTTTGTCGAGCATCGCGGAGGGCAGGACGGAAGAAGGGGGACCAGAGGAATGGTCCGCTCTCTGGAAGTTAAACTCTACGAAGATCAAATTGTGAATCCCGAGGCTGCGAACTGTCCGGCGAGGGACTCTCGCCAGAGCTGAGGGTGGAAAGGAAGTGGACTCTGCGACACACGACAGGGATAGCCGGGGACCGATTTAATTAAATTCTAACGCTTTCGGACAACGCGCGCGAGCGAGCGGCGTCGTCGATCACGCGCCGATATCTCCGACCTTTCCCCACCCGGGATCACACGGGGCACGAGGAGGAATCGGCGCGGGTGATCTGGACCGACAGGCGAGGTCATTCGAAATTATTTCTTTCGTCGTTACGTTGCCTTCGCCCTTTCGTGTGTCGGGCTTAAAGCTCGTCAGTGACGATATTGCGTGCTAACGAAGCCAGGACCCGGGGATACGAAGTCGCGAACACGAACCGTCGGGGAGGGTGGGTACCATACGATTACGATGAAATTTCATGACTCCAAGTGGATTGAAAAGTTTTTGATGTTATTGGACGCCGAACGTCAATTTCGTCGTTGTTTGCCGAGTCGTGGCCGTTAATCGGCACTTTGTCGTCACGTCGATAACGAGCTCGATAGAATTACGAGCGACAAAGGTTTCCGGTATTATTTCGAAATTATATCCGTAAATCCGATTCGTTTCACGTCGCGGTACACGTCGCGAAAATATTTATACGTTCTATGAAGAAACTTTATTCCCGATTTTTCTACGTTATACGCACCACCAAGCGTTAATATAAAATGGATTGCTGATTTTTATTTTTCTGCATTATATACAATCCTCGTGAATAAGTTATTGAAACTGAAAAGTTCTCCCTTCTATTTCATATTTTTATACCTTGATATAAGTTTGTCGCTACAAAACAGATGTTTTTCACTCAATATCTGGTAATATAACTAAATACAAATTTAAATAATCACTCATCAATTCTTTCATTTATTATCCTAATAATAATAATTATACATTTATATTTTCTACATATTACAGGATCCTCTAACCCCTTAGGTATTAATAGTAATTCTTACAAAATCCCTTTCCATATTTATTTTTCATATAAAGATATTTTAGGATTTATATTGTTTTTATCAATTTTCTCAATTTTAATTTTTCAATACCCTTATATTTTCAGTGACCCAGATAACTTTACCCCCGCTAATCCCATAATTACACCTATCATCCATTTTCAAAATTTTTTTAAAAATATTTATAATAGACAAGTGTTGCGTGCGCGAGCGTTTATAAAATAAAGCATCTGTTCTGCTATTCTTGCAAAAATATTATGCATATTTAAAATAACCAGTGTTTGTGTAAAATATTTATTATTCGATCTGCCATATGTCTTTGAAAATTCACAAATGACGATGAGGGTATGACAAAGGTGAACATATTATAAATGTGCGCAAGGTCCTTGGTTGAAGCGTTTCCATGGAGATATATCATTGTGGTTGGCCTATTTTCAACCATGAGGACGTACTCGGTGGCCGCAAATATTTGCTAATTACAGTGTAACGTCGTCTATAACTGCAAAAGCTGTATCTAGTGATTACTGCCAGCATCGCTTTTGATCTCAAACGTTATCGACGATCACGCGGAATATGTTCAATAATCGTTCGAGCATCCTCTCGATATCGCGTCGAATAGCGGGCGTGCACCTTTGCGCGATTTTTCAATCAGAGGCAATATTCCGGCAGTAGCGCAAAACCGGATAAACCGTTGGAAAAAAAAGCGCGCAAGTGGATAGTTTTTTCCCCCGTGCAATCCGCGGACGACGCACATTCCCTCGCTATTTTCGCAGCCCGCGCCCTGCCGCCCGCGTGTCATTTTCGCGATGTTTATCCGGCCATCTATTTTTGGCGACATAATTTACACCTTACACCGGGACACGCAATGCGTACGCATGCATACGCACTGTTTTTCTAGCAATCCGTCACACGTACGTGCATAATACGCGTTCCGTATACGCGATATAGGTGACTGGCCGCATAGGCGCAAGCGCGACCAGACTCGCCGTCGAAAACGATGGACGTACAGTCGCTCGGCACTCAGTCGAGCACCGACGTCGTCGACGACGGCGTCGTCTTCTCCCTTGCGCCAGGACGCCACCCTAATCTCCGTCATCGCGCACCGCAGTGCCATGTGATCGTCTCGCCGTTCGAGAACGCGCTCGATTATGAACGACTTATGACAACACACGCGCGAACGAGACACTGAAGACGCTGACAATTGTTGAAACTCGCTTTTCTCTATATGTACCATACATGTGGATGGAAGAAATTTTTTCCACAATGATCTCTTATGACGATTACAAAGCGCGCTGAATTTTTGCGAGCGCGGCAATCGAGAGACTCTTAAATATATCTCGAGGGGTGGCGTGGCGCGAGAAATGGCAGGGCACGTCCGTGGATGGAACCACGTGCGAGCAGTCGGTGTCGAAGCGAACGATAGGTGTTGAAGTTGAAACTAACTAACTTGATTAGGCAGGTGCGTGGTACGTACGGAGCATGTAAGACAATGCGGTGGTGTGGTGGTCCTTGCGGTCTCCTGCGGCGCAACATTTTCGTCCTCCTGTTTCTGATCGGCTGCAGCGATGGCTATTTTAATATATTCATCAGCCATTCCCAGGTCATGAAGCTTTTAGGTATGTAAGACTCGATGTCGACAAATGTGAGAAGGAAGTAGAGGGAACTAAATAAATAGTCACCAGGACGAATTAAAATATGTAGAAATTAGATTTTATTTTACTCTATAAATCTGCATAAAATTAATCAAATTTGTAAAAGTAATATTAAGAAAAATACGTCTGAAAGAGTAAATATGGAAAAAAGAAAAGTACTTGCATACAAATTGCATAATTTATTTACGTTTATATTTGATTCATACTGGTGCCTATTGTGTTTGTGATACAACGTGAAATTTTACAAATATGCAAATTTTTTGTTCGAATGAACATAGGTTTAGCAATCTGTTTAATTTTTTTAATATCAAGATTGGAATATATATATATATATATATATATATATGATTTGAAATGTTGAATGTAATAAAAAATTTTATGCATTTTGTTTGAATATAGTCCTATTTGGATTCAACATCCATTGAAGCGAAGTTTTAGCACTTTTCAGTGCGATTCAATTAACTAATAAAAAATAACTTTGATAAAAATAATCTTTGCTATACTTAAGTTTGTGCATTACAAATAGAAATTATCTATTTAAAATTTATTACAAGCAAGTTTGCTAACACAAAGACATACTCATCCGACATTGATTGCAGAGCAACTTTAATTATACTTGATTTATTAATAGAACAATCTATTATATATCTTCTTGCGAGCAATATCTTTTTCTCGTGACACCGTGTCATCCTAACTCCACCCGTTAATTGCAAAAGTGTTAAAATCCTCGTCCCGTCCTGCCCGGCGTTATACTTTTTCCATTCAATCTAAACTCTCACGTACATTTCCGCATGGCGAGTAAACATGAAAATTTCCTCTCCCGCGACTTGTTAACAGGTCCCATTACAATTGCACGTCGGGCGCGGTATTTTCTGAAGGTAAACGAAAACCGGCGAACGCGCGAAAAAAGGTTGCCCAGAGAGACTCTGCGAAACCGGACGATTTATTATGTTGTCGCACTGTCGGTGTTTGTGCGTGTGAAGTCGACCAACAATAAAAATCACTTTAAACATATAATATAAACAAAAGAAGATAAATGAAGAGTGACGTAGCGGGAAGGTTAAGAGGATTATAATTTTAGTATAAAAAAATCAAGCATTTCTCAAAATTAACAGACGTACGACATGTTAAGAATAATATAGATTTTTATACATAATTAGCTTGGAATTTTGATATATATTATCAGCAATAATCCTGATTTATGCGAGGAAAAATCCTCGAGTTTCATGTATCTCATAACGAATTCTGTCGATTAAATATAAAAAACAAGGTTCTAAAAATATATATAGAACATTTCCGTTATACAAAAATTGATAGTTTCTCGTTTGAATTAGGATCTTAATTGATTAAAATAAATAAGGACTGTCAATATCTTTTATTATCTCGGAACAAACATCAAAGGTACATATATGCATAACATAAGCATAATAATGTTAATTAGCATCGCGCGGAATACTCTCTTTCCGCTTTTACGATTATAATCGCCGTTGTGACTGTGTTACCCCCCTTGTACCTTATCTAATTCCGCCTCTTTAGCGTTCGCATCGTTCTACATCCCTCCAGGGTGCAATTAACGCGATTGTAACGCGTCGCGAGGGAAAAATTCTTTCGCGCGAGATTCTCGTTGCGGCACGGTTTTAACGAACGCGGGCGGAAAAACTTGAGGTCACGTGGCGCCGTGGCGGTATATCGGGGGATGGTTTTACACCGGTTTGTGGCATCGCGAGCGACGGCGGCGGCGAAATCGCGGGACGGGCCGGTGAAAGAGCGAATTAGCGTCGGGACCGTTTATGGCGAGTGTGCGGAGTGTCATTTCAGCAATTTGCGGCATGAGCCACTCGTTTTTATGGTCGCCGGCCATATACCGGGTCGAAGTCGACGTCCGCGCGCGCACATATGTGCACCTAGAAAGTCTCCGTTCCACTGTTCCATTCGATATCACTTTCCGGCTTCGTGATTCATGTATCGCGCGCGTGATTGCGCCGCACCACCGTGGACCAGACGTTCTCCGCGCGACGTCGGTCGATTGGGTCGGAGGGCTCGATGAGGACCACGGTCGGCCGGGCGAACGTTGGTGGGCGGCCAGGGGAGGAAAAAAAAAGTGGGATCGCCGTATTTACGAGCGACCGGCGGCTCGTGACTCTTCGAAAATCGAGGCAATCCCGGCGGTCGCGACACTCCGAATGGCAGAGCGATCTGACACGTTCCGCTGGGTGCGTGTGCCATGCCGTGCTGCAGCGGTATAGATTGCGCTACGGCACTTTCGTACATTTCGCGTTAATCGCGAAATATGGCACGTCGGCGAGTGTGCGAAAAAAAATGGGGAAAAGAGATGCACGCAGAAGTAAATTCGTTCGCGAACTGAAAGCGCGCCGCGGGTCGGCGAAGTTTAACGTATTTTTTTTTTTTAATTTGTTGGTTTATCCGGCACAGTCCGCATTTGGCGATGAATAATTGCGCATTTATTCGCTGGAAATGGGAGTAGAGAAAGTGGAATAATATCGAAATGCGCGGCAAGTAGATATGAAATATTTACGATAAATTCAAGTTTCGCAATATATACCGATATTATAGATTATATTAGATTAGTTCGGCTTTTGGTAACTTTGGAAATATATAATTGAATTTCGCCAGAATTATGCGAGTAGTATGAGGATATATTTGAGATAAATGAAGATAAACTTTTCTATCAGAAAAATTTGTACGACAGCATCGCATTTCTCTCTCTCTTTCTTATCTTTAAAAAACTACGGGGGGAGGATTACTCTTTAATTATTATACATACATATTTGTTTATTAACTTTATTTAAAATTAATGCAATCTTTTTTATTCTACGCAACTTTTACTAATTCATGCAAATCGGTTATAGAAGCGAAACATTTTGTTGACGGTTGGTTAAAGTTAACTGTTTCATCTTATAGTTTATACAACATCGAGCAAATTTAACAAAAAGAACGGTGGCTCTGTACCTTAAACGAGTCTATTTTTCAAGTGGCCCCGAGCGGCCCACGGATCTCTAGATACAGGGTAATCTTCGTCACATTTCGGATTCTGTCGTTGGGGGATGGAGGAGCGGGGGGGGGGACGATGGGAAAGTGAAAGGGTTGCTCCTGAGAGGAGGTAAGCGGTGGGGCAAGTTTCGTCGCCGGGGCTCTCGAAAGTCACTTAACTTAGATTGCACGAGCGAAATGACTTTACTTCCCCGGAAAACTTCGTTCCGTTGGAAAGGCATCTCTTCTCTGCGAGTAACCAAAAAAAAAAAAGAGAAAGAGATAGAAAAAAAAGGAGCGGGGAATAAGGATGAAGAGAGAAAGGCTGACAGAGATGGAGAGAAAAGGCAGAGTGTGTGCGCGAGAAAGGCGGTTGAAGGTGGTGTGTTACGTAGAGATGGAGGGACGCGGGGGGAGTAGAGCGAAGGAGAGAAAATACTCACCGCCACCTTCCGCGTACACGCCCTCCCGTTTCCACGCTCTGCGAGGACGAAGATACGAGTCGACTATTACCTGACACCTCCGTGCGGATTCAGCATTTACTTCCGCCGTCGAGTTCAGAACGTTTACACGGGGGTTTGCTCTGATTGGGCAGGGGATTTCTCACCGTGTGATGAAAGGCGCGGGATGAGCTCGCGCTTTGAAGTAATATCCTTATTCCTCGAATGGAGTTGTTTCTCGGCAACCTGGATTTACTACCGAAATTGCTTCGCGCTAGTCAACTGGTCTCTCACGGCTTCAACGGTGTTAGAGTATCGAGTTTTCCTCCTCGACGAAGTTATCCGAAGGCAATGTCTGAGGGCATAAGTCTAATTTACGTCTGTTTGTACGACAAGAAAAATTAAGTGAATGGCGAGTTTAAAAATCGAAAGACAATACAGAATATAATTAATAGCGAGAGCTGCTCTGAATTTACGTAAATATATAGGCAAGTTGTTTTTAATTCAGAAATATTAATTGGACCGTGGTGATGTGGATGTTCGCACATTGTCTCTATCTTGCGTATATAGGTATACAGATTTTGGGGAATCACATGCTGCGCGCAATAAGCATCATCAGGGACTCCGGAATTGTTTCCCTCTCCTAGAATTGATTTTTAATTTACCCTCGAACACACACGCACACACACACTATGCACTCTCGTTGCAATCGTCTCCGTATGTTTGTCCTGTCTGGACCACGAAACGCTCCGACAAACAACCGACAACATGTTCATTGCCGTCGACTATCGGACTAGCTCGTGAAACGACCCTTGTCGATTCCCCAGGCTCCAGCCGCGTTGCTGGAAACGACACGAGAAAATCGATTATTCCGCAAGAACACCCATTAAAAAAAAAAGTATTACACGGAAAGATTATCGCGCAGATTCATGAAGTACCTTGCATATCCATGAACATTTTTTTTAACGTTTAACGTTCATCACTTTTGCGTTGCTCCAATTTAATATGTATTATTCATTAATTATATTTTATCAATTGTGTGTACACATTAGTGTGGTTTTATACATTTAATTTTTAATAAACTTGGAATTGATTTTCTATACTTATTTTAAAGATGTATTATTTAAAAAATCTATATCGGCCGCATTTCTGATGCAAAGATATAAAAATCATCCACGAGTAATAACGCGCGACATATTCCGCACATAATCGATCTAATTTCTTTATGCGATTTCGGCGTTTTTTTTTCAAACTTGAAGGAATTATAGGGCGTCCAATTTTCCCATCCGTTGAACAAATTGCTTCCACTCTAGAACAATTTCTTTCGCTTCTGGTTTCCCTCATCCAGGTTTATCTAGTTACCGGTCACGAGCAATCCGCTACTAATTTCTCCTATTAGATGCACGTTGTCCGGTGTCGCGTCACATGATCTTCTCTTTTCAGACTTATTTATTTAATATGAAATATTACACTCTATAATAGTTTACTTAGTTTAGAAGATTATATTACAATGTTGTTGGGAGAGACGAAAAATATTAATAACGACACATTCCGTTTCTTTATGTTAAAAAAAAAAATAAAAGAGAGATCTTCCGAAACAATTATTTAAACTTTGTTTCGGTTCGAATAATGTGTTTCCGTATTACCTGTCATTACAGTGTTACACTATGAGATATTGAAGAAAATCTTTCTCTTCCTCAAAAATTTCGATTTTTAAAATATTTATACGTAATGTGTGTCGAGCATACGCGAACACAATGCCCGACCGTATCAATTTCGAGCGCGGGCGCTGGCTGGTGGCAAGGTGGAGGAACAGCGTTAGCCTAAATTGCACAGTAGTTTGCCGACGGGTAGATCCGACCATACGATAACGTAAACCGCCCATGGTTTATAGCCGCGCGAGCGAACGCTCCCGCGTGCGCTCGTATTCACGCATACTCGCGCGATCCGCGATTGAACGTGCAGCCCGCACGATTGCCGTGTGCGTGTACGCTGTAGGAGCAGACTGTGTGTCTCTTTAGCCGCCGCGTTACTGCAAAGCCCTTGATCCAGCGATAATAGATTAATTAATACGTCTTTCCTGTAATTGACGGCATTTACGCCGTCGCGTTTCCGTCTTTCGCAAGTGCGACAAATTGGGAAAGGGTTTGAGCTGATAAGCACGTCGACGGTGAGGATGGATGTGGCGTCTCCACGGGGAGTGCGAGATTTTTTTTTCTTTTCTCAATTTACTAAGAACTTAACGGAACTTGCGACGAATTGGGAGATTTTTACGAAATACAATTGTTCTTCGAGAAACGGACATTAGCGAGCCTTTTACGCACGATCCATTTGACGTCGGGTGTAGACGCCACATATACATCACAGTTAATTTGTCGGCTAGCAAGTATGCAGCTGATTTGCAATCCGATTCACGAGCGCGCCAACCGCCGCGCCGCGTCGGCCTGCCGATGCCGGCCGGCTTGCACAGGAATTGATATGACCGTACAAACGTCGACGTTCGCGATATGCAGGCTTCTCCATATCCACGATTTCGTACATATTTATATACACGCGTCTCGCCCGTGCACCGGCAGACACGTGTGATTTACGCAAACGCGCGAAGATGCGCCGACGAAAATTTATCTTCCGACGCGCCATTGATGTACCTATATAGCTAAAGCATATTGCATTTTACGGTTTATACATTACATACACTTATGCATATGTGTATATACTTTACATATTGATGTTCTGGGATAAGTTAATAGAATATCTATATAAGAACGAGAGCAATAGGCCATTAAAACATATTTTAATTCTGTGCAAATAGATCGATTAATCATAATCTTGCTTTAAAAATAGAATCATATAATTTTCGAGATGTTTAAACGTTGGGAGAACGGCATGTTGCGACAAAAACATAATTCTTATTAAAATGTTCGCACAAAGTAAATCTATTTTAAAAATGAACATTTTATAATAGTTGGTTGTATTTTTACATTTTTTTTTCAAATATTTATGTAAATGATTGCTTTTCGCCATATTTTCTGTTTTCTATCCATGCGGCGTTAGATCCATTTTATGCATTTGCGCCGCAACTATATTAATCTTTATTTTTTCGTCGGATGCTTGAAAGATTTCTATATTGATTCGAGAACTCATCGTTCCGTACGTGACGTATGGTACGTGTCAAATGCATCGTGCACGCATCACGTACGAAGTGGTCTCATAGGATATTCGTAGGGACACAGCGCAAATAGTATAGGATATAGAGGTGTTGGCTACGTGTATTCGCCCTGGCACTTGCACATTAGTACCGCTTCGCCTATATACGTCGATATCCGTGCATACGTGGTTAAACATTTGTATATGCAGCTAGGGTCAAATCCGTTCGTATTAATTGGCAAACATTAAACTCGTTATGTGTATTCGAGCCTCACACACGTAACGCGAGCGATGAAATGTTATTTCAAGCCGGTGAAAACGCATCTGATAAAAAAAAAAAAAAAAAGTACATCGCGCTCTTGATGTGTCGTAATATTTAATTATAGTCCATCGTTTTTGAATATTTTCGAATACTTTGATCCTATTTTTATCGGCGCTCTCTAAATTCGTGTGTCGAAATGTATATACAAATGTTTCTATTTTCTTCTTCATTGTGTATTATAATTTACTTATATAACGCAGAATACTCTCTTTTCAATATTCTTATATCGTACGCGCGCCCGCGCGTGCACGACGTATATATCGTATTTACTTTTTCAAAGCGCGTTAGAGTATTTTTATAAATATTTCCATCGCGATGCCTGGTGTGCGCGCGCGCGGCACGATGGATGCACCTAAAACAAGGATGCAATTCGAAAAATAAAGAACACGCTTTTACGCTCTATATGTACACACATGCACATATCGCTGTATGACGTTAAGCGTTGACATCGTTATACGTACAAATCGGACGTGTACACGTCGATTGATGGGATCGATAATGTAACAAAAAGCGTGACGTTGTATATCGTTGTCGTGCGCCGCCCATACCATAAATTTGGCGTCATTTAATTCCTTCGTTTAATCGGATGACGTGGTACACGAGCATTTCGACAGGAACAAATTTGCGAAGCAAAGCGCCAGAATATACACGTCGTGTTGCGGGTATATACGCGTTTTCCAAGTCGAGGCTTTTTCTCGGGTTCACCGTTCGATTCCGAATATCGACGATTCGCGTTCGCAATGATTTCGCGAAATTATTCTAATGCAAATCGTCGGGATTCGCTGTATATACGCATTTGTCACGTTCGAGAGAGCGCGAAGAGAGGAAGAGAAACCAAAGCGGGAGCGGCGAGAAGGAAGAACGAGAGGGAAAAATGCACAGTGAGAGAGCTTTTTGATGGCAGCGCAAATGAAAATGCGCAGAAAATCGCCGGGACGGTCGTCTCTGCCAGCTCTGCTTTCTGGCGGTTGCATATATCGCGCATACCTGCAGTACCTGTCGAAACCTATCACTGTATGAAATCTTCCTGTAGGTGCGATAGTCCGTTCCGCCGCGACCAATGGAAATTGCTCGTGATTCCCGAACATTTTTTACACCCCCGTTTCCTCCCCGTTGTCCGGATCCCGCCTGCCGTTTTATTCTTTTCGCGTATCCCTCGGTCTCTCCGCGTAGATAACATCGTATCGTTCGCCTCCACATTGTAAATCACGCGGTATCGGTGATGCCGCGTCGGCTTTTCGATATTTTATTGGGGTATGATTTAAACGGATATTAAACATGCAAATGTAAATTCCTTCGTTGTGTATTCTCTTTACCCCGTGTATACGTATTACAAGATTCCCACGTGTATATAGAGGGTAGAGACATTAAAAAATTAAAGAATTAAATAAAATGAATAACAAATACGATGCAAGCTATATACTGAAAACTCGATCGGCTCTTTAGTAAACTCGGATCTCGGTTCGAATTTTATATTATGCGAGAAGATCGTTTATCCCGAGGTTTATCCATTTCAGTAATTTATTGCGCATTTATGTACACGTTATTCACGTTTAGTCTGGCAAATCGTAAATGCGCATGTTGATAAAAACCACCGGTACTAGAAGAATTAATATCGATTGTACACCGAATGAATATTCAGCGTGTGATTGGGACCCCACAATGTTGCTGCGGGTCCACATCCTAATGAGCGTTGCACATTCCATCGTCATCAATTATCCTAATTGACAATTAGTCGCCAGACATCATGAGATATCAAGAATGGAAAATGTGGCATTAAATCGATAGCGATAAAATGTAAAACATACAACATCGTTCCTCATATACAAATAAATTTATAAATCTTGTATTTTTTGACAGATTTACATTTATGTAAATTAATATAAGACTCTTCGTAAACAGTTATAAATGCTTACGTGAACGTTAATGTTTATCCCGGCCCCTTGTACTATTTCTACATTTTCTTAATAGTTTCATTTTTTACCACATAAATAAAAAAATATTAAATATATATACTGAAAAAAGTTTAGGTTTAGGTATGTTAAAAAGTCTATATTTATTTCAATTGGAAGATTGAGCATACTCATTAGCTTTATTGCTTTATATTTAAACTCGACGTGCAGTTTCGTGATTCAAATTTTGGTTAGGTTAATGAGATACAATTCAATATTGAATAGCTTCGATAAATAATGTATCTGTAGGCACGTATATAGCCAGAAATTGAATTTTAAAAAGTAGTTATTCGGATTTACGGAAATAGCGAGGAACAGTGGTTGCGTGCAAGTAGTACGATAAGTGAAAAGGTCGACAACACTGTAAAAGGAACGTTTTCTATGAAAATTACATTCTTGAAATTGTCGTGTATAAAAGAGAGAGAGAGGGAGGGGGGGGAAAAGAAATGAGCTTGAGCAAGATTAAAACTTGTAACAGAACTTGTATCATTAAAACTGTAGTACAGAATAATATAACACAACGTCAGTTTCTTTTTAGATCTGTTCCTATTTAGATATAATATATAAAAAATGTTCGTATTTTCTTAATTCTATTTAAAAAGTATGCGATAAATCCTTAAAAGATTCTAAAAAAGAATTCTAAATAGTTGCTATATCTAATTTAATTTTATGCAGCATTATACTTTTAACATCATGACAATATATTTAGAGATTTATAAAAATTTAAAGAGTTTATATAGAAAGAAGTATCGGGCATAACATACATAAAGTGCATGCGAGTTTAGGAATATATTCGTATATTTCTGAAGGAATAAATACATGGCAATGAGAGACTCTCTCGCGTATAATATGTAATAACTTCGTTTGAAACTACCTGGTTAATTCTGCAGTTTGAGGAGGTATTTACCGTTATTAACAAAGTGAGAACGTTAGTTTGAAGAGTCAGGTCAATGCGTTGGGGATATTAACGAAATCGATTTTCGATTTGACATGGCGGTGCCTGGATTGAAACTTCATAACGCGAACAATCGACAACTTGGCACACGGTGTTACACGCTGTTCGTGATAGATATGTATTATAATTGCGGCACAGATTCGCTTTGACGTAGTAGGCAGTGAATTTGTTTTACATATATATAATTAAAGATGACGAAACAAGTTATAAAAATCGGATTATCTAACTCAGGTATTGCCGCCGTCCTCAACAATACGTTTCATAAACGCTTTATAATCAATGCTGATTATTGAAAAACACAAATAAGATAAATCTCGTAACTTTACATAATTTAAATTTACATAACTGTTTTGTTTGTTTGACGAACTGTTTATCCGGAATTCTTCTGTTTCTGTTACATAATAGGGGTAAAGAGTACAGTTGTTGACCACTCTACAATGATTGGCAACATCTTAAAAAAATTAAAAATTATAAAAAAAGAATAATTATAATATTTTTGAACTTATAATTAAAAACATTTTAATATATATAGTATTTCTTTAATATTATTTCATAATATATTTAATTTTTACCTCTATATTAGACAAACTGTCCGCGATAGGGATTTTGAGCTAATTCTCTCGACGATTGCGATTCCGATAGGGTTCTCGATCTGTATTTCAAACAATAAAATTCATTCGCGAAATTAATATCGCCAACGAGACGACGCAAACTTTTTCATACGATTGCGAGACCGTTCCATTTGACGATTTAATTAGCATTCTCTGGCAGCGTCGGAACTCCCGCTTTTCTTTTTCTATAGCTTGCTTGGGCCAGTCTCGTCGGAGAAGAGCAAAAATTTTTCCGTTGGATGTTCCCCCAATTAAAAATTCCGGACAGCTGAGCGCGCCTAATTATCGCTCGTGCACGAACAGCCGCGGAGCGAAGTTCTTAATCAGCGATGGTTAATTGAGAAGCTGCGGTAGCGATCGACCAATTCCTACGAACAAAACCACTTCTGCGGAAGCACTTTATGCGTATGCACCGCTGTCTCGTTTTTTTCCTCTCTTCAGGCTGCGTCCTTTATTTTTCACAAGAAAGGAAAGTAAAGAATAGATCGTGAGAGAGAATCGAAAATTCTGCCCTCTCATAGCCTGCCTTCGCGAACCGAGAGCCATTTTTTGCCAGCTAATTGTTCAGTTTCAGGGGTTCGCTCTTCTTATTTAGAATATTCTTTGATCGATTTGAGATTGAGCTTTCTTTAATAAAAAATTGGAATATCTTTCTTCAACTTCTATCAGTAAATATTCATATAAAAACGTTCATTAATTTATTTCAATCGCAAAACTGCGTTGCCTCGCGAAATCAGGAAACTTCTTAGGAATCGTGCACTTGTATATATTTAACTGTAACGAAAACTCGCTGTTTTCAATATTATATTATTTCTGTATTTTTAAGCAAACCCGATTGCAATTTTTAAGGCAATCTGTCGACGAAAGCAGGTTCGGTGAACTTATACAATTAGAGCATTCTGTATGTTCCATGCATGTCTTCCTGCAGCAAATTATGCAAACTCGCGGAGATGGCCGGCCGATTGTAAAGTAGAATGTCGCATGGGAAAGTAATCAAGTTTCAGTCCTGTTAAATCCTGCAATGAATGTGCATTCCGAGGAGCGTCATCCGAGGCAGACCGGGGGATGGGGGGGGTGGGGTGGGAGAAAGGAGACAGCGGTTGGGAAAGGGCGTGAAAGGAAAGCATGGAGAGGAAGTACCGTCACTCGAGGGCGATTAACGATCGCTGATAAAACGCCTGATGGTAGGCGAGTTAGAGAGATTGACTGCTTTCGCAATAACGCCAGGATAGCATTAGCAATCTAGTTTATTAATTTGCTCGCTACTTTAGAGGAATGCGTTAATTAATCGGCGTGTTATCAGATAGTTGTAGTGACTGATGAGATACGAAGTGAGGGATATACATCCTTGAAGATATCGCAGTTAGTTGTCGCTAAGTGATAGGTAAATTGATTACGGAAAGTTAATTCATTATTTTTGAATTAACTTGAGTGTAACAAATAAACTCGTTTTTTTGTTATTTGAAAAAAAGAAGATATTGATATAAAAATTTATATAAAATAATTGATATTAATATTGATTTAATTTTTAAATTGATCTAAAAGTGCCGCTTTTGAGAACTAATTAAGGGGAGATATACACCTAGGAGGCCGAAAAAAAGGTCATTTTTGCGAATTTTTTTAAGGAAAACTATTTGAAATTTCGGATTGGGAGTTTTTCTATCTAAAAGTATACACATTCAAGAATATGTCCAATTTTTTTTATTAAAAAAAAATCAAAAATTGACGAGGTTGTGGTATAACCTTTGGAGCGCCGTAAAAAAATCCGGGTAAACGGTACCCACTGGCGTTTCTTCAAAAATCATCTGAAACAAAAAAACCAAAAAGATTATTAAATTAGATACTATAATCTAGTACTTGTCATAGCCGATTTTGAAAATATCGATTTATGACAAAATGGCGGACGTTTGAACATAACATAGCGATTTTTCGACAAAAAATGAGTNATTATTTTGCCTATAAAACAAAAATTAAGCAACGAAAAAAAAAATCCTATGACAAGTACTAGATAATGATGTATAGAATAACCACAAAAAATTCAAGGCGATCGGTTCATTGGTTTTCGAAAAATTTTGGGTACCGATTTGAAAAACGTGGTTTTGAGAAAAACGCGTTTGAAAATTTGGGAATGAATAAATCATGAAATTTGTCAACTTACATGGAATCATCGATACCAGCTCCATAGTGTAGGTCTTCTGCAGTCAACGGAATGTTCATATTGGCTAAATTTTGTTGTCGGCGCCGTATTCGTCCTTCTTTCGTCTGTTCTTGCGCTTGCAGCTCGGCTTTCGCTATGCGAGTTTCGTCTTCTTGCGCAGCGTACAAGTGCGCGCCCGATCCGACCGATATTCCTAACACGTTCATGACTTCTAACAATGACGTGACACCATTGTTGAACGTGCATGTTGCAAGAAATGCAGCAATGTTAACAATTTTGGCCCCGCTGTGCATCGTTTTTGGAGCTATCTTCCAAATCAGTTGGTTGAAGCTCTCATTGCTGTTTGTGTGTATCCGCCAACACAGCGTTCCAACAATTTGTCATTGCTGAGGTTTTCGTAAATTGGTTTGATGGAATCTAACACCGTTTTTGGCAATGCTGAATAATCGTGACGGAAATTCTTCAGTTCTCCTTTAGCTTTCGCTTGTTGCGCTCTCGGAGACGGTTCACTCTCTCGGCTGTAACTTCGTTATTTATCGAGATATTGACTTGCAATTTTAACCAGATATTTTTGAGACCTCAAGCTTCAAGAAAATGCAAAAAAAGAAAAATCGATTTTTTGACCATGCTAGGTGTATATCTCCCCTTAAAGTGACATAGATTTCACAATTTCCGCGGTGCATTGTTCTATCCTAATTTAGCTCAATTAAATCGAGTTTATGCTAGCATCAAATGTACTACGTGTTTGTAAAATTTAATGGAACACAACGTATGTTCGATTAAATTGATGTATCGCTGGTATTACGTTCATTAACGAACTGTCGGCGCGTTTGTATCTCATCGACGTTACTCCTCGCGATAATTGTCGCTAATTACGCTTCGCGCATTCGCTTTACTTGAACAAATGTGCCATTATTTCTTTGCTTCTTGAGTCATTGCCCACCTCGTTACAGTGATCGTTCTAATGAATCGTCACGGGTTTCAGATATCGATTTAGCCGCAAAGTGTCGCGGCATCTCTGTTCCACTTTATCAGATTGGAGTACGTTAAATCGAACGACAGTTTTCGACGGTTAATAAAGCAAAAGACGATTGCGTTTGCTATTTTTCCGAAGATATCTTTTTTTTTCAAATATCCTATCGTAGAAAAAAAATCGGTATTTTTTCCATGATTATCAGCTGGAGTTAAAATAAAGGATATTGTTACATATCAATTTTCTTGGAGTAATATTGAGAGTTTAATTAACCAGTCAGTCTTAATTTTGTTTTAAAATCAATATCACGTATATTTTATTGTTCGATCGGCAAAATCTGTTATCTGGATCAAATATAGATTGCATTCAACAATGTATCGATTCTGCTTTAGGCTTTCACTAGGGATACATCACGTACTGTCAAACAATGACAATCGATGCACGAACGCCACTGCAATCGTGCAGTTTATATTGAATGCGCTTTTTTTCCAGGAGAAATCCGCGTAGCGAATAATTTGTGAATAGCGTCCAACTTGGTTTAGCGCTAAAATAGTTCCGCAACAAAGAGGCCTGAATAAAATGGCCTTTTTTCTGTACAGTGCTGCAATGCTCGATGTAATGAAAGCTTGCACATCGCGGTGGCGGCCCCCTTTTTCGCATTCATCCCTCGGTTACCATCGTCGCCTCTCTGGCGAGTACAGTTTTTCACGGTAGCAGCCACCTTCCGTTTGTTTATAGCTTCAACTATTTACCGTCGCCGAGGAAACAGGAAGGTTTTATTTGACAGACCCAGGTTAAATTGTTAAAAGAACGACATGCGAGGGGAATTTCATCGAGTTTGTTATAAAAAAGGAAGCAACTTTTAGATAATTTTTTTTAAGTTTTTTTCTAAGCTTTTCTGTTTTTTTTTTGGCAATAGTAATCTGCGCGTTTATTCTTTTATCGATATCGACGTGTATAATACTTTAATATACGTATCGAAAGTTAAAAACTTTTCGTAATTAAATGGACAGGCTAAACAATAGTAATCATGATAAATAATGATCAACACAGATTTTCAATCGATTCTTACTTTTGTTTCTTGTCTTGTGATTGATCGACAAATTCTATTCTCTTTATTTCAGACAGTTAATGTTAATGCAACGTAAATTTAGCATGGGAACAAGTAGCTAGCTAACGTAAACGTTACGTAAACGTGACTGTGCATAAACAGTAAATTAAATAAGATAAGACAGTTGAAAAAAGGGTAAAGTGGAGCTCGTTGCACAAGGAATTTGCAACGAGTGAAACTTAAATTTGCATTAGATCGTCAATTGCGTAGGAAAGGCTTACTGACGTGCGGACATCCCGACTTGGAGCGAAATCCAAATATTGCTTACGTGTCCTACGAGCCGTTGACATTAACCGCGCGGCAATTCGTTGGCTATCGCTAATGCCGCCGTACCGAAATTAACGAAATTCAGTAATTGAGTAACGGGCGAGGGAGAGGGGCAGGTCGTGTAATATTCACTTCGTTCTCTCGTGACGCCGGATCAATATTTAATAAATGTTTCAATCTACCCGAAACAACAAATTTATTGGCTCGAACGATTACCACTCGCCGACAATCGCGCCCGAGGGTCCGTGCACAACTAATTAAAAGCACGGGGATATAATTGAATATTAAGAATTCTGCCCGAACAAAGCGACAGGCGAACGACGCGACGCGGGGAGGGAGGCAAACCGAGCGTGCGATAGGGGAAAAGCAACGGCGAATTTTCGCGGAACAGGCAAGTTGCGACTGATTTTAATTAAAGACAAACATCCCGCTCAACTAGACGAGGACGCGACGCTCTTTCGTGGCCAACTTCGAGGAACAACCGTCCCGAAAGACTCGTTCGCTTCTTTTTGCCCCTTCCGCTTTGTCTTTCTCCCGTTAACTCCTTGTTTTTCCGTTTTTCTCTCGGTTTTCTCCCCTTTCCCTCTACTCCGTCGTTGATTTTCCGCGGCATTCGCCCTCAGCTTTTTTACGCCAACTATTCGACGAAACCTCGGACAAGACGTCGAAAACTAGAAACGAAGCGAGCGAAGAGAAAGACGGCAATAGAATGGGGAAAGGTTTTTAAAAGATGGGACTGCCGTTGAACGAATGTAGATAATTTTCAGAGAAAACTCACGAGCCAGAGAAAGCGCGCGCGGTTGGTTTGGACTTTTGTCGAAATAATTTGCGAAAAATGACGTCAGCTTGCTCTAACCCCTGATTCTTGCTTTTTGTTACGCTTTTCTCGCTTTTCTCTTTCACTCGAAGTTCGACACAAAGTGTACAAATAAGTATTTAAAAAATTGGTCACTTTAAACTTGAAATAAAATAATGGTTGGTGCTCTTTCGCGCTTGAAATGAAATAAGTTCGTTCTGCTATTATAAGAAAAAGAAGGAATAAGCAGTATGTAGAAAAAATGTGGGAAGTGTAAGCCACATAAACGGAATTAATAATAAAAATCTGGTAAACCATTATAAATTACTTTTGACATAAACAGGTATAATAATAAATTTCAACAAAGAGGCACTTTTACCGCAAAAGAGGTAACAAAAGTAAATTCACGTTACGTATGTTTCCATCCCCTCGTACGTCGTCGAGTCTCTCTCTCTCTCTCTCGCAGAGAACTGCAACTCGTACCATATCGCTTTGCCGGTGAAACAAGGTGGACTCTAATGAATAACGAATGAGGGAGGAAGACCGAGCGAAGTGGAAGAGTAAAAGATTAGCTTCTGGCGATATTCCTTCCATCGCATCTATCTTCTTTATTGCAAATTCGACTAGTCGACGTGACGCCGCGCACTCTACGCGCCGTCGCCGCCGCCCCGGGAACAATAAATGACTCCTACGGAATTCCATCCGGCGCCCAACGCACACGCTCGCACAGGCGCGGATCTCGCGATAAATGACTCAGATAAAATGAATCGTGGAAACTGTTCAAGTCGTACCGAGGTGCCGCACTGCGCTCGGTTCGATGCACCAGTGTATATCGATTGTTCCTCGCGACTCTTTCAATCATTAGAGTTCCAATATTTGCAGTCCATCGCGCATGAAAATCCAGGGTGCTGATTCTCATACAACATACGGCTACATTTAACAGATACGATAAAGAAAATACGCAACTTTTTCAAAGTAAATATATTTATTTAAATATTTCATTAATTATATATATATATATATTAGTTATATATAATTGAAATGTATTACGTAAACCAAAAGACATCATCGTTCGTGTCATCGTCAAGTTACTGCAAATAGAGTATCTCAATCTTTCGGCGAAGTGTCGCGAAATAATAAAATCACAAAAAAAAGACACAAATCCGCGAAACTGGCGAAGTTAAACGCAAGGGTGAGTCGAGTATCCGAGACACGAATACCCATGGACACGGGATATCGTTGGATGAAAAGGAACGCGCTCGTTACTGACGAAGGAGGTAAACGGGTGGAAACGGCGATCGGCGGAAACAAGATCCGAGCGCAGGAGATTAGTTTTCAGGGGATATACCGACCTCCACACCCCTCCACCTACGCGACTTTTTCCATCTCCGGCGATCCGCGAGACGTTCGAATTTCCGTCGTAGTCAGCCATGCGACGCACGCGGAGTTTCCCCCTATCGGCGGGAGTATGTGTTTCCTGCAGGATGTTGTATCCTTAATGTGTTTACCTTGGCTCCTGACCCTGATCGAACCCTCGCGTGTCTTCCCTCCTGCGCGCGCTTGGAATATCCACTTAAATAAGAACAGCCCCGTGCGCCTCGTGCGCTTAGCCCGGCAGTTAGGCGAATACAAATTGCGCGGTGTGCAATGTTAATGGATTGTCGCGACTTAGAGGCGAACGATCCCAGAAGCATATGCCAAAACATGGAACCATGCTAATAAATTAGATCGTTAGTTCCACGTGATGACAAAAGATAATAGATTAGTTGGATTAGTTTACTTTATTTCAAATAATTGTAAAGATTGTTCAATGTTAAATATGTTTTTCTATTAATATAAATCTTCTTTTATCTTATATTTAGAAGATATCGCACGTTATATATTATTGACAACGAAATCATATTCCTCAATTTCAAGTAAATTTTATTTTAATAGACTCTTAATTTGAAACTTAGCTCAAATAAAAATATATATTGAAAGTTGAAAGTTGCGACAAATAATCCTTCCTTGGCATTTTCGCTAAGTAAAACTCGATTTCAAATTCGTCAAAGAATCTGCCATTAAAATTTAAAAATTCGCCGAATTGTGGAATATCTCGTACGTAATATTTGGGTGTGATCTCCAAAATTCAAACTTTGCAAACCGTTTACGTTATTGACAGAGCAGGATTGTACGAAACGCAGTTACTCGCGCGCGTTCATTTCAAATTCAATTTGGCGTCGCATCAGTCTGCGATACACAACGTCAATCCCTATGCTAATTTAATTTTCCGGGTATGGTATATATGCCTCTAGATGAGACTTTCCGCCTCGAAGTGACACACATGTATATTTAACTTCAAATAATGTCTTTCGGCATATTTCTAAAACATTGCATTTAATTAGGAAAAAAATTAAGGGGAATGTTCAGCCAATAACCGCGATCAATTACTTGACAACTGAAATTTTCGACGAGATAGCTGTAGGTCCTTAGAGATTTCTGCTTAGAGACAGCTGAGGATAACACAGCAAATGAAATCGCACTCTGCTTTAATGACCCAAGATATAGTCGTTCATATGCCAAACACGGTATTCTACTTAGCACCATCGATGCGGGAAGCCCTATACCCGTAGATGAAGCTTCTTCACTTCTGAAGAAGCATCCATAAACTATCTTCCTCGTTCCCGTACTCTCATCCAGAGTGGAGAGCCATCTCCCACGGGACAAGACAGGAGAACCGGCCCGCCCTTCTTCCTAAATTCTTCCTTCCGTGATCTCGACGGCAAATTGATAGATCGCCCTGTGACCCGGCCGTGATCTCGCGCGGTTGCATGTGGGAGATACGTCACGTGATTTGATGGATTCGACCGCGATTTTATCCTATGAAAGGACAAACTATGTAATAAAAGATAAAATAAATGATATTTGCACGCGCGCTTGCACGTTTGCACGCTGGCATCGTTCACAAGTCTCCGCGCCTTACAAAATTTCCATGCCTCGAAAGATATAGGAAACTTTTATACGCGGGTACTTCCCGTAGATATGTAAAAAGACTGTAGAAAGATTGCCGTGGAGGAAATGCGACACGTGACAGCTCTATGAATATATCTCCAGCGGAATTAAGTGTGCGAAAGCAATAAGTAATATCTCGTTTTTTTTTCAAGTAATTTTAAACAGAACGAAAAGGGATTTATTTCGCGAGAAGCTTTACTAAAGACAGATATTTAACGTCATAAGAATTCGGAAAATGCGAAGAATGGTTGCGCTTCACTTCTCGTTTAGAATCAAAATAAGACATATTTTAAATAAGTACAGATGCTGTATTTCTCCGGGGAGAAAAATATGCACTTAATATATGTATATTATTCGCTCTCATTCTCTCGTGCGCGCGTATTAGAGTTCGCCCCGTATATGCGGCACACCAATTTAAGCAGCGCAAACGTACACGACGCTGCAAAACCACACGCGTAGAGCGCGGCGCAATTACACGTTCGCTCGCGCGCACCGCTAACTTTTCGCCGCTTCGAACTTTAATGCACGTCGAAACGAAGATGCGGCATGCCGTGAAATGAAATCTACGGCGGTGGCGGCGGCGGTCCGTGCGGGGAGGTGTATATACGTGGGGTCGTTTACACGCAGCAAGTCCCCACGTAATCCTGGAAACGTAATGCAACGGGGCTTGTGCCATAGCTGCGCGGCGCACAACCTGATTATGTCCATTTGTTGCCCACTCGAAACCCCCGGGCGATATCGCGGAACTTAATCCACCTGAGTTAGTTGCGCGTGCTCGTTCCTCGTGGGATCGTCTAAGATTTATCTTCTTGTGAAATATTTTCTCCCGGCTTTCCAACGCACCAACCGAGTCTCTCTCCAGGCTCTCCTCCACGGTGGAGACGAGGCGAGGTGCGCGCGCGCGACAGAGAATACACGCTTTTCTCGGCACGCTCATATATAGTCCCACCGCTCGCTCTCGCTACTTCGGCTATATCCCGAAGCCGTTCCCGTTTTACGTGTGCGGCATTCCCGCGAGTACAGACCCGGATAGCTGCGACTGATAAACCGACGTATAAATATCCCCGACAACTTTGCATCCCCGACTACCTCGCGACGCGTTACACGGTGGGGACGGGGGAAGGGGGCTGGTAATAAAAAAAATTCGCGATTTTCCGGCTGGTCGCGCGCGTCCATTTCGCGAGCGAGTAATTTAATTGGCTGGAACTGAGAACTAATCGTTCACCGGAGTTCTTAATGAAAAGGGTTCTCTATTAGTGAAGTCGTTCGTATTATTTTTTACGATGAATCAAGTGAGAACTTCATGTCGTTGAGAGAGGTCAACGCGCGTTTGCGTCCCGAACTGACGCGTTTATATGACAGAGCACATTTCTATCCAGAAAATCTTCTAATTATACTTGCGCTACTGTTTGACATGAAAATTAGATATAGATTACGAGTGATATTTATATCTTTAGGTTTTAGCTTTAGGAGATTACGCTTTACTTGATTACGATCAGTAAGAGGCTGCAGTTTCAGTATCTCATGCAACTCTCAGAACATGATAATACCATTGAACACGTTCTCTTTTTGAAGAATAAAATGTACCTTACAAATGCAGGATACGCGTAACACAATGCCATTAAGTATAGCGAAAGCGACGAATTTCGGGGCGTCTTAAAGTGCAAGTGGTAAAGCGTTTATTTAGTCAGACACGACTCTCCACTTTAGCCGGGATTAACGTCTGATAATAAAATGGAGTACAGAGGGATTAATTCGATTTCGCGGATGTTTCGCTTAATACACGGCCGACTGTCATTATCAGTTTCTCTGATGCCGGGTGTTAGTCTTTCCTCCGTAAGACCCGGGGCACGAAGTAGAAAGTTACTTAATCTTCTTACTACGCTTACCCTCGAGCCCGCCCGACGCCGCCTTAAACTTCGACTACCAGCATTTCAATGTATATACGTATATTTACGAAACGCTAAGCTATCGCTAAACCGTATCACGGGCATTCGCGTCTTGCTCGACACAGTACTTGCACACACACACACACACCTACACACACACACACACACACACACACACACAAGAAAGTAGAGTGTATAGTCCATTAAGATTTTTCCAATTTCATTAAGATCTTATTTTGCAGCTGACAGATGATGTTGAATCTGTACGCGAATAAATAATAAAAATCTATGCGTTTATATTATAAAATGTCTAAATTGTAGACAAGTAGTTTTGTCTGAATAAATTTCAAAATGTTGTTAAAATAATAATATTTATATATTATAAGATATTATAAAAGAGAGACGTAACGTTTAATATATTTTTCGAAAGTGTGAATAGGACTACTCTATTACGGATAATCAAGAAATTAAATGTAGACTTTCAACTGTCAAAGAGCTGAGAGCACAAAAGCAGTAGTAGAACTCTCTGCAGAGTCAGACCATTTAGAGTCAGAGTATGGTTCCCATTTGCTACTACAGTTAGAACTTTCCTGGCCCCGGTACACAATGCGTAATGTGAGGATGTCTGAAAACAGCACCGTATAGAAATAGCAGCAAAAACATTTCTCGACAAAAGTTACTGCATATAACAATTTAAGTTTAAGTGGAAATAGCTGCCGAGAGTGTTATATATTTTAACTAAAATCTAAATCCAGTGCTTATAACCAAAGACGTGTTAATAGCGAGTAACACAGTTCAAGAGCAGACAAAAATTTTTCAATATTTTACGTTAAATCGCGACAAGTATTTACGCTCGCAGCATGCTGTCATACGGATTTGTAAAACATTCTATCCTCTCCGCTTTTTTCCTCTTCGCTCCTGTTTCCATTTTCCTGTCTTTTACCTGCATTTTACGTGCTTCTCTTCCATCCGAGTGTACAGCACTACGGATCTGAATATCTCGCTTCTTTAAAGGGAGGGTCTTATCGCGGAGCAAACGTGACCACGTCGCGGCGCCCCGCCGCCGTCACAGTACGTTATATGGTATATCCGACAGAGCTTGTTCGCGAGCGTGATATCGAATTGCGTAGTCATACGTGAAGGCAGACGGACGACGCATCCGATCGCCCGAGGAAATTCAGAGATCTTTATGTATCTACACGAGATTTTTCGGGCTGGGGGTTGACAAGGGGGCGTCGCGCGGGGGACGGGGGTGCGCGACTACACGTGTGAGTGCCCAAGAGGAATTTTCAGACCGTGATACACTGAGAAAGAGGATGTGCGCCGAGAAGCGGAGTGGAATGGGGGGGGGGTACACCTGGCATCGACGGGATCCGTATTATAAATCCGTTCGCGGAATCCTCGTGGTTATTTCGCGGTAGATATTCCCCGAGATACGATTTCGCCGTATGAGAAATATGCCGATAATAATCGTCGTATTAGATCTCAATCCTGCCACGCCGACATCATATGCGTCGACGTATGTGTGCGCTCGTGATATATATTTCGCTCTTCCCGCCGTTCTCCTCAATTTTAATCTTTAAATCTCTATATACGAGTCTACGTATAAGTGTGCAGCGTGCTGCGACGATAAGATCGAGAAGGAGATTAACGCGAGCGCGGAATGTCGTATAAAGATATATTCCAGAGAGGATCACATAATATTTTATCAAAGCTCCGACAATAATACTGCGCACTGTGCGATTCGTGTGCCGCTGAAGCGAGAAGTTCGCTCCACGGCGAAATTATATTTTGCCTTCTCAAGTTTCCATGGAAATGAATTCCGTACAACTGCGATACTTGGTGTAAAGAAGACGCGCGACCGTGGTCAATGTCCCCAACTTATAACGAAGGGCTGCACGTGCCGTAGTTCGCGATCGGTCGATTCATCGGGGGGTGGGGGGGGGAGCAGGGGGAGGGGACAGAGCGGGCGGCGGAGGGAAACTTTGCCGGCGGCATGGTACAGCTTTTTCATAATTGATCGTCCAATCGATACACTCCGCTATTCTGCTTTCAGGAGTACAACTCGAGGCCGAGTTGTACTACGTGCGGGAGGGGGTGGTCAACACGTACGCGATGAAGTTCGTCGTGCCTGTGCCGGCTAACATAGCGGATCTAGAATTTTCATGGCAGAGCCTCGTAGGACACCCGGTAAGTACATATATCTAGGTGAAGACGCTTCCACAGCATAATCAAGCACCCAAGCCTACGAGTTACAATTTCAATCCCCGCCCATTTGATATTTATTTGTCTTGCCTCGAAGCAAAAGACTCTGAGCTTTTTTAGTATACGACATACGTCATACAAGACTGGTTGCAAGGATATTTATATATGTATAACCGCGTTCTACGCAAAAGATTTCTTTCGTAATCCAAGTGGAATTTTTCAAGATCTCTCTTTTACATCCTCGGTTACGAAAGAAATCACGTTTCGTGTATCCGCGGCGCTGCCGCCGAGGGACGTTAAAAGCACGGGTCTCCCGTGTGCTCGAGCAAAACGTTTCCGCCGACGATTAACGAGACGCAACAATGCGGAACAAAGTAAACACGTGACCCCGGCTGGAATGGTAACACACGGTATTCCTCGTTTACGTTCCGCTGCGGGATGGTGGCCCGTCACGGTGGTTTACCGGGGGTGTTCGCCGAGGGTTAAGAGGGGCTCGGCACGGCTCGTGAGGGGGTGAGACACGACGGTGTGCAGGGCTGTATCAATACTCTATCAATATGAAATACAAACAGATGGCCTGGGCGTGAAAGGGACGGTGCACGCCGTGCGGTTCGGTTTTGCGCTCCCTTCGGTCACCAAGGAAACCGAACGCGCCCTCGAAACCCCTCGTGATGTGGGTAGGGCGCGGGAAAAACGTGAAAAGTCGCGATCGGATGTTAAACGACAAGGAAATCTCCGTTCTACAACTAACCGCTGTTGCGTCTGACTGATCGTGACCGCCGTACCAAATTCTGTCGATTATTATTCTGCCGATCGGTTTCAATCGATACATCATCATATCTCTTCGTTCTGTCACACTCTTTGTATAATTAGTTATCGTTAAAGATGATACAGAATCATATAATTTGCCTAAGTGATTTTGTCTAAGAACATTTTGAATAATGAAAAATAGAAAGTTACGAAGCAGCATTCTATGCAATAATCGTTTTAAAAATATTATATAGATAATTGGACATTTTTTGGTTTACATTAGTACGGAACATATTAATAGTATAAATAGAGTAGTCCTCCTAAAAATATCGTTATTTAAAAGTGAATTAATGAAATCGTTATAAGATCAACATACGCGAAAACAGAAATTTATAAATATATAAGTAGCATTCAAGAAGACGTTTCGTATACCGGCTCGTGTTCGCTCGCGCTTATTTGACCGCAGAGTTACTTTAAATGACGCCAACGAGTCTTTCTTGTCGCCATTCGTACGTTGAAATGGAACTCGTATCGCAAATTCATTGAATCCAGGGATTTTTGGAACGAGCGTCCGTAAAAGGCCGATATGTTCGTGCCACGAATCCTAGCCTGTTGTTGGACGCGTCACGACCGTCGGAAAGACGTCCATCCACTCGCTCGTATAGATGTATAACATACATCTGGTACCATTACGGTGCGACGCTTTATTGCGGGAATACCACACGGCGACCTATCTTATCCCGCAAGGGAGTGTTTTCCAGCCCTCCACCTTTTACCCGTTATCTCGTGGACCCATCCGTAGGTTCGTTAACCGCGAAATCGCGCCATTTCCGTGATCACGGAGCCGTCGTTTCGCCTTATCTCCCGCTCACTTTCGACACGGCGGAAGAGTTTCGCTGCTGGAAACGGCCGGAGACGGCAAAAGAATAGAAGAACGGCGTGCGTAACGGGACGAGAACTAGCATGAAAATTGGTCACTTAATTTCGTGCAGATAGTTCCACGATAGCTGCTCGTTAAAGAGTTAAAGAGTTTGCGCTTCATTGATTTTAAATTGCTTGAATGGTATGTAAATGTTACATTATATATTAATATTGGAATGGAAATTGGTGTGCCCCAAAGTATTTTGAATTCTAAATTTAAAATTTACCTTGAGAAAAATTAAATATTATTAAATATTTTTTTCTTTCATATCAAAATAATCTTTTATACATATATAAACATTCTTTTACTATTTTTTTAAAGAACTTTTAAAACTTTTGAGAACTAGGTGTTTTACGTTTACACATTCTATCTTATATTTAGAATTCTAATACCTCGAGTTAAATATTCTCTCAGAAGATTAGTTTCTGAAGATTTATCAATAAACTCATAAACGGTAGACACAGGTGATGCGCACGTGCGAAACGTTAAAATGCTTTCGCGAGGCTCTGATATATGTTGGAAATTTCTTGCTGCCAGCTAAAAGCATAGCAAATACCGTCCAAACACATTTGTGCGCGTCGAGATATGATGCCTCGTAGCACATTCAACAGCGACTCGATTAAACATAGTGTTATCCGGTTTTATCGGGGCAAAAACTTTCCCTCTATCAGGGGAACGCTACATATATTCGCCGTGATTCTGACTCACCAGAGTGTCGTTCGATTTCCGCGTATCTGCATCCTGCGATCGGATAAGAGATCTCTAGTTGGATATCCCGATGTCATCCCAACTAATCTGGTCATCTGGACCGACCGAGTTCGATCGAGATGAGTCACGACACTTTGTTACTCGTCTTATCCGACAGTTTCATCTATCGAGTGGCTCCCTACGAACGAATATCGCGTATCGCTCCGTGTATAATTCCTCTGGTATTCCGGTCGCGAGATGTTCGACGGAATCGGGCGTCGCCGGGTTCTCATTGTTGACGGCGCGAACAGGAAGGAAACGCTATTTTTCACTTTTAACATGTTTCATCGTAAGATTGCTCTCGGAAGACGTCGCGCTGCGGCAGTGAAAAATGGAACGAAGCGAGAAAAATCGAAGAAAGCAAAAGGAGATTGCGAACAGAGGAGGCGGAAGCAACCTCGAGCGATAGCACTCTCGATTAGGTTCTCGATTCGCGGATCGGAGTGTTACGCGTTTATTTCTTCCTCCCCGGTCCTTTCTTCCTATATCTCTCTGTTCTCGATTCGTCGCCCGCGGCGAAACGGGAGTTATTGGTCGTTCTGGACAAGGATATAGACTGAAATGAAGTTTCTCATCGACGAGGGGTGGCGTCGGGCCCCGAATCGGGGATGATTTGTGAATCATCCACTTGTTAGGCGAAAGTTCCGCGCTACTTTTTTTTTCTTTCCCTCGAGTCGGGACCGGGGTATATAGCGATATAGGGTCGTGGAAAACGTAGGAAGGGTGTCGCAGTCTGGCGGTACACGGTACTATTCTTTCCTGTTCTTTCTCGATCCTTACTTCTTCTTTTTTCCCCCTCTCCTCGTCCTTCTTCATGAAGCTGATTTTTCTTTTTTCATATCTCGTGTTATTTTTCTTCGTATTCTTACTTCGCTTATACGTTTTCCTCCTTCTACCGTGTTTTCCTACGTATCGTATTTTTCCTGTATCTTTTTTTTTCTTCGTTTTTTTCCGCCACTCATTTTTCCTTCGCCTCGTCTTCTTCTTCCCGCATCCTCGTTTTGTCTCGCTCTCGAGATCGGGTTGGGAGCTGGGGTGGATATAGGGTCGATCTGCGATCTCCCCAGGGCGACAATTACTTGTAATACCGTTGGTCTCTCGGGGCCGATGGGAACTCGATGGGGCGTATTCCCCGTAAGAAAAAAGGACATTACTGTAACCCACAGTCGAGTCCGACACTCGCACCCTTACGAAGAGCTCGATCTGTCGCCCTTGTCTTATCATGGTTGACGCGTCTGATGATCTGTCAGGGGCCTCTCTTCAATTAGACGTGTGCTTGTCTTGTCTATCATGGGAATGGCGCATTTATTTAATTGAAACGTAACGTTATAGTAGCAACATGTAGTCATACTCGACGAAAAAATTGCAAAACTTGTATCTTTAAAAATAAATAATTATATTAATGATTTTTCATATGTGATATGAAAATGTCGTATAAAATTTAATTAATGTAATTTAAAAGAATAATTCAAAAAACTTTAAAAAATAAATACTTATCTAGATTTCTACTAAACAAAAATATATTTGATATTTATTAGAAAATACGGTTGTTCTCATTCTGGTCCATCAGATATTGACGTCAAAACTTGTATATCGCCATGAACCTTTGACTCCTAACGCGGAACAGCGTCGCAATTAAGCTTTTGCGTTAAAATTCTCGCGAGAATCAGATCAAACCAATATTCGCCCGGGAGAACATATCCTTTAACTGCTAAATACCAATTTGCGATGTATGTACATACTCGGCGATGTATTCGCTTTGTCGAATGACGCGAATCCCGCACGTACCATCGAATTCCGGCCACTTCCGTTAATTAATGAAATCCGAGCCGCGGCTCATTCATCACCGGCGATCGTACGTGTCCGCAATCGGAACGGACGCGGGTCGTATCTCGTCCCGCGAGCTGCTCTCGATATGTATGCACGGTGTAAACGACGTGCGCCTTTACGGCACGACGATGACGGCAATTTCGAATTAATTGCAAATTCACTGAGATCACGCTGGTTGGGGTGACGCGGGGGTGATTAATGTCTCCGTGGTAATCCGGAGACCGGCTTCCCGCCTCCACGGTCCATCCGCCAGTCGCCCCCTCCCCTCCGCCCTTGTTTCGTTCTTCCGGCTCCGTTCGCGACGCTTACGTATGGTAAGTGCTGTGGGATAACAGCCTCGTGTTTCGGATAACAGGGAATATCACCCACGGGGACACCCGACACCCCGACACCCCGCCGCCACCGCCGCCGTCGCCGTGGTGGCTATGACAAACGCACTCACCGCGGATTATACGGCATAATCGCTGGAAACCCGAGCGCCCGACGAACGCGCGGTAATTTTCCTGAAATATTCACGGAAGATTTTCGGTGTCGAAGAACGGCCACGTTTGCGGCCGTGTAACGGGAGACAATGACGGAGAGATGGTTGTGTTGGATTTAACGATGGTAGATTACACCCTGACGTTCCACCGCGCGCGGTGATTTCGATAGACATTGGCTGGACCTCATAAACGAAATTGAATGGGACATTGCTTTTCCATTTTCCACGTTAATATCTTGACAAGTCTGTGACGAACTCGTTAAACAATTGATCGTTTGTTTGATATAATTGAAACATGATGAAAGTTGTGTTACGTCACGAAAATTGTGTTTTCTCGACACGTTACAAATAATTTTGTAAATTATAAATTTTTAGTTTTCTCTTTTATTTTCCGAGATCTGCTAATATACACAAAATGTCGTGGAACGGCAAATATCACAAAATTGCGATGCATTTCGTTTTTAGATGCATCGTGTTCGATGTTTCTGCGACGTGAAATATATCCGATGGCGAGGTATCTTTTTTTTTGTCGAATGCAGAAACCTTGTCGGGGAATATCCGTGCATGCAGTCTATGATATAAAATATTCAAACAGGAGTCCCATATAGAGTCATCGTGCTCTGTAACGCTTTGCATTGTTGAAGCGAGAAAACGATGTAGACCGTTTATTGCCCCCTGGGATTACTCAGGAGCCGATAAAAAATGTATCCGGCATCCTCCGGATCCTTGCTAAAACGCATAAACGTATAGCTGAGTTAGACATGTTAATCCTAAAATCCAGTATTAAACCAAACATATTCATTTTAGCAGTAAGTTATATTCTCACGCGCGCACGTCATTATTGTTTGTCTGCTTAAATAATGTACATCTAGTTTTAAATATTTAATATTACATCGTGACAGAGAGAGAGAGAGAGAGAGAGAGAGAGAGAGAGAGAGAGAGAGAGAGAGAGAGAGAGAGAGAGAGAGAGAGTTACACATTACAATTCTGAAACATTTACTTTGATAATAATTTATTTCGACAAAATATTCTCGTATACAGTCATACATCATTAATTTAAAATAAAATTTATCTGTTTCTAGCAGTTATGCTATATTATTCGCCTAACTTTTGAGAGGAGAGGAAAATCACTTTTTTTTTATTGTTATAATGTTTTAATGGAATTTGATCGTGATAGATCGTGATTCTCATTCGTGAGTAACTACAATAATACGTTATTAGACATTATAGAGTTAATATTCCATGCCAATATTCTGCGAAGTGTATATTGTGCCGATTTAGTAAATCGTCTCGGAGTTGAACGTAACTTTTGCGCGAACGGAACGCGGAGTTTCGAAACTCGAATGTCCGCGAACAAGACGTTAAGGCCCGAAACGTGGGTCGCGTTTAAACTGGAAATTTTGTATATACTGCATAATACGACCTTATTATGTTAAGGTATACGGTAGACTGCGACGGTTGTGGGGTTCCGCGGAGGGGTGAATGCATAATACAGTGCTGCAACCCGGAATACTTGTTCGATAGCATAGGTGGAGGAGATTCGAGTTCGTATCCGGCACACGGGGTAGGAAGGATGCGAAGTAAAGGAGTGGAGTTGTTGCGTGGTCGATTCGGTACTCCAGCCCCGCCGGGTACGGTATCGATATTCGCACGATTCGACAACGTTCATATTTTTCTCTTAGCTGCGGCAGTTATCCGGCATTATTGTCGCAATAGGAAATAATAAAAATGCCGGTGGAAAATCTCGCCTGCATTCGTACGAGCTTGCGGCGAATAGACCGGAGCAAATTGATATGCAATTATTTAGCGTTTCTCTAGTTTCGTCTTGTGTTTTTAATACCCGCGAACGGTTATGCATATGTATGAAAGTATATGCGGTGTTTTATAGGAAAGTCGTATTCATTCTCAGTATATTGTAGAAACATTGAACGTAAGACAGTGGCGATTGTGTAATAAGCAAACGATTGTATTTGCGAATATATTGCTTATTGCAAAGAATCCTTATTGGGAAGAATTAGCGTTCACGTTAAGCGTATCTTACGTGGCTAATAAAATTTCAAGAAAAGTTTGTCAAACGCAAAATATCACGCGATATTCAAGAACATTTATTAAGAATCCTTTAAAAAGTTATTTTAATGACTGAAGCGTTTTTTATATCGCGCGACTGAATGCGACATATTATACGTTTCTAAATGTAGAAAACCGCTTATCTCTCTTTTCGATGTCGTATAAATGGCGGATCCGAACTGAATGCGCTGCATTCACAGCCGCATTTGCAGGAAAGAACTCTAACAGCGGCCGTCGCAAGCGCAAATAAGTAAGGTAAGCCAAACGATGCGTATATGTATTAATTTTCTCCCCTCGCGACGCCTGGCGACACTGGTAACGGCTTTCATCGTCAGATATACATGGCGTTGACGTTTTAATAATTTCATTCGCCGCGTCAAGAGCCCCATTTCCCCGGCGCCATCGCGAGGCATTTTCCGCGAGAGGATCGAATCTGCCCCCTTTCTCTTCGGAGTAGATTCAATTCCAACTTGCAGAATTGCATGCACCCATCGGCGACGGCGGCGCGGCGCGACGCGCGGCAACGTAATTCCGCGCGATTCTTCGGAAAACTCGTTAATTCCTGCGAGAATAAGACTTTTCAATGGTGGCGGAGAGCGCGGAACGCGCGATGTCGTACGGAAAGTTCGTAATGGGGATGCGCGTCGCGGCAGCGGCGGGTGGATAAATAAGGTGAGGCGATCAACACGCGTGAGGGAGAGGAAATCACGCGTCATCGAGGAGCTTCGAATACCGTCTCCCGAGAACGATGAGCTTAGTCACCGAAGCAATTTATTCGAGTTCCGAGACATTAAAGTTTCGATTCATTAAATTTATTAGGTGCGACAAAACAACATCGCTCAATGTAATTGAAATAATACTGTTCATATATACCTATATCATTTCCTTCAACGCATTACATAATATATTATGTTATACTTTCGCAACACCACGAGATCGTTTCAAATTTAAATAATTGTCAAGTGAGCACGGAAACGCGATTATTTTTTATCCTTTAGCGTTAGTTAAATATCTCTCGCATTTAGTCGGAAAATAAAAATACAACGCTAAAAGAATTTAGCGCATAAATCATCGTTATCGCTTTTAGCGATGCCTCGTTTATCGACAAAAGACCCGTTACGTCGTTCGCCATGGCACACGTGAAGCACGCCGCCAATTTAAGCGCGAGCTCGCTCCGTCGAACGAAAACACGATAACGGCGATGTCCATCCCCGGTGCGTCGAACACCGCACTGAAACCTATTGTCGCCGTTTTCCTTCGCGCCTCGTCTCACCCTCATGAATTTGTTCTACCCGACGCCGACGGTGTCCCTGAAGATCCGATGGTAAAAGTTGCCTATAGAAAACTCTTGGATTCCGTCATTAATTTTCCCCGTGGGTGCCGGAGGAAGGGCGAGAGGGCCGGGGGGCGGACGGGCCGGGCTATAGTGAAGATAGTAGCGTCGGTGCCGCTGGCATTGAGCGATCATCTCATCTACTCGGAGAAAGTTAGATGAGGAAATTTGTCCTTGCGATAGGTTCACTCATAGTTCACAAACTTCGGTAGAAGGCCACGCTAGGCTACATCGTATATACCGTTATACGTGTGCGCGTATACGTACGCCGTGTGCGGGCAACACCCTGCAATGTCCACACTCTCACGTCCGGCATGTGTACGTGAGAAGCCTCCGTCATTGTGGCGACAACACCACCCGCTAGATCGAATCATCCCTCTCGTCGTGGACCACCCACCCAGCCATGGAGATTCTCGGAGTGCGACTACCCGAGAAAAGGAATTGACTAAACCCCTTGAGAATTAATATCTCGGTGGGGGAGCGAACGATCTAAGTGCTTCAATAATCGTCAGAGCGGTTAAGGGTGGAAGATAAAATCGTCCCCGTTCATCGGCGAGCGGCGTACAATCATTCGCGACCAGTCATTATATTTTTATTATTTTACCTCTACACAGTAAAGGCGTGCTATGGGTATATTATCAATTCTCTCGTTATTCAAATATTTACAATTTGTTCATAGCTGATCATTTAAAAACTACGGTGGAGTTACATTAATGCGATATTATTATTATTACTATTTATTAGAATGTAGAGCGGTGAAAGAAATTTATGCCCGATCGTTCGAAGTATTAATTTACGGTATTGTTGAAACGTCGATTGAGTTTCTCGCACCGCTATTCTCATTCTTGAAATAAAATATGATGTAAAATATATGGGACAATATATGTAACGCGATGCGTTACGATAGAGGCAAAATATGAGAAGTTCGCCTAAAGGCGTTCTCGCTCAAAAAGGCGCCTTCTGCTTTATAGGAAACTTGGGATCAAGCCGCTCGTTTATCAAACCGAGAATTACGGACATCTGTCCGCTTTGGAACCGCGCCAAATTGAGCGAGCGCCCGCCTTTCACCGGCCGGGCGAGTACTTGAGAATCGATGGAATATTATCGTCCATACCTGCCCTCTGCCTTCGTTTGATTAACGGCGATTAA
The DNA here is from genome assembly GCF_048541705.1 of Temnothorax americanus. Lineage (NCBI taxonomy): Eukaryota > Metazoa > Arthropoda > Insecta > Hymenoptera > Formicidae > Temnothorax > Temnothorax americanus. The sequence continues at coordinate 1,357,406 of NW_027509286.1, forward strand.
AACTGCAAGGGATCCTCGCGTTTAACGCGATTCAAAACGACCGGACTGATCTGGTGAAGTGCCGGAAGTCTCTGTCTCGGTTTTACATAACGAGGCTTTTACTCGAAACAATTCAGACAAATATTGAAGGTTGTTATAAACTGGATAATAAAATCGAAAGGAGAAATATTAATGCGACAGTCGAGATTTACATATATATTTTATGTTTATATGATACATGTGTCTATGAGTTTTTAAAGAATCATTATATTTAAGACAGATATCGCACGTATATATTTGAAATATTTTTTCCACGAAACTCTTTAGTTGGCCCGATTCTTTAAGAATGACGGTGCAACGATAGCATAAAGAATGCACATATCCATATCAAGATAATGAACGAATTTACTGCGCAAGCGATCCGTAACAAATCGCTCCCGCAAGAGTGCTTTCGAAATGGACAAGTTATTACCGCGGACGTGCAAATTCGATATGAAAATTTGATTCCAAGTGGACAATGTGCTAGGTGGTTTACGCACGTGATCCCACGAGAGGCGTCCCTTGATGGACCGACGGGCCGGCGTATCCTCGCGCAGGTAACGCAAATGTAATTATCGTTAGGTCTGCGGAGGCCAAGGATCTAATTACACGGTCGTCCAGATTCCGGGACTCAATGACGCGAGTCCATCAAGGCGTAAGCGCGTACGGCTTACGAGACCGGGGGAGGGTGAGCGAGGGGCGCGACTTGAGCGAACTGCACGAGGACGCGCGGACTAGCAGAGGGCAGTGCTAGTGGATGCTCTCGTGTAAGGTAGAAGGTCGGGATCAGGGGCTCGTTTATCAACCTCGGGATTCCAGACGTCTGTCCCGTGTCCCACGGGATGAATTTATCGGTTTTATAATTAAGCGTGGCTCGCGCAACATCAGCGAGGTTATAACTTGCACAGTAATTTATATATCTCTATGCTTTCTCTCCCCTCCCCTTCTTTTCCCTCCTTCGCCATCGCCCTTTTTCTCCGCGGCGACGCGATTTCGAAATACGCAGGCGTGCTTCGTTAACTCCTTTAATTCCCTTTCTTTTTCCCGTTTCTCTTCCGATACCATCTCGTCCGTTTCGAAACACACTACGTGTTTCGCACGCAAACATTTTTCGGTCATCTAGCTGCAGGGGATAACGAACGGGACGAGATAGTAAAAAGATCGCCGGTTGCGCCCGAAGAATTTAATCCCGCGCCCGCCGCTCACGCTCCGATGTCCAACGCGTTTAAATGGTAATACTCGACTGGGCGATTACGTTGAAGCGTTTTGATAAAAAATACGATATATATGAGAATGACATAAAGTTTATTTTATAGTGTTCGCCCGAATGTTTAGTATAAACATGACATTCAATAAATGCAATACATCTTTAGTAACAGAATGCAAAGCTATATAATTAATTGAAACAAAAACATAGTTGTTCTAATAAATGATCTTCTCATTGGACGGATGTATTAAATAAATACGATTGTAATATTTAATATATGCGTAAATAAATAGTAAATGTGTAAATAAATAGATAGCGTATGTCAGTATAGATACATTTACTTTCATAAATATGTCGAGCTTCGAATAATGTACATTTTCATTAACTGAAAACGGGTAAATTAAAAATTAAATAGTTATAAATGAGATTAGATACTTCGGTGAGCAATCTTGCTCTGTCGTGCTCGCTAGTGCTTTGCCCATCTATGGAGTGGGTAATGGAAGCTTGATTTCGCCGCGAGATGAAACTACGGCATCTCGTTAGCAAACTCTCTCTCTCGTTCTCTCTCGCTCTCTTGTTGCTGTTTTTCAGTTCCGACAGGCACTATGAAGCGACCCGTTATATGATCGCAGAGTATGAAATATTCGTCCGCGCGGGATTCCGTGGAATTCGATTCGATCGGTGGGCACGAATGCACGTTGCGGTGGTCGATAATGAGAAGCTATGGACGCGCAAATGACGAGAATTAGAAACGCAATTTTCGAGCACGCCGAGTATTTACATACGGAAATAATGCCGCGGCATCGGCGAGTCGTTATTTCGCAATGAACTTTCCTCATTTATAGTGCGCTTAATTTAAAACATTTCGCAAATAACGAGACGTATTCTCTGCATTCAATTTACATAGAAATTACTGTGCGACAGTATCATCAGTGCTATCACACGTGAGAGATGGATTTATGTCTCTGCGGCGGACACTCTATAAGAGAGTCCTAGCTTCACTAACATTTGTCATATAAAATTATTATAAAAACCCGGCGACTCTTGGCGAGTTATCATCCGCGTGAGAAATGGTAGGACCAAACAACGTAAAAGAAGCCCGAATATTTTCTTTCTCAATCCTGAGTTTTATATTGCGGATACATATATTTAAAAAAAAAAAGATCGTAATGGCGCATAAATTCGTTGTGTCAGAAACCATTTTGCGGCCGCTCGTATATATGACGCTTTACGAATTATTCTCGGTACAGAGATGAACGATGATACGAATCCCGTTGCATGCGAACTACTCCCCGGCATAGTAATTCGCATTGCAGCCGTGGCCGTGAGACTCACCGTTGGACGTATTATGGCACGTCAGAAATCCATGCCGGAGGCTTCTCTGCCGCGGTCGCAGGCCATAAACTAAATGACGGGCTCCAAGCTCTCGGGACTCGCGCACAACCCATCGTCGCGAAACATACGAGAAGAGGACTCCGTTGTTATTGTTGCTAGCCAACTCGCTCGCGCAGCGAGCGCGTTAGCGTAGAGCGACGCGCTACGCTAACGAGCAAGTAATAATTACAATGAAACGATTGAGCCGTCACTGCCTCGTAGTACGGGAGAGATCCAGGTAGTTATCGCAACTGTTGAAATCCCGGAGTACCGTTTCGCGGATTTGAGTTGGGCGCAACTCCCCGAAAGAGAGAGGGACGGGCAATGAAAGACGGATGTGATATGCGAGAGAGTCGCAGAAAGACGGATAGCGAGAAAGAGAGATCGGGGAAAACGAGAGAACGCGAGATAGGGAGGGGGGAGAAGATGGATACGAGGAGAAAGGCAAAACGGAAAGGAGTGAGAAAGCGAGAGAGAGAGAATGGATACGAGAGCCTAGTATGGAGTTTGAGACTTGTTTGAACAGGCTGCAGCTTCCAGGGAGGGTGAACCGGGGGTACCGGGGGTTGCTATGACGATCACGCCCCATCGAATTACGCGAAAATTGCCCTACGTACCCTCGACCCCTCATATCCATCCCCCTTCCACCCTCGTGCCCCTCACTCTCTCTCTCTCCCCGTCGTACCTCATCCACCCTTCATCGGGACTTCAGTCATTCCAATCTCCCCCCCCCCCTCGCCTCTCCTCGTCCCCGTCGCGTTGCGGATGTGAGCGAGGATAAACGGCTCGGCCGAATTGTGCTTCTCGGTGAACCTCCTCGAGCTTGCGATACCTTTCGTCGGGAAGAACGGCGCTCGAAGTAAGTGGAGTCTTAAGTCAATGTTAAGAGTAGACGGGTCTCTCCGCCCGGTGGTTCGTCTTAATCATCGCGTTGCCGAGAATGTGGCGCACTCGATTATTTAACGCGGGCAATTCGCGATATCGTCGAGACGTAATTACGTCGTGAAACAGCTTTACCGAATATATCGAGTTAACGACTTCAATAAGTAGTTTTTCAGCTTAATTTATATAAAATATTATAGGGAGGGTATACATATATACGTATAGGTAATGAGTTTATGTAGATTCATGGCAATTAGCATATCGGAAAGTTTGTTTCATTGGTAAGACGGTGCAAATTTGGGAAAATAATTCGCAGAATCCGGACATCGATCGACAGCACAGCCGCTCTCTCACCCGTCAAAGAAACTAATTTCTCCGTGCGGTTCAGATTTCCATTATCGTGCACGAAAGCGTTTTCATTTCCTTACAGAAGCGTCTGGCGTGTAAACAGCGCATAATGGAATATATTGGAGTCGAGAATATAGTTTGGTGGTTGTGGGGAAGGGGCTAAAACGCTTACCAATCGCTGAAGTAAAGGGATGAAGTAACATAAAGTCTTCTGCATATAAATATCTATAAATATTATCCAGCAATTGTAATATAATTGTTCGTCAAATTTTTACCAATTTTGGGAATCTCAACTTATATAGGTATCATTTTGCCAGGAAATATGTATTGATTAAAAATTTGCTTATTGCTGTCGACGTTTATCAATTGCCATCAAAGCGTTAACAATATGTCGAAAAATGTATCCTGCTATTACTGCAGTGCAAAGTAACATTATGTAATTAACTTAACATTGTAAATGCTGTCTGCCGTTAAAGCGCTAACAATGTTGAATAATTTAATTCACGCGACCCTTGACTTGTTAATGCGTCACGTCACAAATATAGGGCACAGCGCCGTGAGCGAAATAATGGAAGCCTCACGCGCGCGCGCGCGATAACAACGCGCGTTCTCCAACTTCGACTTCTAATCGCTCGCAGACTTCGCGCGGGGGCCATCGGATTCGGTTAGAACTTCTCGCTGCGAGAGCTGCTGTTCCGCGAAGTTCACGTTCGACCGGCAACCGCACTGTTAAGCCGTCTCGATCACCACCGAGATTTTCCGTCGCGCAGATTTAAAAGGTCGTTACGTCTTCGCGCCGTGGTCGCCGAATCGTATTTCTTTTTTCGATCCGCTCGGGCAATAAGCCGTCCGCGGGATTAAAAGATTACGACCGACCAATATCGGCGATGGAGGACCCGACCCGGTCGGGTTCCGAGTAAGCACGGGGGGATAGACGTCGCACGAGATTCCAGCGGGAATTCCGGCAATCCTTTACGTGACTACCTTCCGACTTGGTCTCTTGCTACGTGAGTACCGAGGGGAAGCAATGTTTTCGCATTAGGGATAAACTGTCCCACGTCCCGACGGTCGGGGTCGGTCCGGTCGGTCTGGTTGGTGCGAGCGAGTGTCGCCAAGCTGCTGCAATTTATACGTTCCTGGCGCCAATTAACTGGACTTCCGCGTAATAAAATTAGTCTCGTGCGATTTGACCCTGTCGTCGTCGGACTGCGTGGTTAACTCCACGGGAGGAGTACCGGAATATTGAGCCCCGGCGGTCCCCGAGCGTCGCTGAACGAATTTTACAAAGTGGACAAAATAAAAACCTCCGGGTGGAAATAAAACGTCTTACCTCTTGTCAGCGTGATAACAAATTGCCGGGTGAATATCGGGCGAAATCATTGTTTAATGCATGATTTCGTTCTTCGAACAAATTTATCGTAGTATAACGCAAAAGTGTTATTAAGCGTTAGGATAATAGAATGGGATGAAGATTGATTTAGAACTCTTGCGTTAAAAAATTGTTCATTTATTTTTTTATCGCAACTTACTCTAAAGATTTTCCTGGATCTCATTAACAGGTAGTCATTACACATTGTTCCAAACTATTATATTCTTTTTATTTTTAAGTATAACCTTTTTATTTTCCACACGCGCGAGTATACGCATACGCATATTGTCTTCCGTTCTTGTTATGTTATCATTGCCGTAGCTGTTCCTTTTTTTGGTCTTCACGAAGGATACTCTTCATTGTTTTTAATGCGAGTCGGAGAACGTTTAGAAAGAATACATATATGTGTGAAACGCGTAAAAAATATTCCGTTAAAATTAAAAAAATAAAGAATAATGTTACGAGCGTTAGGGGGAAAAAATGGATAGGTAGCGAAAGTAAAGGAGTATAGAAGCAGACGGCACGTTATAGAGGCAAGAGATTCCATATTTCACGGAGATAATGAAGACAAGTGATGCCTGGAAATATGAAGCTCGAGAAAATGAATAAGGGACCGGCTCGGTGATATGTATAGCGCGGCGGAAATGTCACAATCATAATTGTATATGTATAACGCGTTTAATGTATCATAAACCGTGCGTTACGGCGAGATAGAAGAAACGAAGAAAGAAACAAGATAAATATATAGAATTAAGGAGTAAAAACATATATAATGCTATCGGTTTTAAACGAATTGAATTAAATAAGATTGGATTAAATTAATATGCGGATAGAAATATTGGAACAAATTCCTGCCCTTAAATTCCACGAGCGCTATAATTAAATATAGTTGTATTAATTTCTAGCGGCATCCAAGCAAGTAATTTATTTTCGTAGCTACAAAAAGTACGTATATCATTAACGAGGAAAAGCGAAGGAAGGGAGAGGATATGCCGACGTAGGCGCTAACTGCGAGCTTATAAGAGAAAATGGATGCACGTGGACAGACAGCTCGCAGACGGGCAACGTTCGTGTACACATGCTAAGTGCGTCGCGCCCTAGAGCGAGTATATTGCGTTAACACCGAGGGTGCAAACAGCCCTTGCTTCGCTTGCGCCCTTTGTACGTCGTTCTTGTTCTCTTCGCGGTACAGTACAGTCAGGCTAATTATTAAAGCGTTAAAACCGCTCGTTAAGTTGTCATTTACGTCACGGTAGCATAATTACGAAAATTAATATAGAAATAATCTTTTAGCAAGGTTATGCGAACGTAGAAGGCATGGATTTTTGCTGAAATAGAAAACTCGTTGTCTAAACGATGTTGAGGCTTGTTAGTTAAAGAAATAATGCTTCATGTTGCGATCTTTGAACTTCAAAATAGAGTTTTCGCGGAGAAACTTTAGGTGCATAATAAATATCATTCGCGTAATTTTACGATTAGGAACTTTAGTCATAAAAAAAGAGAAATTTGACTTGAGATTTAAAATTTGAATTATATGTATCATAGAGAGGGAAGAAAGAGAAAATCTTACTTGAAATATTTTAACTGTTTGTGTTTTACCGGCGCGTTTCTTCGAATTCAGGATAATGACGTCTATTCGCGATAGAAGGAGTATTAATCAGTTCTATATATACATATCTTGTGCCTGTTATCTTTAATTAATCTCCTGTATGCGGTGTCATTGCATCTGCCGGCACGTAAATGTTAACGCTTTCCACGAAGGAGGTTTCTTCGCTCGTTCTCCCTGGTTGTTAATTCATTTCCCTACAAAGCAACTAGACTAGAGGGAGGGGCGGTCAAAGGCGGCGCTGGAACGAGAGTGATTAATTCATCGTGTCGTCGGAAGTGGCATTAAGACGCCTTCGTATAAACGCTGTCCAAAAGGAAGTGGCAACGCCTCACTTCGCCTTTCGGGCAACCAGTCTATCTACGTATAAGAGCATTAGCGGCTATATATATATGTATACGTATATATGCGATTGAGATATTATGGAGAGACTATAAGCGTCCTTTGCGTGTCTCTAAAGAGCCCCGTGAGTAGATGCCGAGAGAGGGATGTTAAAGGGTTTCCGTTCGAGCATGCACGCGATGCTCGACGATACCCGCGATCCTCAGTCGCGCTTTTCATTTTCTTTTCTATCGAAAATTTTTATTCCGTCCCAGATTTACAACGTAGCGTTATTTTTTATCTTTAAATCTATAGTGAAGTTTCTTAGAATTAGTCGTATATATTGCGCGTAAAATATATAAATCGATGAATAATCTGATTTTTCTCAAAAATTTTTCAGTTATTTTATTTTGTGATTACTCGGAGCTATGCTAGATTTTTATTTGATTGTTTTATGTGACCAAAAATCGTCGCGCCTTGACGTATACGTCTAAAAGCAATTTGGAGATTCGTCTAGGCGTTGCCTATTGAGAAATTCTCTACATACCGCGAGTCTCCTATGCTACGTTTCTGTCAAAGACTCCGATTTAATTTCTTGTGGTTAAAGGCCATCGGTCAAAGAAAAGGGAACCGAATCAAAGCGTAAACTCGAAACTTTCGTCCGTCGCAGTTCAAGTGCGAGGGTTTTCAGCGGCGATACGGAGGGTGGACACGCAAAAAGACCAATGGCATTTCGTTATTGCACGCTGAAAGCAGAAGGGAAACCATAGGAGAAATCTCGTAAGGCATCGTCAACTTGTTATACTCAATGCTCTTCTTTTTTCTGGCTGTTTTTCCTACTTGTTTGTAGATATTTTATAGAAAGATTAATTACATCTGGTTCGCGATTGTTTGGAATTTTACTTTTTATTTGAAGGCAAATAGAAAACTTGATATTCGAATAAAATAAATTTTGTTCACTTCTTCTTTAATTAAATAATGATTTCAGATAATTGATAAGATGTATATAAGTATATATTAATATTTAAAAAAATATATATGTATATATAATAAAAAAAATTGCCTTCTATTCTGAATAGAATATTTTTTAAATGTTATCTTATTAAAATGTTATATTTATTATTGCGATCTTATAAGATTTGCGATTCGATCAGCTTTTATATATGTATGAAAATTGTCATTATTGTCATTGTCTCCGAACGAACGAGATTTTAATTTATAATTTAGAACTGCATTATTAACGAAGAATATACTGCTGCTCTCCCACATTTAAATTTAAAATGAAAACAGGTATATCTGTGGGAAACGACTCGAAAATACGCTGTTTTAATCGATCGTCCGATATACGATACGCGCAAAACCGTATACGGGTTCAATCGTGTAAAAGATCCATCGGAAAATTCCCATAAAAATTATACGATCGTTGCCTCGAGTGCTTAGCGACACGTGACTAATTTCGTGGCTTATGCCACCGATGGATATCATTTGGGATCGTGTACTTTTGGTTACGCGAGAACGTATGCCGTGTAAATACATATTTGAATAATATTTGTTTAACATGTTTTCTCCCAATTTAAAAATAATATTCGTCACACGGTAAATTCGTTATTATTATAATGAACGTAACGTTGTTATTCTCCAAAATAACAAAATGGCTCAATCGAGCGAATTTTCGATATGTTCAAAGAATTAATGCACGTTTTTAATAGCGATAGATCGCTTGAACCCGTTAAACAAGTTAAAACGTAAAATAGCTTACTTTGATATTTATCTGAAATAAATAAAAGCTAAAGTGGAATTTTTATTTATCGTAGAATTTTACAGTTGCTGAAACTTTTTTTATTTAATTTGCTTATTTTATATCATTATAGGTACGTCGTATGAGGCGTTTAATGCTCGCTCTAAATTATATAACTTATATGAAATACAACTTTCAAACAAAAACGTAGCAGCGCGTGTCAGGGGATCGATAAGAAATATCATGTCTAAACTTATTACTGTTCACGACACACGCTCGGCTGATTCGCGATATTGAAACCTATCTCGAAAATCCTGGCGCCCGCGATTAATCACCGAAGCCGCGATCGGCGGCGTTGACCCTTTTCTGTACGCTTCGTGCCGCGTTTATCATCGTACTTTTCGCATGGCCGCACATTTTTCATCGCTCACGCGCATCCAGCCGAATCAACCGGCGCGGCGCGGCTCGGCGGGCTCGCTCACTGGAATAACACAAGGACGCGAATAATACGAGCCGGGAATAATTCCGGGATAAATCAGCTCGCCTTCGTCCTTTAATATTCTCCCCGCTGCTGTCCGATAATACAAAATTGCGGCATAATTTCGGTATAAATCGAGGGCAGGGGGAGGGAGCGCGGGGGATACGGGGGAAACACCCTCGTCCCTTTAAAAGCCACGGGCGTTTCCTTCCTGGTGTCGGACGATAGGATTCCCTCGTGTTATACGACTTCCTTTTCATCGACAGCAACAATGGCGGTGGTACGCGTCGCTCGTCTCTCCGTCGTCTCTTCAGAATCGAAGTTTGCTCTCTGTACACAGAAACACGCGCGCACGTCCCCGCTCACACGTGCGCTCTCGCATACCCCCGCGACTCCCGTGCACGAAAAACGTGGAAAATACGGAAAAAGGTTGACGGATCGCAATTCACACGACCTCTCGCGACTCATGGGCGTCGGAAAGGAGCGCGGAAAGGGATATGCGCCGCGTGCTCTTGACTGTTTCCGATCGGAAGATCTAGCCCGCGTGGAAAATTTAACGGGGAAACTTGTAGCTAGCCTTTGGAATGTAAACTACCTGATAAACTCATTAGCAACACGCCGAAGCGGCTGGCGGCTGGCGCGCTCGTGCGAAATTGTTTTAATCGAGAAAGTAAAGAAATTCATTTTGAGACCCAAATACAACATGCATGTTGAAAAGCGCAAGTTTGCTTATAGCTGTCTCCTTAATTGATAAATATAATAAGCAGAAAAAAGTTTAAGCTCTTTTCTCTCGAGAAAAACTTTCTCGTGCGCCTGCACCCTCGTAGAAATCATGTCGGCGCCCGTGATTCTGTTCTCTTTCTGGATTCGAGAGGCAGTGTGCGAGAGGAGCAGACGCCTCTTGGGCAAACATTTTCACGCTATTACGGGAATCCGAGACTGGATATTAAGCAAACGCTTACAGCTGCAGGAAATCAGTCGAGTCTCACCCTCACGAAATTCTCAGTCGCTCTTTCTTCCTCTTTCGCGCGCTATACCAAACGAGGAGAATCGAAATCTGCGATTTATTTTGCGAACTTTTATCGAAAAATACGTAACGTTACGGACGTGATGGCAGTAAAAATTCGATCGATATAGCGCGAATTAAATTTTCTTCAAAGAAAATTCGCAATATATTCATATAGCTGCAGGAAAAAGAATAAACTCTATATCCTTTCTTTTGTTATTACCGTTTTGTCGAATGCAGTGACGTTACCGTGACAAAAGAAATATATCATTTGTTCTGTAATTAAATATTGATTATTGATACAATCTCTATATGATTATTTTATTAATATTTATACGATTATTTTTTCATGATTTGTTTCAATTGATGGTACCGATACTTTCCGTTTTAATTTCACCTTTGCCGAGCCATATCTCTTGTCCCGCGTCATAAAATATATTTGCAGCACACCACAAATCAATCTTAGATTTGTTTAGAGATATCGGTCGTTCCTCTCCACCGGACGAGAGTTCGGAGAGCAATTCCGAGAGACGTGAACGCGTTTAGCCCGGACGCAGTTGATTTATCGTGGGAGAAAAGGGCGGCGCGGCGCGCGGTGAAAGAAAAGGGTGGCTTTTCGACGCGAGAGAACGAGAGGCACTTCTGTCAATTACTACTCGTATAGGTAGAACGGTGAAAACACGGTTTTATCCCTGGCAGGCTCGTACGCGACGGATAGATGTCACGTCATCGCCACCCTCGAGAAGCGATTACGAGGCAAACGGCGTCCCGTCTCGAAGCCAACCCTCGACAGCGCGTACTCGATTCAACCGCATCGTCATTAAGTTACCGTCAATTAGAACGAATGCCAGGGCGAACGCGCGTTCAGGATGAAAAAGCTCGCGTGCCTGGCTGGAGAAAATCGGAAATGCCATTCGTCATTTGACTGCCCTTTCGAGAAAGCTTTAACTGCCCCCTCCCCACCCCCTCTGTTCGCGAGGGAAAGTTTGCTGAAGGGAATCTTCATAAAAAGAATTATCGCTGTTATATGCACCGCATCAATTGATATTATACAAAAAATTTATCGAATTAATTATGTTAAGACAAATTTACATCGGCTGGTGTTGCGTTTATTGGTACGCAAAAAAAAAATTGCTTAGCGCGCTAACCGTAATTAAATTACAGTAACAAATTTTGTTAAAGATAGCCGAGAGCCATAATTCCCGCAAGATCTCTTTCTATCGCTAGCGTCAACGGCTGTGATTAATTACTCGCGTGATACCTGTGCAATCCTTTGAATCAAAATAAATCGTCCACCGTAAACTGAGCCACTTTCTGTAATTAAAGGGAAAGGCTCGAGTATATGCGGCACACGGAATGATCTAAGAGCTGTTCGAGAGCCCTGATATAACCGGGGGACACATTCGCGGTATCTTATGTACGGATATCCCACGGGGGAGTGCCGTGACACGCGTACACGGTCCATTCGTCTCGTTCACGATATCCGCGTGTACATACACGCGGTTTACATATAGGGGAAGAAAAAAATAATAAATATCCAGCGAGAAAGCGAGAATGAGAAGAAAAAGAAAAGGAAAAGGAAAAAGAGAAAGAGAGAGGGAGGTGCGCGATCTCGGGTACGCCGTGCATGGGGTACGATAGGCAGGTGTCACGCCACCGCGACCTCCCGGCGCGACGATTACGACGATTACCGGAGAGCCGGTGTGGTGTGCTCGCGGGAGGGTGGAGTCCGCCTTTCCGTTGACACCGCATCACGAAGCACTAACCAGGTTATTTATGCTACCTCGTAAAACTTGTGGCGTGCCTGAACACACTAGTCGCCGCCACTGTCCCGTTCTCCCCCCGTTTCGTCGCGCGGGGGGGGGGGGCAATCTCGAATGACAGAACGGGGGGTGGTGCACAGTCGTGCCTCTCAGGATCGCGGACTGCCTACCGCGATGCGGTCTTAGCTCGAAAGTTACGGGATAGACGGCAGTAAATACGGAATGGACCGACGTGTGTAGGAGTTAATGTAAAATATCGCATGCCGGCCGATACGGCACGGGCGGCGATATATATATATACATATATATCTATATATATTCATATATCTATAACGTTAATATGCGCAATCGTATATGCGGCGACCGCGAGAAGGGACCGCGAGTCTGGCATTTTCATGAGTTATGAGCGCCGCGCTATTTTTATTACGTGCCGGCATATCGTCCGGCGGACGATAACCGGAATACTTTCCCCAGTACGAAATATCGGCTCGCCAGAAGGATGAAGCTTGTATTGAAGCACCAGTGTAAATAAAGTTTCTTGAAAATTTGCCTTATGTTGAAGAATAATCTATACGAAGCGATCTATGACAATTTTGCAATAACAACGTACATGACATAAAATCCCTGTCTGTCGAATGTCAAATTATTTGACAGGCATATCTTTTCTTTTTCAGTTACCGTATTCAATGGAACTGGATTACGACGTGGTACCGGGCGTACCGGGTGGACCGTCTTCCGGGATGATGGCGTTGCTGCCACCGAGGGTGAACGTGTCCGCCAGAGGCGAGGTACCGGTCACCCTGCAGGTCTTCAGGATCAGATTGCCGTGCTCGGGTGTCGTTAGCGCCGAAATTCCACTGGCGCTCAGATTGAATGTCACCGCGCCGCCCGGCACTAGGTACAACGACACCGTCTTGGTCTTCAAGAGGAACAAGATCTGCTTGAAAGGTTCGTGTGGGCAGTGATATATCCAGCTATCGCGCGCGGCGGTGGCATCTCGCGCGCGCGCGCGACGATTATGCGTGCTTCTTGCAAGAAGTCGTTATGCTAATTTTTGAAAAATGTCGACAAGGCTAATCGCGCTTTATTGTTCTCGTACATGAGAAAAAGCGGTATCCCCTATTTCATTTATTCTCGCGCATGTGGAATTTAGTGCGGTGCACTGAAATCCCGCGCGATTCTCATGGCAGCCGCGCATTAACCGGCAACCAGATCCGGATCCTAGATTTCATTCTTTTTTTTCTGTTGTTGAAGGAACGAACAGCGTTTTCTTCTTCCGCTTACTTTATTCAGAATCTATGAAAGAATCATGACGACGCGCGCTGTTTGTCTCACTTAAAATTTGAAAATGCTAAATTGTGAATTATTTAACTCTTCCGCTTAGTATAGCGTTTTACCAGCGTAATTAAAATTGTAATTCCTCTTGAATTTTGAATAATGTTTACCCGATTCTCTCTCTCTCTCTCTCTCTCTCTCTCTCTCTCTCTCTCTCTCTCTCTTTCTCTCTCTTTCACGCTTTTTTAGATTTATATTTATTTCATAACCGCGTAACCCCTTCCTCCTTAATTAATCAATAAATTTTGTTGTAATACAATATGCAAAATTGTGTAAATTAAGTAACTTTATAAAATAATTCACGAACGTTAATTAATAGTTGCATCAGTATCACGTTGGTGCGTGTGCGGCTTTCTGTGCTTTGTTATTTTCAACGTAGGAAAGTCAAAGGCCAAAATACAAGTAACAAAGAACGTTACTTTAAATTAATTAGTTCATTGTTCAACGGAAGAAGAAACATTGTGATTAATAGTTACAGCATGGTCTTCAATTCGAGAGGATTTAAAGTTATATCCTAAATTCAGATATAAGAGGATATTCGGATATAGAATATATAACCCTAAATTCTTGTTTCGAAGACCATGTTGTAATTATTAATAAATTATTAATCAGAATGTTTCTTCTACCATTGGACAATAAATTAGATTGATTCAACAGTAACATTCTATATTGCTCGAATTTTGGCTTTTAACACTATCCTGTATTGTTTTTAAATATAACAAGCGTGATTTATTTATTGTCTTGTTATTTTCAATGGCGATATTGATCTACGGTGCGCTATATGAAGATCCATTTCAAAGGGGTACTATTATTTAAGTTTTGTTATTTATATAACACATATGCTACTCGCTTTTGCATGCCCTACGGTTCGCACTGAAACGCCGCTTTTCGTTTATCTACATTCACTTTAACGCCATTGCATGGCAGTCTGTTGATAATTATTTCGTTTACGTAATCTCGGATTTAATTAGCACGTTCGCGCGTACTCGGCTGAATATCTTCGTTACGGCGAGACAGTTTCGACGCGGTCGCGATTAAAACCGGGAACGCGCATTCATTTCGCGTCACGCGCAAACTCAATTTATCCACGCGATTTATGAACTCTGCTGCGGACTGTTAACTTTGACGTCGCGATGTTTAAACGTTTATAACGCGTCGAAAAGAATAACAATGACAGCTTTTTGAAACGCGGGATAAAGCAGCTGCGAGTTAATCACGTTGATATTATCGAGAAGTAGTTCGAACACTCAATTTCGCGCTGCGGTTGATACAACAATATTGAATACACGATAAACTTTTTATTAACACCAACCGTAGAGTAACGTGATTACAATTTTATATAAAGTATTAATCTATTAACTATTTCATAGCAAATATCTTTCACGGTAATTATCTTTCCGGATCTGTCCTAAGTAAACGTCGTCATATTCTAAATGCAGAGTGTACGGTCGTTTTAATAATTAATTATGTTTAAATAATGAAATTATATATATATATATATATATATATATATATATACACATGCACATATACGTACGTTCAGTTTACGTTATGCGGGAGAAATGGAAATAACGGACCGGAGCGAGGGTACAAACGTAATTTCCGCGCCACTTCCGACAAGGGTGCTCGTAAGCTTGTACTCATAGGTACTTCACAGGCGGTTCTCTCGACTCCGCAAACCTCATGTAACCTCGAAAACATATGTTTTCTAAAAAAAACAAGCCACGCAGCAGCGATGAATGCAATCTGGCAAATAGCCCCGATTTTCGTTTCTCTCGCGTCATAATAGCCTGCCAATATATTCCATACAAATTTTGCGTTAACTAAAGCGAATTTTGTATGCAGTTTCCGGTAAATAAAAGTGCCGCCCGAACTAAATTAGAACCGTAGTCATACTATTTTTTTTCACTTTTTTGTAAATGAGGAAAAAATTAATATTGATTTCCGACAGAAGTAAATTTATTCGCCGAATAAAAGAGATGAAAGAAACGTATTTTTAAATTGAAACTAAATTTTCGCATTTTGTTCTCTAAGATGTAAATAATATTGTTAGATACGGAACCAAAAACCGGATAAATTTTTAAATAAATTTTATTATTGTCATGTTGTAATACTCATGCTTGATATTGCATATATGTTAATTACATGTTACGCATACAATTATCTTGAAACTTGGTGAACATTCGTTTCAAGCCACTACACGCCAAGTTGGTAACTGAATATTGCTTGTGCCGGAAAATATATGCGTTTAAGTGATAGAAAACAATCCGACGGCAGAGAATGGCGACGACAAAGAGAAGGAGATGAAAAGAAGAAGAAAAAGCGAAGAAAAAGCAAAGAGGGAAGAGAGAGAGAGAGAGAGAGAGAGAGAGAGAGAGAGAGAGAGAGAGAGAGAGAGGCGCAGATTCGGATCCGGTTACCGAAGCAGGCGACGGTACAACAAAAAGCAATCCACCGAGTAAAATTGAATCTCGCCGGGGGTCGGTGTATTTAATGAAAGAGAAGAGAAGAGGCAGAGGATACCACCCCTCGCCGAAGATCAAGAGGGTCGGCCGCGTAGAAAAACGAAGTAGGTGGACAGAGGTACGGCGGAAAGGCAGGAAGAAGGATGAAAATAAGTAAGCGTCTCCGCGGTGAGGGCCTTAGTCGCGTCCTGAAGAGCAGATTTCCCGCTTTGTCGAATTTGCTTCTTCCTCGTTCCGCTCCTACATCGCCAAAGTACCAGCCGCGCTCTGACGAGTCCTTCGGCGATCGTTTCGAGCTCGAGAGGTCTTGCTGCAATCCGAAAGCGCACTCGAGATCACTTGAAAATAATCGAATTCTCTATATGGAGTCTCTATACTCGACACTCGACGATCGCGTAGAATTTCATATATTGGAAATCTCCTGTCAAATTGAAAATAAAAGACTCGGTGATTTACACTTCTTAATCCTCAATCTCTAGTTACTGTAATATCTGCGACTTCAGTTTTTCAATCATTTCGATGCGTCGAGAGCGCGTATTAGCTGTTTTTTTTTTTTCACGTATTGAAATGACGATCGTGTGTGTTTTCACGTCCTATACTTTTTTCAGATTTTTATATTGTTTTCAAATATTCTCAAATTATTTTACATCTCAATGTTCGAAAAATGTTGACGTTTTGAATTATCGAGTATGTTTGCAAGTTTTACAAGCGTGGGCGCGTATATACTACGTGAAAAGTATCGAAAAAAATATTTGAGACAAAAGTGGCGCTAGTAAAAATTTTATTTCACGCGACCCTGTGGATTTACAAATATTTGACATGCGTGTACGAGAACACAAAGATTTCCTTTTTCTAAATTGATGTTAAAGTTTTTTTTATTCTGCAAAATAAAAATAATCATATCAGGCCGCGGTGCACAAGAGACGTAATTCCGTGATTTACGTAAAGCCTCTCAGCATGACCAAATTTGTTTCTAAAGTCCACAGAGCTCCCGGCGAATGAGGGAATGCGATTCGGTGGAGGGTCATCCTGTTAATCCTCCGGAGACTTAATTCCGGGCCTCCGTAAATCTCGGTTAAGGTCTGTTTGATGGTAGCAGATAGCATAGCTCGCCCGGATTTAATTGAGATACGCAGTCGCTCTTAACACGCCTACCTGACTCCGTTAGTCGCTCTTATAAGTTTCGAAGTTTCGGAAACGCGCGTCGCTCGCGCTCTTAAGTTACGTCGATAGGTACTCCACTGTTCTTTGAGTGCTGTGTGAGCAACACTCCGCTGCGAGATCGATTTCCCTCGTTACGATGGCATCGGAGCATCGAGATGAAGACGACGTAATGCACTACTCGATTTTCAAATAATATATCAAATTAATTGTGACAAAAATCGTAATATGGGCGGTAAAAGTGAACGCAATAATAACAATTACAAGTTGTAAAACAAAAAAAATAAATAATGCGAAATCTGAAGTAGTTACATAATATTAGCGCAGAAATTGTAGAAATCTTTCAAAGATACTTGTTTGTATTTCGGGCGCGTTGTAGCGTGTGAGAGGAACATTTTAGGATGATAGAAGGACTGCAGCGCGCAAAGGAACGATGCGAGTTTTGCCCCTGAGAAACTGCAACGCCGAAGACTGCTACGATTTATTTAACTTTTTCTTCCTGCTACTTCCTGCGCACGTCTCATCGCGCTCGAGCAAACTCTTTCTCGTCTTGCTCGTCTTCGTAACTCGTGTTCGCGATGCTCTACTTCGGTTATCACGCAACCCGCTTGGTTTACGTTATCTTGGCAAAGGCAAGAAGCCTGTTTCTTTCCTTTATGAAACGAGGAAATGAGTGAGGGGGAAAGAAGGAAGTTAAATATTATGGTTTATTACAGCCAATAACGTATTTATTACAAAATTGCGTTTGTAAGTGAAAAACGTGAAAAAGCAGTTGAAAATAAGATAAATAAGATTTAAATTAAAAAGAATATTTTACGTAGAATAATTCACGTATCAATCACTTTTATAAAACCGTATTAGGTAATCAAAAAGCATATGAATTTAAAAAACAAAAACGTGAAATGCACAAAGTCATATCCTATAGAGTTACAATTGAAAGCTTAATAAATATAAAGAGATTTATAAGACATTTTATAATAAAAATCAGAATATTGTATAAAAAGGTGACTTTTCTCAGAATATAGAGACCGTTGCACGTTAACACAGTAATTCAATATCAGCATCAACGGATTATAAACTTAATCCTTGACAGTCAACTTTCTTAGTTTCTTTCCATGATAGAAAGGAGAATTTCGCGATGACTGTGTATTATGTCAAGTCTTAATCTCCGAGGTGGATTTTTCTCACGCCGCGCCGCAAGCAATGCAGTGCCAGTGCGGCGTATTTTTAATACACTACGACTTGCAGCTTAACGAACATTTCAGAGAGAGTACGTCGTGGCATTCTTTTTTATTTCCGTAACCAACGTTGATGTTACTTACTCGGATGAGATTGCTCTGCAACAAAAAGCCCCGGCTTTCAAATAAATATAGAGGGAAAAAAAGCACGATTGTGTGTGCATCTTTGCTATTAGATCACACAACGATAGAAATTTAACTTTTATCATTAAAAGGTTGCAACTTGAAAAAAAATTCTGTGTTTTCCGCTATGTTCAGCTTTTTTTCGTAGCAAACAAAAGAAGGCGAGAGTCGTAACGAATCTCAAGTAAAGATTTCGCAATTAAAATTTCCACGAAATTGAAGGAGGAAAGTAGCTAGGAATTTGTATAGAGAAATATATGACAATCCCGTACGAGATGTCCTAGGTATAAGAAATAATATAATCACTCACACGCGAGTTCTAGACGAGGAGGGAAGCAGAATGTGATAATGCACAATCTTATGCTCCTTTACGGCGAGCGTAAGTTACCGGAGGGTGAAGAGCTGTTTTGGATTTTAGGCGAGCAATGCCGATGAAGGAATGCATTTAGGGATTATACGACGCTATAATCTCGGAGACGAGTTAAGAGTTGATGGAGTTTACTTAATTTTATCATGACGCTCCGAAAGGATGCGCGTCCCTTTTCCTCAACGTATCCTAGTCGGGGCTGACGTGCTCGGTTCTTGAAAGCTTTTGAGCCCTCGCGCTAAAGTTCCTCCGTCTAGGCCACGTTATTTACCTTTATAAGAGACGACAAGGCGCCGCGCCCCGCCCCGCCCCGCCCGTTCGACCCGAGTCTTTTCTTCTCGCGAAACGCGCACGAAAGGATAGAGAGAAAAGAAATATCAGAAAGCGAGGTACCGGCGGGAAAATGTAAACGCGTGACGCAGCGAAAGAAAAGTCTCGACAAACTCCTTTCAGGCTTTCCCCGCGAGAAACGAGAGTAACGTCAACTGGGTTTGATTAATTCGTTGAGATTTCTTATATGAGACGTGTATTTTAATAAAGTAACAATTCCACGAAAATTGCGTCACATTGTAAATTCGTCAAGTCCCAATATGGAAATACTAATATATAAAAATACTTAAAAAAAAAAAAAATATTCCACAGACTTTCGGCGGTCAAGATAAAATTCAAGAAATTCGGGATTTTTGAGATGTAAAATAATAAGATGCTAAATTTAAGAAAAGTTCTAAATGCATTAAATGCTGTTTCCAATTCAAGTGAGCAATGAACACAACGAAAAATAATGAATGTAACGATGGGATAATTACGTGTAATTCGAGACCACCGCGTGGTGCGTGAGAAATGCGTCGCTATACGCGAGATAAAAGTAAATTGAACGAAAAATCGCGATAGTGGCTGCACTTGCCAGAAAATTCGTGGTTTACCGGCGAACGATTCGCCATCAAAGTGAGATCTCTTTGAGCACTTTCCATGGTGCTCGTCGATATTCCCGCCCGTTCGATAGCACTCTGTGATACGTATAAACAATGGCTCGATCCATGTCCAAGGGCTTTCCGATAGATTTGGATCTCGAGCACGTGGTTGGAGTGAAAATGCTCCAATTGACAAAATGGATTGCCGATACTATAATACAGCGGTCATGCAAGCTTTGCAGATCGGATATACGAATATAAAAACGTAACCGTCGAATGAAATGTGAAGAGGGTACGCGTATCATTTTTTTTAAAATTGGAAATCAAATAAAATTAAAATCAAATTAAATTACATGACGTTGTTTAAGTCATATATATATTGTTTATCGCGTTCATGCTCTGGAAGATTAAAGCTCGAGGGAGGGTGCTTTAGTTGACGTTCAACACACGTTGGATTTTCGGAAAAATGAGATCAATTTTGTTTTATTAAATTGATTCGATTACCGTCATCAATTTATTTACCGACAATAATTGAAATTTTTTGAACGAATGCAATACTTCATCTGATCGTTCTCGATAAAAATATAACGCATGAAAATTCCAAGTACCGATGAACTGACTTGTATTTGCAGGTGTCGAGACTCCTCCCAGCAATGATTCAGTACGCTTGGAGCCCGATCCGCTCGTGAATGGTGCCGGTGCGCTCTACGTCGCCGCCACGTGTGCTTGCGCCTTAATTCTGGTCGTCGGCAGTGTCGCTAGCGCGTTATACATCCGCAACAGCAAGGCTCGCGTTCAAGAATCTCAGTGAGTAAGATTTGATATCAACGGATATATTATATTTAATCGACAAAAAATTAAACAGCGCGTATAACAGAACCCTGCGTATTTAATATTAACTGTATCTTCATCTATATGTTTCTGCTACTATTGTTTCCGCATTTAAACTGTCCGTTTAAACTTTTCTATTAAAAATGGAAAATATTAAGAACGAGAGTTTTTGAGATGTGAGCGAAGTAAGCGGCTTGTCGGAGTCGGTCCTACAGAAATTCCTCGTCTTAATCTTTGCTTCGTTAGAATTAACAAAGCGCGCATTATTAAAAACGCGGCGGTAAAAAAGTACCGAGATAGTAATAAATTCGACAAAAAAACACGTTACCGGTGAAACGCGGTTTTTCGAGCGACGTCCACGGTGGAAAGAAAACCGACACGAGGGAATATAACGTGGACGCCATCCGGGTTTCTCATTCTGCCGCTTATTAAATTCGCGTTTCTAAGGATTTTTGTGCGCTCGGTCGCACACGAAAATAAACGCTCGGGGGGAAAAAAGATTTTCATCACGTAAGACATTGTCGTAGGACGCGTCGTAAATGCGGCTTTTCCGCCGCGCTCTCATTTTCGGCGAGTCACTCGAGCGAAAAGTATCGCGCGGGCGCGAGTTTCACGACGACCTCGCGAATTTTCTGCCGAATACGAGAGACGTATACTCGGCGCTGCGACCGCAAAACCGCGGGTCGTAGGAGGAGGAAGGGCGTGGGGCGGGGGCGAAGGGAGAGCGACAGAAAGATTTCCGCACCCCCGCGGGAAATTCGCGTGGATAAGCTGGATAGGAGGAACTCGTCCGAATGAAATATCCTTTCAATAAGCCGCCGGTGATCCGTCGGCTGCTTGGCACGGCAGCCGACATTTTATTGCATAGCTATGCGCACTCCCTTTCTCGTATCCGGGGACTTCTGCGGGAGAGAATGTAAGGAGGATGTTAGGGGTCGGAGAAGATCCGCTTTTACCTCTCTTCCCATATTCGTGCTCATCTCTCCTTTTTGCTCGTCGGCCGACCTTTATCGCGTGTATGTACCAACTTGAATCTCGAGTGGACTCAATTGCAATATACTTTCTCAAATTAATAACACGTTCGACTTTCTTCAATACGCTATACACGCGTTATTGTTGTTCAATTCAATATTCTTAAAAATCCTCCATTTTTTGTTGTCCTCTGTTTTTTATTTAAAGTACGAAAATCTTTTTTGTTTTGTACTTATAACGTGAATTTTTATTATGATAAAATAAAATAACTTTTATAAATGTTTCTAATTTTTTTCGTGTTTAAAGTATTTTAAATCTTTTTTTCTAATCTTTTAATAAGATTGTCCCTCCTTTTTCCATCGGCCGGAGCCAATTGTCCTTGCTCGAATGTACTGAGCCCTCTGAAAATCTTCACCGTGAATTTTTCTCGTTAAACGAGAAGCGGATCGTGTTTTAGCGTCATTACCCTCATTAACGGTGAATATTATGCGAAAACTTCTTTCCGCTACCTTTAAAGTTCGATCGTTACTTTCACTGTAATTATTTTATACTTTAGCACGTCGAGTGTTCCATTCCAGTGCCTCTATTTCAGGAGGTGCATAACCGAAGAACTTGAACGAGATAGAAACCATGCCATGCTCTGCCAGGGAGTTAGGGATAGAAACAAAGCTACTCTCTTGCCTCGCTTTACTGCCGTTTCCTTCTCTTCCCCCATTGTTTGTCTCAAAGAGGGAAAATTGTCTTTTACCCGGATATTTATTAGCTCTTTTGATGTTCTCCAGTGCGAATTTTTCTCGTTAAATGATAAGGAGAAGAGATTTGCTCTTTCTACGAACTTCGCCAGTATTATTACACATTTATACTTCGTACACGAAACTACTTATTGCAGCCTTTCTTTCATGATAATAATATCATTATTTAAAATATTTACTAATCGTATATGACAGAAAACTTTTCGATATACAGATACATCAGATAAAGCATCGGTATATATTTATATACAGATGGATCGAAAAGTTTTTTTGTTATCTGTGACGAGTGATTGGTAAATATTTTGAAATAATAATGTTATTGTGATATATATATATAAATACTCTCGACAAAGTTATAATTGGTTTTAAAGGCTAAAAGAATCCGTTTCTCGTTGTCCCAATCAATCTCTACATTGGGTATCTCTACAATCGCGAAGAAACGCGCAATGTATAGGAAGATATATTACCTTTATTACGTCCAGCGTTATTTTACGCTGGAGATTGAAATATTACACGGCGATCTGTCGCGCAATTGAAATCAATATCCCACTGCGTGGCACTGACCGCGGCATACGAAAAAGAAAGCAACAGATGTTTCGCTCGAACAAACAACGCACAATTGGCCCGGTGCGTGACGCGAATGCGATCGTCCGTAACAATGCGATCTCGCGTCGGAAGATGCGGAAGACATCAAATATTTATCGCATGGCAAAGTGGCCTTTATAAGAAACCCAGGGGTGGAGCGCACCCTCATTTTATATCATCTTTCGCTCTTTTTTTTACGCTCTCCTCCCGAGACGTATAGGCCCAATTGTCTCTCCCGGGATATATTAGCTCTTTTGAGGCTCTCCACCCCGATAACACGCGGAGAAACGTCTGGATCTTTGCTTTCCTTGCTTTCTCTTTCTCTTTCTCTCTTTCTTTCTCCCCTGTGCCTTATTCTAACGTCTCCACCGTGTTTGACGTACATCCCCGCCGGCAGATAAAACTGCAGATTTTACATCCGTATACGCTCGAGCGAACACGGCCCTTCTTCTTGATGCTGCAGTCGAACTGCACACGATGTACGAAAGGCGCCTTCGAGATTCGGCAAGCAGCGAAAAGTTTTCTCAGGAGTTACGCCACTCGCGAAACTCGTGTCGGGACTTTGCTGCAGTCTTCCAACTTTTCGATTCCCTCCTATCCGATGAGATGTTTATTTTTGTGTTTTTTTGGTATTGACTCGATTGGCTCTTACGTAATTCTGTACACGCACGTTGGGGTTTCTCTTTTTTTTTTTTTTTATGAGAATTTTTTTCTTTTACAATGAAATTATTGACTCGTTAATTCGTAAAAACGCTTATTTATAAAATATCATATACCGATTCGTGTTTTAGCGCCATTACCCAAGAAATATATATATAAGTTATATATAAAATGTAAAGATGTTCAGAATACTCGATCGCACATCCGTTCTCTTTCACAGCTTATCAGATTGTATCAAAAGTTAGCTCGTCTTCGATAATACTGCGGCGAACACGTCGTCGGTTTCGTCATAAATTCTCAATGGAAATTTCAGCGCAAATACTTGCTCGCGAGTTACGAAAGTGATATTACTTTCCGAACGACACTTTAACGTTTCTGTTCCTGGCGGGAGGGCTCGGTTTCGCAGGTACAGACGGATTCGTCGGAAGTCGATCTGGTCGCGAAACGTTTCCGTAAGGGTCGCGTAAAAATAAACGGGCACGAACGAGCAAACCGGGGATATTTGAAATCGATGGCTGTACGCGTTTTTCCATCGTTCGTCTTTTTAGCGAAATACGTTCGGCGCGGCAGATTTACATGCACGAAATGGCCAATAAATCTCTAAAAATATCCTCTTCTATTTCTCGCTGGTATTTTTCAGTCGTCATTCCGTCTTTTTCCTTTTTTTTTCCTTTTTCCCCGCTTGTGTCTCTGGAAATATTGCCCTTATTTTAATAGACCGACCTGTTTCGAAAATTCTTGTTCTATAGTAATCGGTACTTTAATTTTAGAATAAAAATGAGCGAGAATTATTTCGGTGCATGTTTATATAATTTTGATGTAAATTATGATAGGTCCTAAAGACTACGCTCTTTGTAGCTTAAGACTTTATAATTATTCTATTGCCAATAATCTAAAGTCTAGCTCCATTCTATTTTTATTGATTTAAATGTTTTTTTGTTTATGTTGAAACTATTGTATTTTCTGCTAAACCATATTAAACTCGCATTACAGAAATGAGGAACAGATAGAAGTCAAAATGAGTACAGTTGTAAAATTAGATCAGTAATTTAGAAGAGAGAAAAATACATTGAACTTAAATCGAAAATACAGGAGCAGTTTCTTATGTTAAAGTTGAATTGATGCGTTTTCTTGCGAAAGATCGTTGACGGTATACGAGAGAGAAAAAGAGAAAGACAGAGATGATCATTTAGAGCTTTTCGGGAGCTCATCCGGGATGAGATGTAAATCCTCCTAAAGATAGAGAGTGAGTACTCGAGGAACTTCTTGTCGAAGATAATTCCTCGTCGGGGGTAATGTAAAGGGCCGCGGGACGGAGTATACTGAAATATGCATGATAATGCACCATTCTTCCCACTTATGCTCTTCTATCTTTTGCTTGAGAGAAGTGTATATATATACGTCGGACTTTATAAAGTGACCGTCTATCTTATAAACGATGTTGTAATTTGAACTGCGTTTATCTCGACATATTGCTGCCTGAGCAGCATCCCACGGGGAAGAGCTTTGCTAAAAGAGGCTATTACGCGGTGATCCCCAGGCGAAATTAAAGCAGTTAAATTAGCGGTTACGCGGTGTGGATTTTCTGATCCTATAACAATGGAGCCTTATAAATACGCGATATGCAGCGATGCGTTATTCAATAAAAGGGTAGAGAAGTTTTGAAAAACATTACTTCAAATTTAGTTCGCGAATATTGAAGTTTGAATATATTTTTAGAAAAGAGTAAGCGAGAGAGAAAATTGTAACAAAATGTTTGAATCATATACGCGTGGTATTTTTTTATAAATTACAGCTAGGTAATTTCTAGCTGTAACTGGACTTTGTAAAAGTCAGACAGCTGTTCTCCGATAGTCGATTGTAACGTAACGTATTAGAGAAACTAATTAATATTTGTGAATCTGAAAAAAAAAAAACGTAATATTTCATTTGCGCGCTATTCAAAAGCGCCCTGCGCAAGATTATCGCGCAAAATAATCCTCTCGACGTCCAAAATCGACGTCGGATTCTCGGATTTGCGGAAGAGACTTTTGGCGCAGCGTGTTAAAATTTTGTTTCAGCGAAATCGTCTCGCGGTGGAATCCGGAGCTCCGTGACAATTACTCGAGCACCCGCTTACCCGGTTTCGCGCCATTGTAACGATAATTAACTCGGGTGTAACAATCGCGTTCGCTACAGAGATTCCTTTCGTCCTTTCAGGAAAACTCTGCCCTGCTGCAGTTACTCCGCGGCCGACACCGGTGGCCTGGCCAGGAGTTCCGTTTTAGTTAGGGTCGACCCACGGCCCGGAAGCGCGAATTCCGGAAGTTACGCCACCATCGCCGACCTCGAGCCGCTGTACGCGAGGCCATGCGGTTCCAGAGCCAGTTACTACGCGGCGAGCCACGTGACGCATCTCAGCCAGGTATGCGACGACACGATTTCGCGGATGGAAAAGCGACATCGTCAGTCCGAAGTTATAAAGTGCATATACGAAGTATTGAGACTATCATTTTATTTCATATACAATTATAATTTTATGATGTTTTCTTTCACCGCTTGACACTATTATATTACATAAATTAGACCTATTGTTAACCTAAAGTTTCAAAAGCGCATTTCTGAATTAATTTAGAGCTAATCCTTTTTTTATTATCATTGATATCGATACTCTTTGAAAAATTTAAATGTTTTACTTGCCAGAGTATTAATTAAAATTTTAATTCTTAAAATAATGAATAATAAATTAGGAGAGTGTAATTCGAGTAATTATCTGAATTTGTCATCCATAGTTTCTCTTTCTATCTTTTCGATAGATGGATATTCAAGTTTTGCGATATTAAGGTAAATGTACCAATTCCTGGACACTTAAGATTAACTAATAAGTTGTAACGCGAATTAAAATAAAAGAATCAAAGATAAAAATATTTTTCTTGCATTATATTTTCATTTTTAATTTTAGTTCGCATTATACTTATTTAAGAACTAAAATGATAAAGGTGTCCATCAGACATAGGTACATGTCCGGGCATTGATATATTTACCTTATTTGTTGTTTCTTTTCGCGCGCACTCTTGATTTTTCTAATCGCGACGAAACAGCCCGTGAAACAGATTCGACGACGAACGCGAAACTCGTACCGCGCATCAGGAAATCCGATTTTCCCCCGGTCGTTCCTTCCACTTCACTCTATCGCGAACTCCTCCGCGTCTGCCGCACCGACTACCGGAAGCGGAAGCGGCGCGCGAGACGGCTCCTCCTCTCGTCTCATCCCGCATCCCGTCCTATACCGTCTCGTCTCGTCTCGTCCCGTATACACAACGAGTGCCGCGCCTCGCAACTTTATCGAGTTTGCGGCCGAGCGAGCCGCTTTCCACGGACAACTTTGGCGCGCCCAACCCTTTCCAGTCCTATACGGCTCTTTATTCAGCGATTCTAAACCTGCCGACTTACAACTCTCATCCCTCCATCCCGAGAAGGGGAAAAGGTCTACGCGTGTAGTGCCTTAGTCGCTTCTACAGCTTCTACTTTCGTCTTCTCGAGCATGCCGGCCGATTTCTTGCGTTTCGAGCAAACGGAATTTCTCTCTTTCTCTCTTTTTCCCTAGGCTCTTTTTGCTCGCTTCTGTCGTTGCTTTGACACAACTGCTGTTCGCGCCTTTGATCCCCTTTTATACCTTTGAGCTCGCGTTTGGGAAAACGAAACGTTTGGCCCATCGAGCGCTTCGTTGGATCCGTTTCTTCAAGAATTGAAGGTTTTCAACGTGGCGTTCAACGATACTTACCGGCCCGTTATTTTGTGCTTGACTTCATCAACATTTGGTTAAACTAATTATTCTTTTTTCTATCATACCCTATTATCGTCTCAATGATAACATTTGATTAGTATAATATTAAAATACTAGGATAAAAATTGCGCTTTGCGGATCAAAAGTTATAGCAAAATATATGTTATATTTTATAATATAAAATATTATAAAATTATTGTTGTTATATTAGATATCTATATAATATAAATATACATAATCTGCGGTCTTTCCGGAATTTATTATTTTTATAGTACCTAATATAAATCGATATTTTCTGTTTAAGCAAAAATGTAGTATCAGGTAAATGCCACGTCGAAAGCTGATAATTTATAGGACTATCTTTATAGGAAGATAAAGCAATGTTTTCGTACGTAATCTTCGCGCGTAACGCGGCATTTGTACATACAGCGACATTTACGAGCAAAAGTGGTAAAGGTCGATTTCAATAACCGGCTGTACGCGCAATCGCCGCGTGTCACGGTCCGCCGCTTCGTTTTAACTACCGTTTCGAAGCACGCGCTATTATCCGCCGCTATTACTCGCCATCCACCGAAGAGTATCTTCCCCGCAAAGTGCGGGCAGTCAAAGAGCGGCGCGAGGGTCGCGCGAAAATGTCGAATAAATATGAGATCGCGCGTCGCCGGAGCGTTCGCGCTATTCTCGCCGGTACAAGCGTTTTGCATTAATTTCCCCGGGAAAAAGAAACACGGTTTCTGGATAACCGCACCTGCACTTTGTCGAGCGCGAGAGAAAGAGAGAAAGAGAATGCGTCGGCGCAGGCAGGGGTTACACACACCCACACACATGGGGGTTACAGCGGTCTCCGATGTTGATGCCGGCGATGCCGGCACTCGCCCTCCTCAGACGCGGTACGCACCGAAAGGAGGAGGACGCGAGAGGGCGAGGCTCAGCAGCGAGGGAAACAGCAGAGAGAGACGGAGAAAGAGAGAAAGAGAGAGAGAGAGAGAGAGAGAGAGAGAGAGAGAGAGAGAGAGAGAGAGAGAGAGAGAGAGAGAGAGAAGGAGAGGGAGGGAAGAGAAAGGGGGAGAGGGAGTGGAAGTAAGTCCTGTGATTGTTTCGGCTTTGATCTTGGATCAATTTACCGGGTATACGCGCGTATGTGCCCGAACCCTCCGACGCGACGCTCCGTCTCGAACGCAACCAACCCTATGAACGTGCACACAGAGGCGTCCTCAGAGTCGGCATATCACCTACGCGGTTCACGCTCACGTACATACACCGGGGCACGTACGCACGTACACGTACCGACGACCGATTGATGTAGCCGTGAACCTTCGTGAAAACCTTACCCTCACCACGGCCCTTAGCCATCCCCATCCCGAAGGCGCCTCACGGACCGACCGACCGACCGACTGACGTAAACCAGCGACAGCGTCTTACCCCACACCCTGTAAAACGATACGCTTGAGATCCCATTGCTGGGGAAGCCATTACCTTGACGCTGTCTATATATCGGAGGAAACGATCTTCGGCACGAGGACAAATACACATCTTCTTTCCACTCTCCCCGGATCCTCCGCCGCGCCGCCGCCACGGATTTCCGCGCGCGAGAGAGTCGGGCGCAGCGAAATGGCGGAATAGCCTGACGACCCGGCATTTTCCACATGGCCTGCCCTGCCCGGGGACACCGATACTCGGGGCGTTTTTTTTTCCCTCGTAAAAGTTGCAAGCGCCTCCGTTGCGATGATCGCGATTGAGATAACCGCGGCCATGTGTTTGTCGATGTTCCATTTGATCCGCGCATTTCGCACTCGTATAATAGCGAGCAATTAATTGCCTAAGGTGGCAAATTAAATCCAAGAAGTCTAACCCTTTCGTACGCGTAGATTGACCCACGCTTTTTATTTTCTCGTGAAGGAAATTTTGCTTGACCGTCGAGTTTTTGTTTTGAAAATATTACACACGAGATATAAATCGAGAAATATCTTCTCATATGCTAATTCCTAAAAGTGTTTTACATTTAAGTAAAATCCTTTTTTTCTTAAACTTTTTGTTAAAACTCCCAGTTAAATTGGTGCTGAGTGCAGTTTACTTTAAAAAAAAAAAAAAAAAAAACGAGCGTGTGTCTAGCAGTTTATCTTGTAAATCGCTCGAGGCGATACTCGGTAGTTCACATCGGTAATAATTTGCAGCTGATTAAAAACGTGTAATTATCCAAGACAGTAATAGAATTTACAAAATTGCAGGCGGCGCTGCAGTCGCACCGTCGATTGGATTATCAATTACAATTCATATATCATTATATTAGTTAACCGTCGTGTGTTACATTAGTTACGCGGGGTTACGTAAAAGCTGATTCTTCGATTTAATTAAATCTCACGGCCGCGGAGTTTCGTTCCGTCGTGCCGAGCCGGGGCGCGGGCGCTTTAATCGAGGGAGACGGAAAATCGTATTATTAAATCGGCGGGGTCGAATTAAAAGTGCTCTGGGCATGTCGAGCGTGGTAGTCTGAAAACGAAGCTTTTAGAGCGCCTTCCAGCGGGTCGAAGCGAACGAACGAACAAAAACGTACGAATGAGTGAACGAACGAACGTGATGTTTGACGAAAGCCTTTCGGTAAATAAATCAAATTGCTGCACCGCGCGCTATAGATGAGCTAAAAACGCTTCGCCCGTGGCGCTATATACACGTTCGATACTACGATTTTGATTCCGTAATGTAAATAGCGAAGTAATATCCATTACTATAGATTCGTGAAAAATTTCGCATAGTCACCATCAGACGTATATATCTTCTATTATTTTTCTGCTGCGATCGATAAATAAGTCATGCGCGCAGCGAATTATTCGATTTCAAATCGCACAACTCACGATTTTTGTTTCAAATTCCAGAACTCTAGCCACGAGTTGTTAACAGCTTAATCGGTTTATTTCGCTTGTATATTGATGAACCCTCGGAACTGCCGATATTAATCAATTTTTTTTGCTGAATGCAATGGTCGCACGCAATCATCCGGCGTAATATTTAATCAGGAATCATTTCAAGTTTCAGATTAATTACGTTAGAAAATTACCGTGATGGGGGAAAGAATATATAAAACTTAAATTCTTAATCCTAATAATCTAATTTATATTTATAGCTTCGTTACGCAATAGCGAATTCCATTCGCACCTTCGGCGCGTCGGGCGCGCGTCCCCGCCCGGCAATTTCCACCTCGCTCATCACATTTTTATCGGGAAACGAAAAAAAAAGCACACGCGAGCGCATATACATTGGCGCCGCCGAGCCCCGCGGGGGAAAAAGAAGAAAATATAACCGCTAGGGGGGAAAAGCGAGATCGACGAATCGCGCGATTCGTTCTCGCGTTCGAGCTCGCCCGTTGTTCACGTTGAAAACAACGTTCGCCAGACGCGCCGCGCCGCGCCGCGCCGACACAATTCGTCTCTGCAATAATCACAGACCCCGATAAGCCGCGGAATTAGCCGCGGTGTTTGCATTTTCACCGAGCATCCCGCGCTATCCGGGAATTTCGTAAATAATTTCCGAGAGACCACTCCGGACCGCCCCCCCCCCCCCCCCGTCCACGGAACCAACCCCGGAACGGCGTTATCCGTCCATTCGAACCTACCGCGCCGACGCCGTCGCCGCACCCCTTTCTCGAATCCAATATATCGCCCGGTAATTTCGCGCCTTCGCGGCGCGGTCGCAATCGACGTGTTTTGAACTGGTTTTCCGTCGTCTTCTTTCCTTTTTTTTTTTTTTTTTTTTTTCATTGCCCGCCGTGTCTCCATCCTGTCCCTCCACGCTCGTCCCTTCCGCGTCTATGCGCGCGTGTGCGTACGTCCAAATGGAATGGGCGGGGGTCGAAGGCAAAACTCCGGAAAATTGAAATTAATGAATAGTCACCCCTCCCGTGCGCGCGCGCGTAGCTTTCTCGCGTTTTACGTCGGCTCCGATGGAAATCCGTCTGGCGAACAAAGAGGGCCGCGCGCGGCGATGCTATAACGACCCCCGACGGGGGGAGAATTCTTCCCTGCGCGTCCCCCGGAGGACCCGCGCGAGGTCTCGTCCGCGTCACCTTACACACGACAAATGCCTTTTTAATGAATCCCCGCCTGATGAGGTTTTTTTCGGAAGTTATGAATTATGCAGGCGCGCCCCCGCGCGCGATTGAGAATTTAAACGACAGCGGGCCCGGGTTGTTAACTACTAACATATAAATAATCGCGTGGTCCCATTTCTCATCGCAAGATGACAATCGCAATTTTTCACTTTTTGCAGGCTTTTGCAATTTCGTCCTGGAATGAAGAACTCACATCTTTTCCGGAAAATGATTTAAATGATCGCTGGATCAACGAGAATATATCTGTTTAAGATAAAATAGAAAGTTCTTCTTTGTATCGTTATTATTACTATTACTATAGCTTCAATTTTTTTATTCAGTCATCAGTAAATTTGTTACTTTTACGTACGTTTGTAATATCCTTTGTAACAGATTTTTCATTTTTATCGAATTCAACGGAATTTTTTTTAGAAAATATGTACTATTGATTGATTTTTAGTCGACCGATCCATGTGAGAAGGCCAGGGCACTCGCGATATCGAGATCGGCGTTATACTGCCGTACTCTCGTGCAGGAGGGTACTTTCGGTCGCGTATATAAAGGAACTTTGGAGATAGCCGGACGAGAGCAAGAAGTCATCATAAAGACAGTCACAGGTGAGACTTAATTTTAAAAATATTCGATATCACGTTAATGCACAATTATGTATACAGTGCAACGTATCAAGTCGCATTTATTACAGATTTTTTTTAAGGAATACTGTAGTTTTGTTAGTTAATCATTTTAATTTGATTAAAGCAATTGGTTTAATATATTAAATTAAATTTGCGAAAAATTGTGATTTTCTTACATGTTTCACATCTCTTCCAGAAAATGATTTAAACGATCGCTGGGATCAACGAGAATATCTGTTTAAGATAAAATAGAAAGTTATTATATCCACCATCGGCTATTCGTATAATTCCATATGATTGGATAGAGCAATGTTTAATACTTGAATATAATCGTCAAATAATTGCGAGTCGACTTTTATACTTATTTTATTGTAGAAATAATTTACAAATGTTTATAAAATGATTTTCATTTAGATAGACAATTTCACAAAACAAAAGAGATAAGCTTATTTTATTGAAAAATAATTAAAGTCATACGTTTATTTTATCAGAATAATAATTTTAATTATAAGTTTGGACTTTGATTATTTCATTTATTTTAATTATTAGATACATTGCCATTTGTTAAAAATATTTTTTAGATATATAAGAGCGACAGGAAAAGAAAAATAGTTTTCTGACAAAACAAATGTTCAATTCCGATATGATTGCTTTACTTACAAGTATCATTGATACTCGATAATACTGGTTTGTTTCAGAAGTTGCATCCGCTTACCAAGCCTCTCTGTTGGTCGTGGAAGGCTCGCAACTGGCTGGATTAGTTCATACAAACATCGCCTCTTTGGCGGCCGCTTGTCTGGACAGTTCGTGCCCTTTATTGGCTTATACGAGCACGCCCGGTGAGCTAAACCTGAAGGTCTACCTTACGGATGGAAATCACCATCCGGTGACTAGAGACTTGGTGCACATTGGTGCGCAAGTCGCTAGAGCTGGGGCGTTCCTTCACGGGCGAGGTCTGCTGCACAGGTCAGTTGATCTAAAGTATTATCCTGATTATCCACGTCTCCATTACAGCGTTAAAATCAGTGACGAATAATATTGCGTGTTATCGCAAATTATCATATTTCCTCTTCTCTGGTACGATCGTAAAGACTTCAAGTAATTTTCAAACTTAAAATAAAAACACAATAGTTCATTAGTAAATTTCTCAGACAAAATTATTACATTGCATTGAATAAAACTATTTCTGATAATTAACGATTATATATTATTACATCAGGCACTGATTAAATAATTTACTGAATATAGAATAAAGTAAGTTATTGTTGCTATTTCTCAGAGCTACCATTAAAGATAACGTTAATGTCCCTCGCGATGTACGAGGTTTGCCTACCACGAATATCGCCAAAACGTCAACGATAATTTTCATCTTAGAATCGATAATTTCCAGGGATATCGCTGCCAGAAATTGCATAATCGAACCGGGCAGCCTTCGTGTGAGACTAGCTGATGCTGCCCTGGCTCGAGATCTCTTCCCTCAAGACTATCATTGTCTCGGCGATAACGAGAACCGACCCATACGCTGGATGGCCCTAGAGAGTCTCCAGCGCAACGAATACAGCACGGCGACCGACGTGGTACGATCCCAATTTATATACGCAGACATGAATCAAAACTGTGTTGCCTTCTTTTCGTTTCGTGGCAAATCTAAATAAATATATTAAACATATATCTGGTATATATATATATATATATATATATATATATATACCGGCAAATAATGAGATTCCTAATAAAATTCTGAAGAAAATTGTAGATTGTTTTATATTTACAATTTTGTACATATTAAAATTCACGCTTTAAAATAAAAATATATATAGTTATAAAAAATACGTGCATATTAAATCAAAACTTGTGTCTTTTTACTTGAACGACTAAAAAATAAAAGTTATGTTGTAATTGTATCATATCAAATCATTTTGTACAAAAATACGATGTTCGACTGAAATATTTTCTTTGCTTTCAAGTGGTCCTTCGGGGTTTTCCTATGGGAACTGGCGACACTGGGTCAACAGCCGTACGTAGAAGTGGACCCGTTCGAGATGATGGCGTGTCTCCGAGACGGATATCGGCTCGCTCAGCCGAGACCTTGTCCCGATGAGCTCTTCGCCTGTATGGAAGCCTGCTGGCTCAGTCCCTCCAGGGATCGACCAACCATGCCGCAGCTGCTCGCCTATTTGCAAGATTTTCACGATGCGCTCGGCGGTTTCATTTAAATCGTCTGTCCGCAAATCGTCGATCGCAACCCGATCTGGCATCGTTCGAAGGACCGACAGCGCGCGTACCGTCATCGATTCAGACTTATCGATTGCACAGCTGATTAAATTCGACAATTAGAAACGTATTTGGAATCCTATTGTAAGTTGCGAACGGTCGGATGACGAACGCTGTCGCGATCTGAAACGCCCATTCCGAAACGCCGAAAGTACGTCCACTAAGTTCGCAATCAAATCGAAAGTTACGAAGGAAGAATAGAATCAAAGTCGCATGGAATTGAATGTCGCTGCCCATTTGCAACACACTGCCCTTATCGATAGGTATATCCGTTGCAACTATGATACGTACCGATAATTATATATCTATTCCAAGTTGATCGTGAATCAAAGTAGAATATTAGCGAGAGAAGTCGCGGAAAAAAAAAACTAAATCGACACGGACACATCCGTCCATAGTAGTTAAAACGCATATACATGAAGTGTAATCGTTCGCATTTGAGCGATCCATGCAGAAATCCGGTTAATATCGCGCGAAAGAGCCTTATCTTCGATATTACAAAATGTGGAAACAAGTCTTTTTTTTCTTAGTTCTTGACTAAGCAAAGCAAATTTGCCAAGTAATGAACCAATGAAGAAATTAAATGCACAATGTATAGAAGCCATCGAACATCTAGGTGTTCTTTTTTAATTTAAATAAGACACATTCAAATTAATATTACATAAATTTACAAAATCACATAGACACTCAAACACGTAGCCAATTTCTACGCGAACGATATTTCATAAGGCTTGCCAAGAAATGGAGATCGTTCCTAGTACATTCTTCTTCCTAAGAAAATCTCATTTTATATATACTTGGTTAAATTCATTTGAAAATATATCTTACAAAGATCTTATAATTCGCTGATGCGGCTTTTGCCTGCGCCAGCTCTACAATCTGGGCGCAAAATGCGCCTGTGGCGTGGCTATTCTTTATTCTTTCGACACTGTTGTAACGCGAGATTCAGGCGAATGAATAGAAATGCCGTTTCTCCCATCTGCTTTAATTAGCGTCTGTAAACAGATCGCCGTCTCAAATTTTGAATTAACTTGACTTAATTTAATTAATAAGTGATGGATAAAAGGTATGCATTCAGTTCAATGAGGAAAGCTCCTTGGCTTTTTCAGCGTTTCGCGAGAACGTAAGAATGAGACGAAGGAAAATAGCGTAGCAGTCGAGACGAACAAAATTTCTAAAATTATTATAAGGAATGCATACTGCAGAAGTATACGTTTTTTTATTCGTATTAATGTACATCTAGGAAATAAGATACATCGGAACGAAAGTAAAACGTTAAAGATCGATAAATCTTTTTTAAACAATCGCGCCGTGAAAGAATCGTATTTCTTATTAAAATATTATAATGTATACAGGCCGAAATTTATTACGTGGAAAATTCTAATATCCTCTAACAGTGGAATAATTTTGTATTTCTGAGAGTACGACAATATTAATATACTAATAAAATTATGTAACGAGTTTTTTGATACACACGCGCATATACACGCGTTCGTTACATAAGACGGCTATAAACGTGCAAGATCGGTTAATTAGGTCAGTTGGTTTCATTCATTCCGCTTCGCGCCGCTATCGGGCCTGCACGTTTTTTCTGTCAAACTGCCATGCGCAAGTTTTCCGCTACGAAATTGTCCCGACGAACGTCACATAAACCAAGCGCGCAAGAAAGGCTCAAACGCGTGCATACGACCCGATCGAGTCCCGCTCGATCGTTATTCATTAACAATCGTGATTGCGCAACCTCGAATAATTGCGAACCGGAACGATGGAGAGTGCGGCAAAAGCGAAGCTCCGAACACTTATTAGGAATCCTATTGTTGTATCTGGATATTCGGTGAACACACGTTGTTCCGTAAATGGGCGGTCGAACTATACGTACTTTTGTAGTTAGGTACCTATTAGCTACGCTGCGAAAAGCCACTTCGAATTCCCGTGACTCGCGCCAACAACAAGCTCGAATCTTGCAAAATCGATGCTGGATCTTAATGTCAGGTCTCAGGGGGAAAATGGCCCCGCGCACAAAATTATCTCGATTCCTACCTCGACGCTCGATCCTTTCGATTGCACCGTCGACTCGCAATGATCTCTCGTGTTGACAGTGTAAAAAGCGTTAAATAATTGAACAATAATATTTATTAAAAGAAACAAAAGTTAGCTTAGTTTGATGGGATTATTCGTCAAAGGAAAATGCAATGGTTCCAAAATATCTTTTTAAATCACTGAAATCTGTTCATAGCTAACATTGCGAAAAGATGTTGACACAAGTAAATTTTATTTGGATATTATAATGGATATTGATCAAAGCTAAATATTTATTTAGTGACATTATTTATACATTTTATTCAGTATTCAGTAAAAGGACAATATATATAGAATAAGAATAAATATAATAAAAATAAAATATAGAATGTATATATATATATATATATATATATATATATATATATATAATGTGTATATATATATATATACATTCTATATTTTAAAATTTAAATTGTATTGCTAAATGGGACGTTCTTTCAAATGAAATATGCCATCATTGATGTTAAATCGATATTTAACATTTTCCTTTGTCATTTGAATTTTTACAAGGTGTTATTTTATTGTTTGTTGTAAATATAAAATTACCACAGATGTCAGCGACGAACACGGTGAAAGGTTTCGCCATGACATTTCCATCGTAGAAAGACATTACCGAGGGAAATGGAGTTAGAACCTGCTGGCTGGCTGCTTCTGACGGTTAAAAGATATAATTAACATTTACTTTAACATTATAAAAAAATAAGGATATATTTATTAATATATTTATTAATTTTTTAATTTGATTTTATTAAGTATACTGGTCTAGGTGCACCTAAATACTGTTTGTATCACTAAAATTGTACTTCGCAAAGTGAGTCGCTCTAAACATTATATTACACATTCTATGTGTAATTCTAACATAACGTTGACATACCAAAGCGTATTACATCGCATTAGTTCAATTGCGCTCCATATCTTTTCTGTTGCAAGCGCAATTGCGCAAGTATAGTAGCTAAAGTTGATAAGGCGTACGAACGAGACGAGGGACTAGAAAACACGTTTATCGATGTATTAAACACATACGCAATACTGATCTCACAGGATAAAATTAAACTATGCAGGAGAGCCACTTTGCAGCGCGTACAACAGGATATTCTAGATTCACCGCCTTTCCTTTTAACAGCAGATTCTTTTACGTTAAGATTAGAGAATGCAACGTCGATTAATATCGAATATTACATTTCCCATTTCTTTTTAATATTAACTATTTTTGTCTTTAGATTCCGAACAAACAAATTTTGAAACTGACCGTGTCCGAAGCCTCATTACATATAACAGGTATTCGATCTTTTGTGTTGTAATAAAGCTTCAAGACGCGTTAAATAATAGGCACTAAAAATGGAAGCAAAAATGTAGTGTAACTTGCCCCGTGGAATTGTTTGTTAAGGGGAAAACGCGATGGCAGAATAACTTCGTAAACTCGCGTTCGCACTCATTTAAGCAATCTGTTTATTCGTGCTCGTTCGCGTTCGTATCCTTTGTCTAGATTCGGCTTCATGCGAGTAACAGGTGCAAATCGAAAACGAGCGAAGATTACGCATTTGCGGCGCGAGGCATACGTAAGATACTTTTTAAATGTACTCGATGTGTAAATGTCGCATGTTCCTGACCACGACCAGAAACTTTATCTCGCACTCGTCTTTTACTCATCGTTTCCTGCTCCCCTTTCCCTTTCTTCCCTTAATCCGCTCTGTCGATTTACCGCGCAAACCACGTTACGAGGACGACTCTCACGATTTGTCTCGTACTGCTGTCAGACGCATCTACTAATTATCGATATTGCTATTTAATAACTATCGCTCGCTATACTATTTATCGCGACGCTCTAAAGTCGCGCGTTTAAAGAAATCGTCGGATTCTATGATGTATTCGTGAATGTCTTTTGAATGGAGGAACAGGGTAGGCTGTAACTGCACACTTTTTTTGCTATCGCTGTATAATGGAATCGCTGCTCGTTTCCGCGCGCGAACATTTACGTATATATATATACTCATCTTTTCCTATAATCACTCTTCCTCCCCTGTTGAGAAAGAAAATTCGGTGGCGCTGGGGATCCGGTTGTCTCCGCTTCGATATCGTTTCCTCGCGCCTTCGGGAATGAAAACCCCTCTTCGGACGACAGTTCCAGTCATTGTAAATATTTGTAGCGAATAACAGCGGTGCGCCGCGCGTGAGAGCGAGGAAATAAGAGAGAAAGAGAGAAAGAAAGAACGAAAGAGAGAATGAGAGCGAGAGAGAAAGAATGAGAGTTGATTTGTGCAGATTCTATTATTTCCTACGACGATTTACGGCATTATTTTTCAACGGAAAGTGAAATATACGTGTTAAAAAAATACTGACCCTTCACGATGTGTTTTTCATGTTTTCTTTCTTCGTTTTTTAATTTGGATGAGAGTTCCTGAAAAAGGTTAAGTAGGATTCAGAAAAATAACATTATAAATAATGCTTATCTGTAATTTATCCCATAATTTATTTAATTAGATAATTACAATTCTTTAATTATAATTATAATTGAAAGAATTATAGTACATATAACTTTTTTTAAATTTGCGGCTAT
The DNA here is from genome assembly GCF_048541705.1 of Temnothorax americanus. Taxonomy (NCBI): domain Eukaryota; kingdom Metazoa; phylum Arthropoda; class Insecta; order Hymenoptera; family Formicidae; genus Temnothorax; species Temnothorax americanus. Next base: position 1,396,314 of record NW_027509286.1, read on the forward strand.
GATCAGTATAAGAAAATAACTTTATTCATAATATGTAATAGCTTTTCTTATTCTTATATTTATGAAGACTTAAAAATAATTTAAAAAGGGTTATATCTATAGACTTTTATTAAGACCTAGAGCTAATTAAAAAAATTTTTGTCTAATATTCATTAAAATTTCTGTTTCATAATTATTTACTAATAAAACTAATCAAATATTTTCTTCTATATAAAAAAAAAAACTAATAACGCTGAAGACGCAACTATCAAATTGCTTCTAGCGTTAAAAAAAAGAAAGGCGCGAAATAAGGAAAGGGCGCGTCGCGCATGCCTCGCGTTTCGCGTGGTGCCACATAACGCGAAGGTACCAATACGGAACGGAGGCACTGAGAGAAGAGAGAGAGAAAGAGAGAGGTAGGAAACCCTTTCTAAAATCGCGACCGCAGGCGGATCGAGGGTCTGGTGAACGCGGCACACGGGGGCACACTCGGGGGCACGGCGGAGGGGCACGCACTATTTCTTAATCCAAGCGAGAGAGAAACGGGAGAGTCGACCAAGCCGACCAACGAAAATGAAAGTGACGGAGAAAGTCAGGGCATTGTTACGAAGCGTAAAGCCCGCGGTGCGACGTTATGCCACGGCTCACGGATCGCGCGGGATTTCGATCCGCGTGGGCTCTCTTGCCCACGACAAACTGGTACCCGCGTGTACCTACGTGGTATTCACACCGAACCGTCAATAATCCCTTCGGAAACGTGTTCTCGTCGAAGACGGGAATTCTCGGCGAAAAAATAATGCAATCGATTTTATAAATTAGGATCGTTAGAATCGTTATCTTGACGATTAAATCGCAATCATATCCCAAGCACGTGATTTTGCCGTTAAATTACTCTGACGCGACTCCCACATTTTTTACCGAGAGAAATAATAAGTTACGTTCATTTGGACTTGCAATATCTCTTTCGCTCTGGGCTTATTACAATCGTGACGGAATGACTTTTAGTGCGCAGACAGGAAAAAGATAAGAAAAAAAGTAGATGAAGTTTGTCTGAGCAAATGTCGAATGTCTGCGTCGCGTCGCGTGTGTTTTATATTCCTTAAATGTTAACATATTCCATTCTCTTTTCTTAAATATGCAATATGCGGACGCAGTTCGACTTGAAGACAAATAAAATGGTGATTTAACGCGGCGCGGGTCCGTAAAAGATTTACACGATTATTTCCAGGCCACGTTTGTAGGAGTATATGCCCGCGGAGACACGGCGTTTTATTTCTGGGATTTCTGGGTCATCACGACGGTTTGTTCAGCATTCTCGTTGCATTATCTATCGCGAGCAAACGTCTCTGAAGGGCCTCCCTCGGTTGCACAATTTTCGAGTGGGAGGTTCCACATATGGCGAGTATATATTAAGTACACCGTTGCTTTCTCTCTGTCAAAACAGACGTCCGTTCCTCGTTTGATCGCGCATAACGTCACGGTATCGCAAATAACATTGCTTACACACGATCGATACGTTTGACTACCGGTAATTCTTGTCGCACGCTAAAGTGACGATATGAACGCGATAATAAATAGTAATAATTAGACAGTAATCACTTGAAAAAGTGATCAGCCTTAGCCTTCTACCTTCAGTTTTTTTTAAATAAATATAAAGAGGACTGTTTTTTAGAATTAACGCTAGAACTACCAAAGCAGTCAAAGTGACTGGTACGTAATTTTTTATTTTATAATAGCGCATTTTCTAAGATTTGATTTTTGTTACGGTATGTGAATGTGATTTGAAAAAGAGACGAAGAGGAAAGTATTTCTACTATTTTTCCTATTAAAATATATAAGTATGTGTCAATTGTTAATAATTTCAGTATTAAACGGAAAGTAGTTTGCTTTAATTTTGATTCGGAGTAAGTCAGAACTTTCAGGTTTTAATTTTAACAATGCTGTTTACCATGATTACAAGAAGGTACGAAGGGACAATGCAAAAACATATTGTAAAACATTAACGACGCAAATCTGGTGTGATTTTTAAGAGGCATTACGTCCGGCTTTTGTGAATATTCGGCAGGGTGAAAGGCCGAATGACGTCCCCACTCTCATTACGCCACACCATGGATCATTGATGGCATTACGATATCACAAAACTTTCTCTTTGACTTAATAAATATTGACAATAGATATTAGCTTTAATGTCGTAATATTAGCAGGTGACGGCGCATAATACCCTTACTCGATTCATTAATCCGCAGCACGTAAATTACACGTTTTAATCGTGGCGCCCCGAATTAGAATAATAAATTGATTTGTAGCTTGGAAGTAAAAAGAAAAAAGTGTTATATTAAAGTTTTTTTTATTAAATAATCTAAACTATATAATTACTCATATTAGTTTCAAATTGTTGACGTAACAAGATCGAGAGAGGTTCTTAATGTGTTGTGATTACATGGATTTCAGGATTAAACTTGCTTGCTTCTTATTTTTTTTCCTCGTAATCTTAAATTTACTTTCTCCGCGAAAAGATTCGACAGGCGTATATACGATAATATGCTGGAGAATTATCGTGTTACATGACGGAATTATATACAAATCGATTTTTAATGTACATTGATAAATGCGCAGAAATTGCGGGATTGCGTTGGCGTCGCGCGCGCGTCATGACAGTATTCTCATCAATGTGAATATATAATGCCGGTTTTACAATCTTTCTCGTACAATCGACAATCGTTGTGAAGAATTAATTTTATGAACGAAAAAGAAAAGAATTACTGACGCTGCTTCGTCAACGCGCGCCGACACAGTCGCATGATTGCACTGACATAAGAGGCGCCGACGAAAGTGCGGCGGTTACATAATTCGAGCACGGGACCACTCGTCCTCGCGTCCGGTTGGTAGGAAACAAACGTTAAACTGCCTGCGGTGGGGGCAGAAAGATAGCAGTCGGACAAGAAGCTAATTACATTATTTTGTCATAACAGAGGAAACGTTTTCACACAGCCGGTCTTTTGTATCCCGTAAATAGAAATCGATCGTCGTGTGACATTACGGACTTCGGTGAACATTAAGGCCCAGTTTCACAAGTGTCGGTTAACTTTTAATCTTAGATTAACTCACTCTTCGTCTCCTTCTAACGTCCCCCTTAGAAAGAGACGAAGAGTGATGAGTTAATCTGGGCCTAAGCGATTCAAGAAGCAAGTTAAATTAGGGTAATTCTGATAACAAACTGCCAGGTTTATAGCTTTCTCGTATTAATGGTAAAAATGATGCAGTTTGAAAACAGTTATTTCGGAATTTAATTCTAAAAATTTCTGAAATTTCTAAAAAAAATCTAAAAGTAAATTAAATAAAACATCTTATTGTTAGTGCCCGAAAATGTTATCTCATTAAAATGTTGGGAGGCGATGAGGATATTTATTGAGTTGTTTCTCTTCTTGATAAAATAGCTATTATGCAATTTTAGAAAATTGTAATATACTTGGTTAACAAAATTATTTTATGAGATTTTTAAATCATAGTTGAAGTTTTATTAATTTCTTTTTTGGATTGTATACTGTATTATGTTTATTTTATTATACATTGTACTGTGTTTGTTATTATATTGTCTTAACGCTACAAAGATATGCGAAAAATCGCGATTGTTTGACTGCTTTTATCATAAAATATCGTGCGTTTAGCGTTTGGTTCGCTTCATGGATAACGCGCCGATCGCGACCCGGCGCGACGGGTGATGCAACTTTTTGTTTCGATGGTCTTCATCTTAAATAGCAATTATCGTGCTTTCCAGTTAGACCGGGTAAAACAATCGGGCCTCGACAGCTACATAAACCGTCGCGCGATCCAACCGGTCTTTCATCCGAGTCGGAAAAACTGGTTCCCTGCCGACGTGCGGCGAGCCGGTGATCCGAACCGATCCGAACAAACAGGCCAAAGACGCGTACACGGTTTATCGCCATCGATATGGCATCGGTGCCATTGAGAAGATAAAATCGAAATCAATGAATTATCGCGCGTGAGGACGTGTACGGCATAAAAATAGATCAGTGCTCTGTATCGCAGAGACTAAGAAGATCACACTCTTCCAAATCGAGAAAGAATTATACGAAGTGTTGACAATGATAGAAAGAATTAAATCGTAAATATATTTGTATTTTCTCTCTCTCATCTTTCTCTGCCAATAAAATAAGAAAACGAAATTGTGCGGCTTGTCTAAGGAACCATTAGTCATCTTTGGAAGAAAACTAAGTGTAGTTTTATTATAAAGAACAGTTATGTAATGGCGATAATGCGCTGTCTTAATAATCTTTGATAAAGATTTGGAGCAGGCTAAGGAGCGCGATCGTGAAGCTAATCGTAAGGAGACTCGGGACAGTAGTCGCGATCGAGCGAACGGTCGGGTTAGTGAAACACTTGGAAAGGCGGCTCAAGGCTTAGCTAGCCTTGGACGCGTTAGATTGCCTAATATTCAGGCTCCGAGCAATGCTGCGTGTCGCCGCCATGGGGCAAAAATACACGTGAAACCGCGCGATAGAAACATATGCAGCTTTATCGTCCGCGCGCGACTGCGCCGAAAGCGGACGGTAAAAATTTATTGGTTTCCTGTTGTTACCGTGAAATCGAAGAATCAATTTATTAGCGAAGTATGCTTTTCCAAAAGTCGAATCGTCACGATAGAACTCATGACAGATTTTACTCCAAAAAAAAAAAAAAGATACTTGACGCTTAAATAGATCTTAATCTATTTACTTCTACAGGACCGGCCTTTTTTTTGGACGACCTTTTTAGTTTTAGTGCTAGAACATTTTTGTCCTTGTCAGTGGGTTGAACTACGAAAGAGACAGCGCTACTCTAACTCTAGCGCCTAATATTAGGCTTCCCGTCCCGGAGAGGTTAATACATTTAATTTTTTAATTAAATTTGTGTTAGATAAACCCAATTTTCTTGACATTTCCTTCACATTTCAAAGTAAAGGAGAAATGGAAAATAGTGCGCTTTTGTATTAAAGGCAAAAATAATTCCCTAATGAATTCTATTTTTGGTGTATTTAAGTTGTATTAGTCATTGATCATTTATAGACATATTCGACGATTGTCTATGTGTATGCCCTTCTTTGTGACACGCGATAAAAAATTTTAAACGTATTAAAATCGGTTAATTAGTATATGCCTTTGTATAAAAAGGCTTTTCGGGCTATTTTCTTTTCTTATCAGTGTTGAATCATATTGGCAAATCCTCTTACGTAAAAGACCGAAAGTTTTGTTAGACTTTAGAGAAACGCGCTTGCGAAACTTTATTTTCGGCACGTCACGTCGGCTTTTCATGGAGGATGCTCAGCCCAATGATTATAATCGCCTGCGATTCACAATGGCAGACGAAAAAAAAGAGTCCCTGGCCGGTTCGCTTTCTAACACTGGGAACTATGTTTAACCAATCGCCCATTACCGATGGTCGACGTCGCCATTGGAAGGGTTTGCGAAACCCTCCACCATTTATACTTGTTCCTCCTCCGACATAACGCCGCGACGTCTATTGACGTCAGAGGGAAAGACGCGCATGAAAGCGTATCACAAAAAAAAATTATGAAAAATGTTTCGAAATATCTGCACTGCACAGGCAGCGATTTATTATTATCAAAGAGGTCTATGTCTATACGTGTCTTTAAACAAGTCGGTGTCTGTATATGTGACAAAACGTGATCGTTGACGACATATGACAGCGAGATTAGAGCGAAGGAAGGAGAACGCTAGCAGGAATGCTGACTAGAATCATAACTGATAAGAGATATACGTGCGTCTATCTATCAATATTCGAAAGTAAAATGAAAATAGAAAATTCCGTTCCGAGGATCAACACCGTTGGTTCATTCGCTTATCGGATGTTTGCGCATTCGCGCGCGGCACACGCTTGTAAAAGGCATTACCGAACTCTTGCACGTTTTCAAAAGGTACACGCGTAAGTGAAACACACGTGTGCGCACCTTCGCGCGCTTGTGCGCGCGTCGGTCATGACATAACGACGTAATGCATGCGTTTAAAGGAGACCATCGGGAGAGACGTGAGCCGTCTTGCGGGGGAAAGCACTGCTCACTTTCACCGTTCGCAGGCTTTTACATTGTAACACGCGTGCACCACGCCGCCGCGTCGCGTCGCGCCGCGCCGCGCCGCGCCGCCGTAGGCACACAACCGCCTTTCGCGTCTCTCGCCGTTTAATATAGTACCAGACGCGCTCTCGCAACGAGGACCTGCATCGGTCTTACATAACTATCCGTCGGAAGACACTTTGTCCTCAAAGTTTTTCACAGCCGCGCGCATCGCGACTGAAAGCAGCGAGAACGCGAGTCACCTCGCATAAAAAATGAAGACGATGGCAGCTACAAATGTTATAAAATATCTTCTAGACATCGTCAATTGTCTCAATGTTAAAATGCTGATTAATATTGCCGTGTAAATTTGTGTCTTACATAAAAAATGCCTATTATAAAAATTGATTATTATAAAATAACGTTTAATGGAATTAACATTACTCTTTGAAGATCTTAGAAAAATAATCGTATTATGCATTTCATATTATGCGTCTCTGTATATCAATTAACTTTATATATCACACATTGATTATCTTTTTCTTCAGACAGGCAATAATGTTGATTTAATGTTATATAATTAATACTGTTGTAAAAAAATGCTTTGTAATGTATACACAGCAATATGTTACGACAATATTAATTAATTATTTGTCTTAATCTTTGTCTCGAGTCGCGAGATGTAAATGTAAATCACATATCGTAAAGAGCACATATCGTAGAGAGAAATAATGACTTTTCTCAACGGTGATCGCATGGTCAATCTTCTTGACTCAATTCAGATAACTTCAAAACTTGGTCATATTTCTGACTCAGTATTCGCAATATGATCGCTAAACTAGAGGGAGAGAAAGAGGGAGAGAGAAAGAGAGAGGGAGAGAGAGAGAGAGAGAGAGAGAGAGAGAGAGAGAGAGAGAGAGCCATGTTCAATTTAACAGATAGATAAAAATAAAGTGGGGCAAATTTGTTCACGTGTAATCATAAGACCTATTATTTCCCGTGCTGCTTCACTTATTACTTGCAAGTAAACAGGAGGCACTTTACATCATATTTTTACATCATATTTTCTTGAGTAATATATTTCAAAGCTATTACACTTTTATTTAATTATAGAATTCTTATATATAATATAACAAATATAAATATAATAAAAGTGTAAAACATTAACTTTAAAAGAAGTAATCTTTCAGAAAATTTTCGTTGAATAAAAACGTATAAAAAAAATTATCTAAGAAAAAGTATCGATTCTAAATTTGTCATGAAAAGAAAATGTGATCTATAAATATCTCCGATGCATTAATATCTCTTTTTAACTCACTTTTACCTTCGGTACTTTAACTTATTAGACGAAATTTATCTACTCTGTGTCTACTTCTTTTCTCAATTCTTCAGTTCTCCATCTTAAATTTGAACGAGGAGCAAATGATCTCCTCGCGCAGGTCCTTTTCTTATTCTCTTTTTTTTTTTTTTTTTTTTTAATATTCGTTCCTATTCATTCTTTTCATTCGAGGCTGCGCCGAGTAAAAGTACGGGGCCTAACGGTCCCGCTCCTTCATAAGGTACCGCGTATCGTCGGCGCGATACGTAAAGTAAGGCGGGCACTTTCGAATTGCATAACCGCGGCCCGCGCCTTCATTCGGTTATGTCAGAAGAAAGCTGTCGAGAGCTGCCTGTCTGGGAAACGTAGATACGGTTGTAGGTATATACGCCACGCACACACGGTGCTCGCACGCTCTGTGCGTCTGCTTCTCTTTAAACGTTATAAATAAACGCGCCAGTTTCTTGGCTGGCGGGGCACCTGAATGCCCTACTCATCGAAAAGCGAGGGCACGGCTCCCTCGCGCACGAATATTGCATGTACGCATCCCGGAATCCCGAAATTGAGCTAATTACCGATACCATCGAGGGATACACATGAAGAAATAAGATTCTTCTTTTAAGTTCTTAGCATTTGTAGAGTTTCATAATCGCGATAAATTTATATTTCTCAATGAATATTTTACTCATTATGTACAAATGGCGAAATGTTACTGTCTTAATCCATAATTTTGCTGTAATTTATTTTCATATCAATATACTTGAACTTTTTGTAAACGTTTATTATATTTCATTGATTTTCATTAACTTTATTAATGTCGCCGAATAAAGCCGCATTTCATTTTTGTCGATTCATTCAAATGTACAAAAGAGCAATGATATTCATCGAGAATGTTCATTCACCAAGAAATGAATAAGAGATTAATAGTTTCCGTGTTGAATGAAAAATGAAGCGAAACAATATATTCCAGCAAAATTCTATTCACAGTCAAGGTAAAAGCTTATTATATTTTTATATTCGAGAGATTTTCAAGATAATATTAAATAGAATTAAAGAAACGGCATATTCAAAGACGATCTGGTTACGCAAACGTAAAACATTCGATCCACGTCATTTGACTGATCTACCTGTTTCGTCAAATTGTGAGTTTAAAGTCTCCCACGGAGATAACCTTCTTTTGCCGAATCGAATTCTAACTCGATAGAGGATTTCCTAAGAAGTGTCACTGAATTGCATCGTTACGATATTGTGTTAACGCCACGCGCCTGAACTAGGATTTACGACTGCAAGCACGTAACATTTTTTTTAGCCTTTTTAAGTCGGCGACTTCTTTATGCACCTCCTTTCTTTTTCTGACCTTCCCTCTCTATTTTGACTTACATGATTAGTTACATCATTTCCATCATTAGCAAGGTGAAATTTTTCTTTTCTTCCGCATCCCGCATCTTTTTATAAGCGGGGGGTCATGCCTGTAATTTCTTTTGTAAATAAGGTTGCTGATAGATTACCGGTCACGGTGCTATTATTTTATGAATAATCATTGCGCATGCATCATGGGACCTACAAAGAATACACTTTGTGGGAAACTGTCATTCATATAAAATTCGGCAATAAAAATAATGAAAGAAAGAAAAAATTTGATTTATAAGTGTTCTTGGGATCTTTTCAAAAATCTTTTTACTTTAAAGGTTCTTTTTACCTATTACTAATGTCACATTAACAAGTTGGCTTTCTATATTTAGCACTGCGTAAGAAACCAGCAGGTAATCTTTCAAAGCAATTGTGTGAAATATTACATAATACAAAATTTCATCCATTTTTAATTTCCTTAAGAAGTATAGATAAATATTCTATCAATATTTTCGATTATAAAAATGTTAATAACTACTTAAATATATTTATAAATAAAGAGTTATTTGTTATCTATTCTTATCTTAATTTTATAGAAAGACGTATTTATATGACGCAAGTGAATATTTGAGTAACTAATATATTTTATAAGTATTCTCTTACAGATTATATATCATATTCTATTATTCTATTGTCTTTTTATATCGATAAATATATGATCTTACAATTAGACATAAACGTATTTTATATTATATTTTTATATTGATAAAAAGTAGAAGTACATTTTGCACGTCTGACCGAAATTGGTTAATCTGTCACAATATTCATTAAATATTTTAATGTAGGTATTATTCGAAATGGAAAATTGCCAATGGAAATCGATTAAGTGTAACGCGTTAAGTTCAATCAGTGTAAACAGCTTTAACGCCACAAAAAAATCATGTTTAACTCAGAATGCAGGTTGATTGGCCCTAAGATAATGACGTAAAGCATTATCTTTTACATTAATTACTGAGTCGCTTTATGGGTTAACACGCGCACGAGCCATGATAATAGCGCGAAACTAGTAAAATGTTGCCTTATCATTAGCGTTATTGCTGTAATAGCAAGAGGCCGTTTATGGCGCGCGACAATTCTTCGTGACGTTGGTGTTTTATCATTTACAGCCAAACTACTTAACCCGGCGTGAGCCAGGTGGATAATTGCAACTTCGACTAGCTAGGTAAGGTGTGACATAGCCGAACTTGTTTGGCTAATTTTTTTCATACTAATTTTAAGAAATCTTACTTAAAATATATTCCTTGCGACATAATGGATCTCCCATCAAATAAAACGTTAAATAAAATATTCAGAATTATAAGAAAATTATGTTTATTAGAATCTCAAGTAAGCAACAATTTTAAACGCTACAGAGCGTCAATCTTTTCAGGAACATCTGTTTTGGCCTAAAATTAAAGTAAGAAACAAAAAAATTATATTTTTTTTTCTTTTTAACAGATAAACTAAAAAACAAAACAAATAATAATAAAATCTTCTCGATTAATCTTCAGAAAGTTCTGCGTTTGTAATACACTCTTTGCACTCTACGCGTGTATACCCCTCTCCGCATTCTTATCGTCAGCTGCTCAACGCATCAAATAAAACAAACGACGGTAACTAAGTGAAAATCAAAACTCAAAATCGGTCGGGTGTGACATACCCGACCTAGCTCAACGCGGGTTAATCACTCTTTAACGGTTTGTTAAAAATGCAGTATATTGTATGCGCGCTCGATTTTCCAATTTTTACAGAAACATTGCATAATACATAATATTCACTGCAGAATTTGTAAAGTATCATATGAACGAATTTTATAACTTGAATATAATCGACATACATTTAAATAATTAAATTGACATAATTTTAACCAGTCCTCTGAATTCAATTTTTCGATAAATTATAAAGACATTAAAAAACAAATTTTAATTTTAAGACCTTTTGTGCTTAATATTACGTAATGTATTGGAATCTTTGAACAACCATTAAGACTTGTTTAGAAAAATTTATTTGTCACCGATAAAATAAATCGATATGTTACAATAGAATTCGTGTCAATATAATTAAATCGACGTATTTTCATTATGTATGTAGGGAAAAGTGAAACAACCTTAACGTGACTATGTCCAATCGCATAACTTAGCAATGTTACATATGAAAATGTCTTCTAGCCAATGTTGCACAAACGCAAGCAAAATGCAATTATGAGGCAATGGTAAAATACTACGCATTTTTAGAAAGCGCTTAAAGTCATTGTGCACAAAATATCTATTGCCAATATTGCCGATATTATAAAGAGGAGGTCATCGTAGAAAAGATAGCGTAAAAGCAACATTGTGAATCTTATCGCTACCGTTAAATTTCCGAACTATAATTTGCATAAAGTAGAACGGCCATGAGTTTGGCACGTGTAGCTTATAAAACATAAATGGAAAATTTTTATCGTTTCTTCACTACTTACCTTCCGCGAGTAGTATCCTTCGCGAAGAAAAACGTACAACATTCTAATGCCTTTTTACATTATCGTAAAACGCATGCAAGCTCCTTCTTTTCATATTGTACCTGATATTGGGTATATCACATTTGATATGGAAAAAATAACTCGTAATAATTACATAGTTCTCGCGGATGCATATATTTTTTGTCAAATCTCAGGACTACGTGGTACGCAAATTATATGAGTTGCAATCCTTTAAGGGGATCGCAAAATTCTTCTCGCTCTTAATATGTATTAATGCGCAATTTATTTTGATGTTTAAAAACGATACGTATATTAAAATTATTAACACTTCTCTAAAAAAAATATATAGCCGTTCGGAATCGGCGTTAAACTGTAGGTCCCATGTACAATGTGTATAATCTACGTGCGCAACACATGTATATGAAGAGAAGTGACCACGCTCGGACACGAGTAATAGGACTGAGGATAATTAAAATTATTAAAAAATTATTAAATTATATATATATATATATATATATATATAAATTAATAACTAATATTTAAATTTATAATTATTCTTCATTTACATGAATATTTAAAAAGTTAATGGATTGCATTGAATTTCTGTTAATTTCTAGATATAAAAGATATAAAAAGTTTGCGCTCTATTGATCTAATACTATATGTTAATAATATTTGGTGAAATTTTCAAGCTTGTGTAAAGCTCGGTTTGTTTAATTAAATTCTATTCGATTGTAGATAAAACTCGTTTCTTAAGCAAAAACGCTTTCCCTCGATTCAACGTTGTTCTTCGTGACGCGTGATATCCCTTGGCGCGGCCGTATACGGCGAAAAATGATAATTTTACGACGACAGAGCGTACCGCCGTCACGGTGTTTCACGATTGTACCAGCCGTAAGATCACGCGCCGCTTGATTACGAGACACATTTCCAGCCAGCGATAGCCTAGGTGCGTGCATTATGCGTGTGCGCGTGGCGCACGGTATAAGCGTGCTCACGATTGTCACGGAAATAGGTCGTCGAGTGTTAAGACTGTGGTTGCGCGTGTGTGCGCAGGGCGGGGGGGAGGGGGAGAAAAAAGGAAAGAATCACACCGTTTGCGTTCCTTCTCTTCAGCCGGGCCAGACATTTGGCTGCTTTATTCGCTCGCGACGTTTTAACGACTGCTCCAGAAATGTTTCATCTGCCGAGCCAGTTAAGCCGAATTTATATCTTGCCGCTTAATCCTGACGATCATCTCGTGAATCATATACGGGTAAAAACTGATTCGTTTCTCGAATCATTCGACTATATCCAATGCAACTCGATTTTGGAGACGTGCATTTATAAATTTCACTTAACATAAAGATGTCATTCTTGCAAAATCGCAGATAATTTTGATATTTTTATCAGGCAGTTAAGACAATAAGAAAACAATATAAATTATATTAAAAAACTACTTTATTTTTCTGCTGCATTTGTTTAAATCATAAGTGACAGTTTAATTTATTACATCTTCCATCTGAAATTTTATATATATTATTAAATATAATAATATATTTTATATATTTTTTTAGCACTTTTTTGTGCCTTCCGTAACTCAATGTTGAAATTAGCAAAGTATTAACTGTATAACACTATTCAATTATCATTACAGCTGCATTGATTTTAGACAGATGAAAAAGAAAGGTTTTTGTAAGAGAAAAATTGCAAATTATATATAATTTACAAAGAAGATCAGTGATTCGAAAAGTTTTCAGTGCCTTCTAAATCGAAATGTTGGCTCTTTTACCACGTTCACCGGATGATTAACGAATTCAACAAACGCGCGACTCGCACGCTCAAGCCACCGCCCTCGCGGCCGTTAGAAGCGACGATTGCGGCCGCAATAAAAGTACGTGAGACTATCGTGCGCACGAAGTGGGTCAGAGTGCTGACTGGGCCGATGTCGAAAAGAACCGGGGGACGAAATGGGTCAGCGCCGGAAACACGGTGTCGAAACGAATCGCGCGTCTAGCCGCGCGCTTTCTTCGCGACCTTCCTCCTAGTCTATAAATACGCGTATGTGCATGCCTGTAGTGCCTGTACACACACACACACACACACACATGCGCGCGCGCGTGCGAGCGAAAGCGCGCGAGCTTACGCGGGAGTGAGATGTTTCTTCTGCAACGGTCGTCCGGACTGGGAAATAGGTCGGCGACAAGCGTGAGAATTGCGTGCTTTTGGCAGCCGAGGTACCAGTGAACTTCCGCATGATAAAAACTACGTTATGCACGAAATTTAGGGTACACATTGTCCCTGAAGATACAAGTCCAATTTGGAACGGACATACATAGATAGCTTGAATGTAGCCTCTTTTGAAATGAAAAGCCTCCAGTTATGAAAGAGACATTGATATACATTTTAGTATTTTTATATTAGTTTTTATTAATAAAATTCTAATATAAAAATAATAAACAATGTTTCTCCATAATTAGAGGCTTTTTAATTCACATAGCTCTGGTCTTGTACAGACTTTATTTATAATTTATAAATAGATCATTATTATGGATATTAATTGTAGAATATAATCAAACTGTAATTTATATACGATCACTTTATTCTAATTAGATATGTTTATATAAGAATGGGGAAAAATGGAATATGCAGAAGTATACTCTTGTACTGGAATGTTTGGAAGAATTTTGATAGAAATTTAAGACAAATCTACATCTATGAATACGTTTCTATTACAAAGAGTCACATTACATTTGCTTCTTCAATATCTAAAAGGAATTTTTATAACACACCCGCGAATATGTATAAGTTCAATAGAGTTTTATGTACAAATAAAAAAATTTAACAATAAGCTAAAAATCTTTAGCCATTTAGAAAGTTGTAACGCCGCCATCGCTCGTTTGGAAGTTCCACAATTTTTAATGAGAATCGATATTGTCTGCCTCCCCCTCCTCCCCCGATACGCAACGAATATTACACAACGCTTGGGTGATATTATTAGTGACCCGCCTGGATGATTGCTCGGCAGCTGCCTTTGCCAAACGGTCAAACGGTCTGGTCTAGGCGCTTTCTTCCCGACCTTCCTCATCTATAAATAAGCGTGTGAAGCTTACGCGAGTGCGTTTATGCAATTGTACGACGAGAAATAGGTCAGGCCAACGAGCGCGATCTTGTTTCACTTTTTCCTATTTCTTGGCGAAGATTAAATATGCTTCACGGGCGATTGCTTTCTATGCGATCGCAATATCGAAATAGCTTTAAATTAATCGATCGAGCTAAATGTCAGATTAGGGAGGCGTCTCTACGGTCTGAATATCTTCTGGACACATTTAGATGTTCGTCATGTCTTACTTTTTATCGCAATGTGTGAAATCATTGAGATACATATCTCATTTTTTAAATACAATTTTTTCTGTTTCTTTCCCTTAAAAATAGAAAAAATTAATTTTAGATTGCTTAAATCAACAGATCCTTATATTAATAATAATGTGATATTAATAATTAATAAAACAATGTTGATAGAGAAATATTGTTTTTATATCTTGAATGTGCATGTGTTTGTAAGACCGCATACGTTTATTAAAAGAATCGTACTATCGTTATCGTAATATTTGAAATTATTATTAGCGAAGAAGATTTTCGTGACGATGAAAAAGAATTCCTTCGCGGCAGTATCGATAACTGCTTGGTCAAGTACTGATAAAGAAGTCACTCTGCGAAGAAAACAGATCGACGAAGGTCTACGAGCCGCAGAAAATTGGGGTCGCAACGTGCTTTCTTCTTGGCCTTCCACCTTCCTTGACTTCTACTTATACTTCGTCTTCGTTGTGTCTATAAATAGTGGCTTGCACACGCGCGCTTACGCTCGTGCACGCCGACTGCGTGAACCGAGGGACACGCGTATTCACGCACTGTGCGCGATTGCGACAGAACCGCCTGATTACGACAGGGCCGTACGCACGGTGTTCGTGAGAGAAGACACACTTCTCTCTCGTTTCCGTCACCTTGTTTTCTCCCCCTCCCTCCTCCCTTCGCTCCCCCGTTTATCCCTTGAGCTTTCAGAATGTGGCAACAAGTAAATGCCGTAGAAAAACACTCGGGTAATATATTTCGAGCGCGTACTTTGATTTCATTTACAGCGAAATAGATTTTCTACCTGTTCGAGGTGTTTTACACGAACGATAATGTCTATTCTTTCAGCCATTAAGGCCTTTGAACTTCTGTTCAACCTTTTTCCACGTTTTTTTTCTTCTAAAAATGGGCTCTTTAATTACAACTGATACTGTCGACAGCAAACAATTATAATAGAGCAGAACTCAATAGCAATGCTTTTAGTAAGTTAATTCGAATGCATAGCATTCAGTGTAGAGTACATTAGATACAAGGGTGCAGAGTCGCCATTATGCCGCTAGGAGATCGACAAGGCACAAGAACTTCGAGGCCGACCTTAACTCTTGTCTCGAAACGGGAACATCGGTTTCTAAATGCGTCATGCGCGACACTCTTTGGGCCGTGTTAGCGTTGCTGCACGAGCGGCAACAAAATACGGTAAAACGTGAGCTCTAGCGTGTCTGCTTTTTTTTCAACTCAACTCGATCAATCCGTAAATGTCTCTTCATTCCGTGGGCCGCGTGTTTTCGTTCTCGTAAACTAAAATGAAATTTACATTTACAGGCAGTTTAAAATACAACTCGTATCTTTGTATAAAAATAGTTTAACTTATGCTTCAGTTGTCAAGAAGATATCGACTTTTGAAGATTATCGCGTGGAATTAGGTGCAAATGGGAATCATATCTGCACGGCTATTTACATATACAATTAGCCATATTAGGAAACATTTTATATTCATTCACGTCGTTCGCGTCAAAAGTTATGCCCTATAATCACTTTTCTTCTTTCTCGGGAGTGATCATCAGTGAAATGGCCTAAGCTCGGAGTTAGAGCGCTGACGGCAAGTATATAATAAGAGTGGCCACTATTATTTCGACACGGTTCCCTCCGCGACCGGCCCTTCTCCTCTCTTCCCGCGGCCTACGGACCACGCTCGCCCGTTTATGTAATTTTCTCAACTGCCGGAGTGCCGTGAACGAAACGAAATTGAAAATAAAGTAACCAAACACGTTCCCCCGTGGCGCACCGTGCTCCGAGCCGTCGCAAGACAGTGAAAAGCGCGACGGAGCGGCGTCGGGTAAAAGGAGACGAGAGACACGGCGCGGTAGAGGCTCGGCAAAGGTAGTTTTGTTAAGGTGGGAAGTGAGAAGGTATAGAAGGCTTCCTGCCGTCCTCATCGGGAGGAAGTGGCCGCGAAGGAAATGGCACTCTCTTTTTATCGAGCAAACGCAACCTGGTGAACGGTGGCACACTGGGTCGTTTTTGTGAACGACGCACCGGCGTCCAAACTAAATTCTAATGATAATTAACCCCTCGGATGCCACCGTTGCTACCTGTTTGAAAGAACGATCTTACTTAATAATCTTTCGTGATTTGCTCTCTGCTGGATATTTACTCTCTTTTTTTCTTTCTCTCGAGGACTTTTAAGAAATTTTCGGATTATTTTAAAGCGTCATTTTAAAGAACTTTATCGTGAATTATATATATATGTAGGTTGAAGAACTTATTTTAGAATAATTTACAAAATGTCAGTTTCCGATTACGTGTTAACCAGTCTGTGGAAAAATCTGTGTAATACACAGAGGCCGACAAAAAAATGTTCGGCCTGATAATTTTTGTGCTAATAAAAAATCTACGTGTAAATAAAACATTTATTTGTTTTTATTACTTTATTGAAGACGGTTAGTGATTTATTATACACTTTATCTTTATGAATCGCTGATATTTGTCATCTTAAAATTCAAAATAACCTTAAAACTTGACGTGATGGAGACAATGAACATTTGGACAGCGGCATTTTTTTTGTGACCGAAAAAATCTATAAGAAACATTTACTCTAATTAGAGTTACTCGACAAACAAATTTTTTTGTCGGCCTAATTATTTTTTATTTTGTGCTAATAAGGAATCTATGTGTAAAAATAAAAACATTCATTTGTCTTTATTACTTTATTGAGACGGTTAGTGATTTATTATACATTTTATCTCTACGAATAGCTGATTTAAATTCTCATCTTAAAATTCAAAATAACCTTAAAACCTGACGTGATGGAGACAATGGACATTTGAACGACGACATTATTTTTTGTGACCGAAAATCTGTAAGAAACATTCTGATTAGAGTTTTTGTCGACCTGTGTGTAAGCATCCAAATGTCATTAAAAAAATGTACTATTAAGATTTGGCATTTATGTAAAATTGTAAGCGCAACGTTGAATTTTCTTTTTTATGAACACAACATCTATCGCTTCATCGTTTGTATTTCTCGGAACCGGGAATTTTCAACAAATCGGCGAAAAAGCTCGCGTTGGCCCGGATCGATTCATGGGAACGATCTAATTTCCCGCGAGTCAGTCACTTGGCCAACCGCTTGGCTAAAAGCCACTTATTGCATCTTAGCAGCCTCTTCCTAACTCTCCGGACCTTGCTCCCATTTCACCCGCTCGGAGGTAAAGAGGAGCAATTAGATTTACACGCGATACACACGCCTGACACTTCGCGCGCGCGCGAAAGTAACTATTGCGGTAATAAAATCGACATTTCTGCGTTATCCAGGTAATGCAGAGTAATGCAGAATCGATGAAAGATGTTAGACGTAAATTGAAAGCGTGAAGGAATGTTTCAGGTTCTCCAAATTTCATTCCGTCATAAAATATTATAAAAAACTATACCATACTTGCGAGCTGCCGTAACGATTCTAGAAGGACACTATCTTTTCTTTATATACTTCCTGGAAGAATTGTTTCACTAAGCGTGTAGATATATAAACTTATAGGTCAAAGAATAGATAAATCATTTTTTTATTTCTCCTAAAAAATACATCCTTTTCTAGAGCAATAAGTGTGATTCATCCAATTCGGTGCAAGGTCAAGCTACGCGACGGAAACAGCTACATATACTAACAATAAGGACTGATTTCACTGCTTCCCTGATCGTAATAACCCGTTTCTCCCTTTTTCTATCGGCGCCGTACTGCCTTTGCACAATCGCACGTAGACACCCAAGATCAATTTCTATTTCTACGTCAGTCTTAAGAATAAGAGAAACGTCGGTCCTTCGTTTCAGTCGATTGATTGGCAAAAACGTTTAGAAAAACCGGCTGAAGAAAAGAGTGAAAATCGTCTTAAAGCGGTTTCCTTGAGCGGAATTGATGGGAAGAATAAAAAAGAAAATAGACCATGGTAAAATTCTAGCTATAAATTGTAAGTCCAGGCCACTTCCTGAAACATCCTTTGGTGTTAATGGTTTTAGACTTTAGATTCAAGGGCAAAGGGCACGTTAAGTAAACTTCGAAAGACGTTTATGCGTATATAAAAACTCATAATCTCGCATTGTACATGTATAACAGGCGGAATAATTCGTAACAGTTATAAATGCCCTCTCGTAAATGCCTTGTAATATTATGGCTGCGCTGCTTCGGGATTTTGCCTCTGAAGGATACACAGAGTGAAAAATCGTTCTGTCCATCTATCAAGCGACACCTATCTTTTTCATCATTGGTTCTCTTCGAAAGCGTGATCCCGAAAATTTTACGAGTGATACAGTTTTACGAGATCAGCTTTTATCGCCGACCTTGTCGGATGTAGTCTACAAAATGTGGTTGTCAATAGCTTCGTACAGTTCTTCCAGCGCACATAAAATTAATGATTTGTAGCTTCTTTCATCTTCAATATTACATAATAGAATGCAATTTAAACTAGGAAATAAAAATTTGCCATTTTCAACTCAGGAAAAAGGCGAGTGAATGAAGGAGATGTCATTTATTATAATATCTTGAAAAGAATCTTAAAAAGAAAAAAAATTGGTATTATAATATATATAATTTAAATATATTATAATATTATATATTTGCATTATGCTTAAAAATTTCTGTCACATGTTTGCTAGCAGAAAAAATAGCAATGCTTAAAATAGTAAAAATTGTATCAATTTTTTTTTTATAAAGATATCTTATCTCTAATTCAGTGAAAGTTAACATTTAATTAACATAATTAGCATAATTGCTTCAAGTTTAAATTGTTTTCTATAATGTGCAAGTGTAAATATAAATTTCTTTCAACAAAATGATAACAATGAGACATAAAAGTTGGTTGATAGCCAACACGTGAAGAGCAATTATCGCCGTTAAACACGCAGCGCTCGCCGTTTATTAACTTTCTATGTTTTGAAACTTCGACGTAATCGTCCCCTGAGTTATCTAATATTTACTGCTTTTACATCTAATTGTATTGGGAAAGATTACATAAGCGAAAGATCGACTGAAAAATCCGCTTCTCTCTCGCTCTCTCTCTTTCTCCATCTATCTCTGTCTCGATCTCTCGTTTTCTCTTTGGCGCTCTTTGTCGAGTCTCCACTCATGGGTTACCACAAACGTCGTTTATGGCCACATCTAAGTTGGCCGAGGCTACATTTTACGGCGTTTCGATCTCAGATGGTTCTTTAGTATCTATGCTTCGTTTCACCTATCTGTCCGTTCAAGGCTGTAACTTTGTTGCGCCGTTGCTTCTCTAATAGATGTGTGAATGCTTGATCTTTCCTTCGTTATTGTCACTGTAATACGTCACATGTTGATGACTCAACGTGTGTTCTTTGTGGTGATAATGTTGTGACATAGCCCGAAAATTGAGTGGTCTTAATTGCTCGTAATCGATGAAAAATGTGTTTGTTTGCTGAACAACTTTGCGAATAAACACATTTTTAAATCTAGTTATATCAGACTTCTTTTTTTCATTTTTTTCATTGCGCTGTTTTTTTTTTTTTTTTTTTTTTTTTTTTAACGACATAAAACTAAACTCAACAATATTAAATTTTTATATTTGGCTATAAAATAATATAAACAATCGAATTTTATAAGGAAAAAAAATGAGTGGCGTTTCGCATCACTTATTGAATAAAAGTTAATGCAAATTGTTCGTATACATTTTTTTAATTAGCAAATACGTGGGTGAAAAATACTTTATGGTAATTATTTGGTCTCCGGGGTAGAGCATCTTTCAGTGAATGATCATTAATAAAAATCGGCCATAACGATGACGGATCGATTCTCTGTAAAGTAAACGTTTCTCACATTTCTTTTCTATTCATTGATGCTTCGATAACCATCGAGTCCTGACGAGAAACCGACGTGTGAAATTATGTCGAGGTAACTTATCCAGATGTCGTTCGACTTTTCATCGTTACGAGGTTGTTATTATGATGAAACACGACTTGGTTGCAACGGTTGAGACAAAAGATAATGTGTATAACTAGATAAAACACGTACGGCGATATATAGAGGGCATTGCACCACGGGAGCAATGGAAGCAAAAAAGAAACAGAACATGTGTACGATAAAATGACGAAGCTTATTAAATATTAATTTATAACAACAAGTTATTAATTAGGGTCATCGATTTATGAGGATGCAAATTTCCAGCGGAAGACATCCAACAGAGAACAATCGATAGTTACTGATTTCGAGTTGCAATTTTAATTAGTTACCTAATGAAGAGACAGTCGATATTCTGTGCAGTTAAATTTTATTTGTATAACGGTTTATAGATAAATTTAATAAGACTTTTATTATAAATATTCTAAAAGAAATTTTACACAAAGTCCACTGCAACTTTAAAAAATCGTGCAAACGTGTATTGTAAATATCCATGTACAGATTTGTTTATTTAAAGTTGCAGTGGGAAGTTTGCGTAAGATTTTTTTAAGAATATTTATAATAAAAGTCTTATTAAATATTTATCTATAGGCAATTGTATAAATATCAATATGTACGTGTCGTTATACGTGTCTGCACCTGTATTGTAAATATACGTTTCTTCGCTGAACCTTTAAATTTAGTTGCGTCGGACTTCTTCTGTTAATTTTTATTGCGTTTTTCGACTTAAATAAGAGTTAACAGCATTTTATATTTGGCTATAAAATAATATAAACAATCAAATTTTATTTAACAAAATAAGCAGCGCTTATCAGATTTTGAGCTGGGTCTACTTACAAAGCGTTACAAGTGTCGCTATCGTCAATCAGTCTTTTTATCTTACAAACAACATTATATATCTCGATCTCGATGCTTTAACGTGCCGTATCTTCAACGGTGCCGCACCGTAAGAGACACGAAGGATGATCGAAGTGGAAAGATCCAAGAATTACAGATCGGCGACGCGATTCACTCTCCCGTTTCCGGCGACGCAAAAAAAATTACTCAACGGCGCCCTACGTCGATACGCGTGAACGATAAGCATCCGCGACCATTCCGTTTCTCTTTCCTCTTATCAGACGGAACTTCAAACGCGCGGTTATACCTACGCAGGCGTTTCAATTTCCGAATGACCCAATTTCGCAACGGCGCCGCGTATACGTGTGCACGCATGTTCACGCGCCTGCAATTGCTCCAGGCGCCGCGGATCCTCCACATTCCTCGACGTTTTCCACGTGCCCGAGAGCACGATAGCGAAACAAGAGCGACGTCTTATCTTAGGAGACGGCGAAAGCGGGCGGGATGTCTTCTCGGAATTTTCGGAGCAAAGTCTCTGGCGAAATTGAAATAAATCATTATTTAGCGAAAAAAGAAGAAAGAAAAAATATATACGACATTCTTTGCAGTACGCCACAGGCCGGTGATTTTGCGTGTTTTGAATTTGTATATTTACTAGTGACAAGCAAATAAAGAAATTAACATAAATCTTGATCACACTTCCCTTATCACCACTTAATGTAACGTTAAACGACGCGAAACGTTATTACCATGTTCCGATAATTGCCGCCATTATTATTTTACATACGCAAAGTGAGATTAAAAAGTTACTTTCGTGAGCGATTATCGCGTTCAATGTATACGCCAATATTCTACGTGCATGATATGAAATATATTTCTGATCTCTTTAATTTTTTATCATGTAGGGATTTTGTCTAGTATATCAACGCGTTGTCTGTCCAGTAATTTTTATATGGCTTACCGCGTACGCCATAGTTGAATTTTCTTTAATATAAATAAATAATGATAAAATATTATACGTGATTAAATAAAATTTTATGAATAAATGAATCTTATTCAGAATGAATGAAAAGCTCATGAGTAATATGAATCATGTACTTATTACTTTACGTTGTTATCTAACTGTTTATGTCATTCCAAATTTTATATTAAATAATATTTATTTCATTATATACAAGCGCCTTAAAACATTTCTGAAGGTAACCAGCAGGGCGCCATTGAAAAGTCAAGTGTCACGGATAATTCCAATGGTAGTTAGCGGCAAAGTTAACACGTTCACGCTAAGTGTACGCGATTTGAGAACAATATAAAATACGAAACTTTTTGAATTATAATATTAAATATATAATATAATTAAATATATATATTATATATACATATAATTAAATTATAATATTAAAATTATAATAAAGAAAAATATTAATTTTTTTGCTTGTCAGTGTCTGTCTATTACGAAACAGTTATAAACTTACAAATGGAAGTGTAAGTTTATAATTTTACGTGTTATGCACATTAATTGTTATCATCAATGTCGGCGACTGGTGACCGACACGGAAAAGCGAAAAGCTTAGTGTCCCATTGGTGAACGTGCTGTATAGGTACGTAGATTTATCTGTTACGTAACCTTCTCCTTTCTACTGCTTCACTTATCGAATATTTTCTTTTATTTTTTACAATTTGTAGTCTATTACC
Organism: Temnothorax americanus; assembly: GCF_048541705.1. Lineage (NCBI taxonomy): Eukaryota > Metazoa > Arthropoda > Insecta > Hymenoptera > Formicidae > Temnothorax > Temnothorax americanus. Next base: position 1,419,294 of record NW_027509286.1, read on the forward strand.
AGTTATTTATTACCAGTTTTCAAAGAAACTGATTGTTAGAAATTATAAAATGTTCTGTGTAAATTCTTATTGATGTAGGTAATTTTTTTCTAATGTTCAATGCCATTCAGGTATTCATCTCAAGCTTTTGTGTTTCCTTTGTTAAAAAACATCGTCATTGTTTCAATCTATTCTTTTGTTTACCGTTAAATCTTGCAATTACATGTTTGCTGTCAAGTTTGAAATGTGTTACCATGTGCTCTTTGTACTTTTCGCGTTTCAAGCTTTTACACGAGTAGAAATACGAGTAAAAGTATAACGCCAGATAATTTCGGAGATCAAAAACCTGTGTACCTGCTCTGTATGACTAAATTTAATACATAAACATTACGAAGTTGAAGGTGAACATTTTAGCTGGGTAAAATATAGATTCCGTAATATATATACATTTCCATGTATATACATAGATGTATATTTAACATCTGTATTATGTGGTTTGTATATATATACATGGAAATGGGGCGCTTTTCAAAAAGGTATTTTTGACTCTTCTACAAAAGAGCAAATCCTTTTTGCTCTGCAAAATATAATTATGAAGATGTAGTACACATAACACATTATCAACTATTGAGTAATTAGATGTTTGACGTCAAGTTTGAAATGTGTCATCATACGCTTTTTATACTTTTCGTTTTTTAAGCTTTGCACGAGTAGAAGTATAACTCACCAGATAATTTCGATGAGCTGTGTCACCCGCTTTGTATGACTTCATGTACTTCATTTAGTACATGAATATTACAAAGTTGAAGGTGAACATTTTTCAGCTGACAATGAGTGAAATATAGATTCTCCGTAATGTATATTTCCATATTTAACATCTGTATTGCGTGGGGTTCGTAAATACACGAAAATGGGACGTTTTTAAAAAGATATTTTTAACTCTTCTACAAAAGAGCAAATCATTTTTCTTGTAACTCTTTTGTAGAAGAGTTAAAATAGAAATTATAAAGATGTAGTAATTTATTTATCAATTATTGAACAGTGATTTAAGGCAAGCGATTATGAAAATAAATTTTCTTTCAGCGTTGCAGCATCACACGATTGTACTCTCTTACAATTAGTACGGACTGAAAATTTTGTAAATATCAAACTCGTGATATCTTATTGTTAGTCTCGCTATAAAAAGAAACTGCTAATTATTTTTCTCTTCTGATCATTCTGTATAAAATAATAATACTGTCCACTGTCTCTAGAGAAGACCAATGTCTTCATTTTCTTTCGTCGCGGATGCACTTTGATGCGGCGTCCGCAAAACAGCATTTTCAAGATGGCCCGTCGAGTGCCGGTGAGAAAGGCGGAGAGGAAAAAAAGGGAAGAAAAAAAAAAGGAGATTGAGAAAATTCTCGGCTCGTGTGTTCGTCGTACGCGATCGGGGAGTAGTGCTTACGCGTACTCACGGCTCGCGTATATGCGCCTTCGCGCATGAGAGTGCGGCGAGTCGTGCAACGCGTGTGTGCACATGCCGATCGCGCTGCGTGCGTGCGTGCGTGCATGAATGCTCGCTCGAGCATTAGTGACGCGTATAAGTGCGCACCGAGTGTAAGTAGGCCACGGGTGCTTTCACACGATAAGACCTTATCAGAGGCGCGCGCGTACGCCTTTAGTTCGTATCGCGTGCCCTCCCGGCTCCACTGCCCCCTAGAACTTACTGCTTCCTCGCAATCTTGACCCCTTCCCCTCTTCGTCTTTTTCTCATATGTGCAGTCCTCTTTCTCCTGCCCCTTACCGTCTCTCTTCTTTGACAGTATCGAGAGATTATCCTTGCTGTCGTATAAGGTGGGATAGCGGAAACTTTTTTCAGCTATTATTTGGAAATACTTGTCATTAAATTAGTGTTTTTGTGGTGAGATAAGCATCATGAGGCACATTATCTTTAAAGTACTGTATTCGCTTTATGTGTGAGTAATATAAAGTGTCTATTGCATCTGGCTGGTTTCTTTCTTTTTGATTCGTATTTTCTAACGTTGCTATTTTTGTAAATAAAATAAAGATATTTTTAAATATATTCGAAAAAGATAAAAAAAAGTTATATTTCGCGCGATTTAAAAATTCACGGGGGAAGAGTGTAGATATTTTCACATTTTATTATTATATTATACCTATTTGTATTTGAATTAGCAAACATCGCTTGTGCAAAATTCGCGATACAAACATACAAAATAGGAATAATTAGATTGTGTTATCATAAATCACAGGTAACACAGAGTTAGAAAACGACATAATAATGTCTATTTTGGTCTATTACACACCGCTATGTTTTTTAACGTTACTTTGCTATTTGGGGTATGACGTTATTTTCAGATATAGTTTCACATACTGAATGAGTTATTGCCCAAAAGAGAACAAATGGCATTTCCGGTGTATAGTGTATACAATGGCAGAAAGTTTACGAAATTTAAAATTAATTGTCAAAATAAACTAAGAAAAGCTTGAAAGTTTTGAGAATAGAGAAAATTAGAGCGTTTGACTTACAATTAGAAACATCCGTGGAAATATTGTTTTAGAAAAGGGTAAAGGTTCTAGAGAGCAATTTCTCAAGTACAATTACAGACAGCGAGGAAGTGAAAGTGAAAGCATAAGGGTTGTTGGTGAAAATATTTAATTATTTTCGGCTATTGTACTCGATTTATTTTAGACTATATTTCTTTTTACTAAGGTTGCAATGTAACGTGCATATTGTTCTCTTCGAGAGACAGAACACTTATTTAACAATTTAGAAAAATGAACATTTCTTGGTCAATCACTCTTTTCTCTTTCAAATATACATGATTTAAGCTTTACGCTTTGTTCCGTATCTTCTTTTATTCAAACAAAAAAAACGGTGCGAGACGTGCAAACATCTCAATTTTAATTAGATAATACATCATTTGGACACGCGCTCGAGTGAATCTTATCACGACTAAAAATAGATACGAGCCATAAACCACTAACAGCAAAGTTATTGTTTAATTAGCTTAATTAGTAAGGCTAAGTTTCAGGAAGCTAAGCGTCCAGACTAACAATCGCTTATTGTCCACGTAAATCCAAAGCGGTTATCTGCTTTGCATTATTTCATAACGCCATGCGAGAGAGAAATTTTCTTCGCATGAGCGCGCTTACGAGCGCGACGAGAGATTTTCTCCGCGTGTCACGTTCCTGGACCGCATCGGGACGCGTTAACGTGGCGCACAAATAACAATGTGGGGACCTTGAGACCGCAATGGTGCAAGGCACCGAGCGCAAAACGTTCGCATAACGCTTTGCGGCCTATTACATAATGACCCGTAATGCGAATGCAGCGTCGCGTCGCGTCTGCCGCGTTCAAAATCGGGTGCGAAAGATCAGGATCGTTTAGAAAAAAAAAAGACAGGAAGGTAATAGCGCGCGCGCGCCCGCGTGTGCGCACGCACGCACGCACGCACGCACCCATGCGGACGTTTACTTGCGTGTCGAGTCAAGGCAACAGCAGATAATGCGCGATCGATTTATCGTATAGCGACCGTCCTTATCTGCTCTCAAAGTGTCAACAATTAGTGTTCTAATAAAGGAAGTAATTCCACCTAATCTCGACCAGCTTACACTACGAACTCTCCTAATTCCTAAAATAATAGACAATTTCTCGAAAGTGTCGCAACGGTATCAAAACATATTTCTCTTTTTCTTAAGATAAAGAAAGGTTTTTTAACCTTCACGTAATCGCGACGACGTGACGCGACGCAACGACGCGCCTACACGTGCTATGCCATGCAACACGTGAAGTCGCACGTACGTCTAATATAATGCAACATTATTTTTTAAAGTTTTCCGATATCTTTTGTACGATAGTTACGTTTTTATAAAGTGCTGTTCCTAAAATACTCCTTTGAAATGATTTCTCAGGCGACATTCCAATCATTAATATTATAGAATTCCTCTTTCACATATCGGATATCGGTGCTCCGTACGGTGATGCATTACTCGCGGTTTTATTATCGATAATCGCGTTATAAGTAGTTCGCATGCAGTTTCTTCAAGCACTTTCTAGAAATGTAAAATAGATAAGAGCAATACATTAACTCGTTTTGTATCGCGGCGAATTACAGCCGCGTATAATAAATGCTAAGTATATAGGTAAGAAATGTTGTCGTAAAAGTCGTTTGAACAGATACCGCGACAAGAAAGCACTAAAAAAGAAAGCAGACAACGAAAGGGAACAACGTAGCTACGAATGACCGTGAATTAATGAGTCGAGAATCTGACCGACAGTCGCTGAATAATTGAATCCTATTTATTGAAGCTAATAATTCCGGATGCTTATCTCGTACGCGTTTTATCTAAAGACTGTCGCTTTTTACGAATGTGTCGTATATATAGCGCAAACAATTCAACTTCATCTCCTGCACACTTCCCGCATGCGTGTGTCATAGATTATATGATTGACAATTAACCAAGTTCAACAAATTTATTTTGCATAAGAAGCTGATCAATCTTGATAAAAAGTAGAGAAAATTGATAATGGTAAATTAATTATGGTGCTGTAAAATTACGAAAGTTACAGAAAGTAAAGCCGCAATTCGGCTTCTCTGGAGAAAATCAAACAATTCTACGACATTCCGTTGGCAGGTGTCGTGTCGCTATTCATTTTCGTGTGTCTCCTCTCATCCTTGAATGCACCGGCTCTGAATGACGATTGCGTCAACGCTTCTAACCATTTCCATCGGCGGCACGAGCTGTCGTTTCAGAAAGACGACCTCTTATGCAATCCCGCCGTTGTTTTTTTCCTATTTTCTTCACGAAGCGAGGCGTGTGTGCGCGCGCGCGGGCGCGTATTCTTCTTTGGAAAGTGGAGGTCTCGGCTTATTATCTGGTCACGTACGTGGAAAAGAGACCTTATCGTTCGTCGTTAAGAGATGCAATGCAGATCCGCCACGATCCCTGCTCCGTCAGCATGCGCGTCAAGCGCGTCGTTTCGCGAAAACCTTCGCGGTCGCGCATTCAATTCGCCTTTCACTGAATCGCATCGGGTAATAACACGCAGCGTCCTTAAAATTATAACGATCCGGCGTTAAGGTTGATTGTCACATTAGTCGATAATTCAAGCTGTTAATTTTGTGCAATTTTAATTCCGACCACCGGTAATTTTTCAAAATACCGGCCTTATTAACCTGCTAATGAAGCGAGATATGAAAATTAAAAGGGAAAAAGAGGAAATGTATAAAAAATTAATTAAACAAATTAATTTTTAATAAAGCTTATTTTATTTCTAATAATACTATTTTCTATATTTTTATGATAATTTATTTTTTGTATATCAAATTATCTGTCGGAAAATGATCATGTCGCTTAAAATCGTTGCGCGTACTTTGAGAAATGGCCTGGATGGAACATTTCCGGAAAACCTTCGCGGAGTAATCGAGAAACCTAATTAAGAAAAATGTTAATTATCTCTCTTGAATAGAATTCCGTCGGTGCTGCTCTCATCAAGGTTGCGCGGGATGCCACTTTGTGCGGCGCGTGTTTACGATCGCGCTTTTGCGCGAATGTTCTTCCAGAGCGAAAGTTCTCGCGGACTCCGATCCCGATTGTGTTTCGACGAGTGAGGGCGTACGCGCCGCGCTCGCGAGCGTATTTCTGCGAACTACTGTACGTGCAAAGTAGAAGGTTACCGCATGACATCAGCCGGGGAGCCATTAACTACACTCTATTACTTCGTTCTCCGCGATGATAGCACAATCGCATTTTCTTCTATTACCGATACCGCGCGTACGCGAGCGATCGCCGCGCTTGATCCGCCGCGGTTCAACGGCGACGGATCGCCGATGAAATCGACGTCAAACGAAAGATAATGCGACGAAGGCACTCGTGTCACACTCGCACGCAAGCGGGACACCCCGGCGGGGTAATTCAAATCTTGGTAACGCATGATTATAGCGGATGAGTTTTTATTGACTGAAATAAGAACCAGATTCGTGATAAGGCGCGCGCGCGCGTACGCTTATGCCCGGCGACATCTTTTCCTCCGCTAATAAAACCGCATAACGATGTCATGCAGCTTGCGCAACTAGTTTCACACGTTTTCAATTGTCTGAGACATCGGACCCCAAACTGGGGCGTGAGGAAATTCTTGAGCGAGGCAGGCGTAATAATGACTGTTTCTCGGCGGCAGAAAAGGAACTTGTTAGCATTCCAAAAATAAATAAAATTAATAAATAAATAAAATTAATTCTAATTATTTTTACTCTATCGTTCCGAATGTTGATCTTACGACGAATACTTATTTCTATCGTAGAGGTTGATTGCCTTCTCGATACGCGTGTATCGCGCGGAGAAGCGTACGATGCGTTATGACCCGATGCATTTGTCGACCTAAGTCCTTGATATTTTGCAAGCCGCGCAAATATGTGCATAAAAATTGATGTCCGAGATACTCCTCGATCATATCTTTTTCAATCTTCTGGGGGGGGGGGGGTAAAGGCAATGAGATTGGATTCCTTTGCGCAGTGACGGCGACTCCGACTTGAGTCGACGATCCACAGCTTCGACACAGGACGAATTTCTTTTTACATCTTCGACGAAACGTTTGACTCGTAGTAGTCGCGAAATATCTGCGAGCAAAACTGTTCTGGGATTACTCGACTCGGTCATTGATTACGATCGACACTGATTTTTTTAAGTCCTCGAAGCGCGCCGCTCGCGGAATTTCATCGTCCGTTTCCCGGCGAGGCGCGCGCAAATAAGCATCTATATCGATGCTAATGACAAGTGCACACGCCCGTGCAACCTCGTTCCTATTTTAGAATCTACTCGTATCTTTCCGCGAAGAGGCGTTACCGCCTTTCATTAAGCGTCCGCGCGACAAAAAGTGCCCGCGCGCTCCAAGATGCCAGAGAATCCTTTCGCTCGATCGCCGCGCCGTGCCTGATTATCGATCCAATCTGCCGCACGTGCGTATTTTTCTACCGTGTCGTATGTATATGCAACAAAAACGGACGTAAATTTTATGCTAAGTCACATAATCCATAGTCATATTTCCGGAGCGCGAGATTTTGCAATACTTCGCGCGGGAAGACAAAGCTTTATCCTAGCGAGGTACAGTTGATGCGTAATAAATCACGGGAATATTATCATATTCCCGGGAATATCACGGGAATAATATTCAATTTATCGATTTTCGCTTAAGGAAAAATTTAATCGACGACGCTGATAATAGCGTTATTGAACATATACCGAATAATACCGAAGATTCAATTTGGATAAAGTGATCTTATCTCGCAGCTTATCTTATGTCAGATAAACGTTTCCACTTTTCCCATCTCTTTTAGATTATTTTTCAAATCATATATTTTTAATTAGTTTCCTCTGCTTAAGTTTCTACTTACGTATGCGAGTACATTAATATTGATCGTTTCGCGAGCGTTACGTCGAGTCAGATGCGAAGCGTAATGTCTAGTTAACGTGTGTAACGCGCGCGCCGAGACTCGCGAGTCTGAAATGGCAACCTTGAAACTAGAGGCACCACTTCCACCTTCGTCACTTCCATCAACTGGCCACCACCACTATCTCTCGTGCGACGAGCAAACGGCTGACAGCCGGTAACAGCAACGGCGGAAGGAGCGGCGACGGGTACAGCGATGCAGTCAGCAGCAGCAGCAGCAGCAGCAACGACTAATAGAACAAGAGGAGAAAGGGCGAACGCGCGGGGGGCGAGCAGGAGAACGGGGGGAGGGCCACGGTGTTGGCGGAACGAAAGAAAGAAAGATTCCTCCCCACGCAGGTTACGCGCAGCCCTTTCCTTTTCCCGCGACTCTCCCTCTCCTCCTTCCCGCCCTCCCTTTCCGTGTCCGGCTTTCAGCTGTGAGCTCGCTCTCGTCGTGCACACCGGAGAGCAAACCGGATTTGCAATAAAACGAATCCTATCTCGAAATGTGCGAGACCAGCGAAAGAGGATCTAACATACAACGTTCAAACTGGATCTCTCCCGGCCTTTCCACTTCTCGGCTCCGTGTTCTCTTTCTCCATCCTCTCCCCGCCCGCGCACCTTCGTCATCCCAGTTATCTCTTCGTTCTTCTAACGCTCCTCGTTGCTCCTCGTTGCTCCTCCCTTCGCCTTTCGCACAATCTCTTTCGTGAGAGATATGCCCTTCTCTCGCTCGGTCCCGGTGAAAGGGATGTCGAAAGAAGGGACGACTTGAAGCAGCCTCGAGTTTGTGAGAAAGGTACAAGTACGATCACTAGGTATAAGTCCGACCACTTCGCCGGACGAGAACATTTAAAAAGAAACGAAGAAAAGTGACGTAGGCAGGTGAAAAAGGCGCATTAACGAAGTGGAGTGAAAGAGGATAAGAGGAGAGAATGGAAATGAAAGCAGTTGAACGGAATGGTGAAATGGTCTCATGGGAAAAAGTCACGATGCTTTCGTGATTGTTAAATATTATGTCACATAGCTAATGTTCTGCTTATGACATAGACTTCAAGGGTGAGTGTATTAATAATTTGCAAAATTCAGACAAGATTAAGCATCTATTGCGAAATAATATTGTACCCTTATTTGTTTATAGCTTGGCAAATCTGTATAAATTTTCCAAACTGTAAATTTTTATAATTTTAATTTAATTTAAATTTATATAACGTTTAAATTTATGTAAATTTGGCAATAGAAATTCAGATAAGGATATACATTTACACAAATTTGCCAATTTGTACAAATAAAATTGATGAATGCAATGAGAAGACTAATATGTGTACTTCTAAATAAAATGATAGTATACGTGTATCATGAAGACCATGTCACTTGAAAAGACTGAAGCTCTTGGAGCCTCGGAAGCATAAACATGCCACGAAGGCGAGAACGGGGGAAAGAGCAGAGTGTTTAATTGCATGTGTGCCGAGGCACCGAAGAGGAGGACCTTGTGATTCTTCTCTCCCTCTCTTTCTCCTTCCCTCTCTCTCTCTCTCTCTCTCTCTCTCTCTCACTCCTCTCTTCCGCGCATAATGATAAACACCAGCCGCAAGCTCCCTGCAGCGATTACGCAACGCGCTTGGCCTTCTCGTGTACCGATTGTAAATTAGACCGCATCATAAATAAATAAATAGTGCTGGGGCGCGAACGGCATTGCCAATGGTATATCGGTGGAAATCGGACTCACGGCGATCAGTCGTGAATTAATTATTATACCGTGCAATTAATATATCAGACTGCGATAGCACGCGGCGCAAATATTTGTGCGTAACGCATCGGCGCGGCGTGAGAATCGCGACTATTCTTCCGGAAATAACGCGGTCGCTTTTGCGCTTTTGCCCGATAACGATTCGACTTTTCAGGCGAGTTATTCATCGATAAATCATTTCGCGCGTCAACGATATTTATTTTTTGGATTTGCATAGTCGCGAGGTTTCATTCGTGAAACACAGACAAGCGTTTACAAGAAAAAAAAATACCAACTGATCGTCGATACCGGGCGTGCTAATCTCGAGGAATCTGTACGAGGGTTATTACTCGTTCGCAAGTTTATATTTGCCCAAAAGGTCACGGATTTCTCATCGATTAACTATTAAATGATCAGTTGAGCGGTTGACATTTTTCACGGTTATGCGAAAAGGGTAAATCTCGGGTTGGCGAACATTTATTATTCGGTTCAACCTGGAGATACTAATAACCAAATTAATAATTATAATAGTGTATTTCAAAGAATAAAAAACGCATGACCTGTTACTGCTTGTTTTATTATTATTTTTTATTTGACACGAGATTCTAAGACATCGATCTAACAATTGTTTAAAAATTACACAATTGAATATTTATATTTATAAACATAATTATAAATTGCATATTTTGCATATTTGGTTTGCGTTAAATAATCCATCGTACTAGATTTACAAAAATTCAAAAATTAACTGAATAAGAGTTATATAGTTACGCAGCGCAACGTCATTGGGTATGCTATACTGTTGTAAGTGCGCAATATCCATGCACTTCTAAGTGTTAAAAGAATAAGTTGCGATTCCTCGTTCCGCCATCAGCTGTTTTTGCAGCGAGCGCGGAAGGCCGCAGCAGCTGGAAGAAGGAAGCTGAAAGCGCGCTGAGATGGTAAAAAGACGCCGCGCGCCGTCACACCAAATACCAAATCCGCTGCATCGCATCGTAGCGGCCGTCGCATCAGTGGCCGCATCAGCTGTTCCACCGACCTCCTTTCGTCCGCGGCCCTCGGACGAGATTCGTCTAATGCGCTAAGTATAGCCGTCGTTGCTGCAATCCCCGCGCGTACGCATCGTCATGCGTACCAGATCCGATCGAGATGACAATCCGCCTTGCGGAGCGGCGAGCGGGGGATATGAGAGCGATATGAGAACGCGAAAGATAGAGCCGGCCGCACATTAAAAGCGAACTAAAAGCAAAGGCGGCGCCGTGCGCCGCATGCAAACCCGCGCGTTTCGCTATGATAATAAATACTCGCGATTAGACATTTAAAATTCTTGTTAACGAAGGCGGTTAACGATGGCGTTTAACGAACGATGCGATGCGAGAATATGCACGCATATTCAGACTTCAGGCTTACTTGCATAACACATTTTTGACACGACCCTGTCATGATTCTCGCTTCAAATTAAAAATAATCGCGCCGTTTTCAATAATGACTTTGTTATATAAAACGGTGACAAAGCAGATACGTTTATTAATCCACGTTCCGACGTATGTTTCTGACGGTCGATGAGTTTTTTTTTCACGTAACTGTTTTTACTCAACTATTCATAATTAATCCGTAATAATTTTTTCTTCATACCTCGGTCGAAAGTACGTACTTTCGTCCCTAATAGCAAGGACGAAAGTTTAACATTTACTCCCTGTGAAAAGTACACGCGCGCTCTCTATAACTTTAAACCGTAACGCCCTTTAACCTTAAAAATAGTCATCAATATTGTTCTGTCAATATGTCATCTGATGAATCCGTAGACGAGGAAGAAGTTATACGAAATTTCGATGCAGAAGCGCGATTGATAATAAATACAGATACGTTGCCAAAGAAGTCTGTTGATCGATACAATCTTGTTTACGACACGTATAAAAAGTGGCAGATAGAACACAAAACTTCACTGTCAAACTGTGAAGAAAATAATTTGGTTGTGTATTTTAAGGACCTATCTAAAAAATTAAAGCCGTCAACTTTATGAAGTGTTTGGTCAATTTTGAAAAGCACATTAAATTCAAGAGACAATGTTAACATAGGTAATTTTCTTAACTTGAAAGCTAATAGAATTAATTTATTTTTACAAAATATGACAAGACGACTCTTGGAATGTATTTGATGCCTGCCCCCCCGACCAGCGGCACTCGCTTCGCTCGTGCCGCAAATGTCGGGGGCAGGCATCAAAAACATGCTTATTAACATTTAAAGTTAAAAAAAGTAAAATTAATAACGTACTTTCGACCGGCTATGAAGAAAAATCGTATACACTACGCGGGCCAAAAGTTGAAATCTCGGTCCTGCTCGTCATGATGCCCTCGGCTTCGCCTCGGGGCATCATGACGCGCAGGGCCGAAAATTCAACTTTCGGCCCTTGTAATGTAATATACTATACTCTCATGAGGAGTGTGATGTAAGCGGTAATTAAAACCAGTATTGTCGATTTTATTTCTCGGCATTCTAATCCTAATAACGAACCGAATATCATTTTCTGCAATCATCAAAATCTTTGATGCTCGACAAAATTATACCGGTTTCAATCGCAGTTCTGACTGTCCGATCGCGAGCTACGTGTTTACCGATCGACGAACGAAAAACCGTGGTCCAGTTCGCGAACGGAGTGATGGACATTAATCGGACGGTGTTTACCGTCGAATCATTCAAGCATTTCGCGATCGATCGCTCGTAAAACGCCCGAGTCGCTACAACAAGCGTCCATCATGTCGATATAATTCCACTTGATGAGAAAGAGAGACCTTTACGTGGGGCCGCCTACGTGTTTTTTGAAAGAGAGTGCGCGCAAGCGAGAAAGAGAAAGAGAGACAGTAAGGAAGAATGAATGGAAGAATTGCGCGGAGTTATAAGAGAAAGGCGCGAGAAAGGAAAAGGTGAAACAGTTCGTTGTTTTGCGAGCGCCTGAAGATAACGCAGAAAATTTCGTACTTCAATTCGATACAAGTCATTTTCATTTTGAATATTTTTTAGTTCTTTCTTTATCTCTCTTTCTCTTTCTTTTATACGCAAATTGTCATATATTTCAATAATCTAAAAGGCTGAAAAGTCAAACCACATTTGGTTTCAGTAAAAATATGTATATACATTTTTTGTGATTCAGATCTTGTAAGTTTAATGTCACAAAAGTTTTTTCAAAATATTACATTCAAGGACAGCGAGTAATTAATAAAAAGGCGACATACAAATACACGAAATATGTTGCAAAATATATTTCTTGTATTTGTATATCGTCTTTTCATGTAAATTAAAAGAAAGAAGTAAATTGAGATTAATGAACCGGTATTAATAAGAGCATTTTAAACGTCGTAATAAAGAGATAGAAAAAAAAGGAAGGACAGAGAAAAGGAAACGTGTGGGAGGAGCAACTTCACGAATGAACTGGAAGAAAAAAAGTATGGAGAAACTCTTGAAAAGATGGAAGAGACGAGGGCGGAGTGAGAATCGTAGGAATATGGAGGCCTCGCCAATGAATGAACTAGACAAAAAATGTATCTGGAAGCAAAATAAGAAGACGGAAGAAAGGAGACAAAAGGCGGAGTAGAAATCGTAAATGCAAAAATGGAGAAGGGAGAAAAATGTGAGAAGAAGACAAATGAATACAACGGAAGGAACAGGAACTGTCGGCAGGTAGCGAAGGATGTGAAAAGACTGGAGGAACTAGGAAGAAGCTAATAGCAGATTACGACTGCGGCATTCGCTTCATTCTTACGTATTTTACGCGCGCGCTCGCTGACGTGAACGCTCGTTCTTGTATTACACACCATTGCGACGACAAGGAGTGCTTCTATTTTGTCGCGTACGAATGACGAGGATGGCAAAACCAGAGCATAGAGGCTGAGCTGGTGTGCGTCTTCGCGATACACGTTAGAGCAATATTGAGAGAAAGATAAAAGAGAGGGGAGAAGAAGGAGCGAGCGAGCGAGAGAGAGAGAGAGAGAGAGAGAGAGAGAGAGAGAGCGCAAGGCTGTAGAAAGGAGACAGGGCGAGTCAGAACAGAAGGATAGGGGTGAGGAAGAAAAAGAAAGACAGAAAGACGGGAGAATCGTGCTTCAATAAAACGGACGGAGACCAGAAAGTATGCTCTTATCGCCTTGTGCATGTGCACTGGCGGAACATGTAAACCACCGCGTGTATAAGCGAAGACGTGCAATGTACACGTGTACCTATACACGCGCGTATGATCTATGTTACACAAAGAGAGAAAGAGAGAGAGAAAGAGAGAAAGAGAAAGAGAGGGAGAGAAAAAGATAGAGAGAGAGAGAGAGAGAGAGAGAGAGAGAGAGAGAGAGAGAGAGAGAGAGAGAGAGAGAGAGAGAGAGAGAGAGAGAGAGAGAGAGAGAGAGAGAGAGAGAGAGAGAGAGAGAGAGAGAGAGAGAGCGACACCTCACCAATAAGACCTAGGCAAGAGAGCTATTTGTAATGCAATAGTGAGAGCACTAGTGGGGAAAGGAAGAGTGGAGGAAGGTAGTGGTAGGTGGGATACTTCTGGTGGGGGAGAAAGAGCAAGAAAGGGAAAACGAGAGATAGAGAGACACGTAAAGAGAGAAAGGGACGGACAGAGAGGCAGAGAGATGTAGAGAGGAGAGGTGGCGCAAGGGTGTGCGAGAGCGAGAGAAAGACAGAAGAAAGGTGCCACTCAACGAGGAACCAATACCACGATCGTTTTACAAATAAACTCACAAACTCGCAAAGCCTCCTCACCGATGCGGAGTGTAACGCTGGGGGAGCTCGCAGGGAGAAACACACTTTTCGGACCCTCAACCCTTTCTGAACCCCATAAATCTAGAGGCCCACACCTGGCCGCTTCTTTGCCACTACCTCTCCGCCACTATTACAGCTACTGTCGCTATCACCATCGTTACCATGACCACCACTACCGCCGCTAGTCGCCGTCGTGGTTGTACTCATCCGATACACGTTGGAGTATCGCTCATGTGCCACTACTACCAACGCTTGGTGGGCGACCACCACCACCGCCGCCACCGCCGCCGCCGCCGCCACCTCCTGCCGACCGACCGGCTCTACCTCTCTTCGCGCTTACCTAGGACAGAGAAAGAGAGAGCGCGAGCGAGAGGGAGAGTAAGAGCGGGAGAGTGAGAGAGAGAAAGGAAGAGGTAGAGAGTGAGAGAGGGTCCCGGCTTTGCGCAAAAGTTACGACGGAGCGAGGAGCAGTGAGACACATCGCGGAGACCGGAAGAGAACCCTCTCTCCCTGAAGAAGTCCTCCGACGTAAAGAGAAAGAGAGAGAGAGAGAGAGAGAGAGAGAGAGAGAGAAACAGAGAGAGGAAAAAGAGAGAGAGACAGACAGAATGAAACAAGAAGAAAGAGTGGGAGAGAAAGAAAGATAGATAGAGAGAGAGAGAGAAAGAAAGAGAGAGAGAGAGATAGCGAACACGCGCAAAAAACATACGTCGACTTCAATCAAGAGTGTCACCGCTCGTATACGCGCGGGAGTGCGTTACGAACCATCACGAGGAAAACTGACAACGTCGTCAAGTATCCTCGCTGATCGCCGCGAGGACACGTGGTTAACCGAGTGTCCTCCCACTTCCGGATATCCTGCGGGAGTGCATTAACTCGACCGGATCTCCTAGATAGTTACCTGAAGCCTGAAGTGATCTCGTTAAAACAGGCAAACCCCCCACGATCGCGCCATCGATATATTATCACCTTCAACATTTGCGGATGACACATTTGGAAGACAACAGATCTAATCCCCTGCTGTGACACACGCTTAACCCTCATGTGTTTTCGTCAATCAACGCATTCTCCTCGGTTACAGACGCAAGAAGAAAGGATTTCCAAGGAAGTGTTTCCGACAGACTTTTGACAGCTCCAATTTTAGAGATTGAAATTTATTCTTCGAAAGTTCGTTGGCTCTACGATTGTTGACGTTGACGCAAAAGAGATACAAGGAAGTGAAGGAACTAAAGAAAAGCAGAAGAGGAAGAAGAATAAAAAAGAAGGGAAGAAACAGCGAAAGAGAAGAGAAGAAGAATAATAAGAAGAGAAGAACACAAGAAGAAGACTTCGAAGCTGAGACCCAGGACTCGTTGCACGCTCGCCGCTTACGTACCAGCAAGAGCGGGCCGCGTTGTGTAAGAGCTGAAAGTAAAAGTTGAAACCGTCGACTTCACGGGAGCGCGTGGCTGCGCGCGCTAAAATCCGATCCTGCCTCCTGTAGGCTGGATACCGCCGAATATCTCTTGCCTCTCTCTCTGCCCGTCTTTCTCCGCCGACTTCCGATATCGTTCTTTCTCCTAAGGAAACAGAAAGAGAGAGAGAGAGAGAGAGAGAGAGAGAGAGGGAGAGAGAGAGAGAGAAATAGAGAGACAGAAAGAGAGACAGAGACAGTGATAGTAAGAGCGTGTGTATTCGTGCGTGTGTTCGGATTCGCATGATCGCGAATCATGCTGACGCCCCTTCGGCGCCCTTGACGAGGAGCTCCGCTGATCCGGAGAATCTACGCGTCCCGGTGAAGCCAAAGAGGGCGTACTAGGGAAAAGAAGAAAACAACCCAAGGAGAGAAGAGAAGAAGAGAAACGGTGCTCCGTTCATTGCGTAACAACGTTTTCTAGTCCGCTGCTTCACGAAATACACTCGCGCTCGCGGAGGTGTGTCGGCGAGTGCGGAGGTGTCACGACACGAGTTTTCCACCGTCGTCGGGGTAGACCTGGATCGAGAAAATGCGAGTGTCGCGCTGTGCCTCGGCCGTGCGAGCGACACGGCGCTGACAACGAGAACGAACGATGGAAAGTGATCGGTCCCGCGCGTTTCACTCCGTCCAGCGCGAAACGCGAATGTTCAAGGTCACAGTCGCTGGTATCCCACCGGTAATGCGTTTCCGGAGTCTCTAGGAGAGTAGTCTTCATCGTCATTCGTCAACATTATCATTATCATCATCATTATCATCGAGCGGCATCCCAGTAGCAGCACCAAGGAAGGACTCGACGCGCGGTATTCGCGTGCAAATTTAACCTGTCTCTCTCTCTCTCTCTCCCTCAGTTCACGATCGACGGCGCGCTCGCTTTTACTTCGCCGCCTCGTCCGGGCGCAAGAAGTTTCGCAAAAGGGATTACAACACGCAGAAGAGAAAGGAGATAGACAGACGGAAAGGGAGACGCGGAAGGGAAAAGGACAGCGAAGAAAGAGAGAGAGACAGTCAGAGACGGAGAGGGAGAAAAGGCAAAGGAGGAGAAGGAGGAGAAGCAGGAGGAGGAGAGGAACAGACCGCGATACGACAACCGTGTGCGCGAAAACCGCAGGAGGAGGACGCGAATTTCTCGCGCGGAGGACAGGAGTCCTCGCGACCGTCGCGTGGTTCGACGACGAGGACGAGGAAGACGTCGAGCGGGCCGAGGGAAGAAGACTCGCTCTCTCGGAACGTGGAGAAAGAGGCGGAGAGCAGACCGCGGTAGCGAAGGACGAGTCTGAAAGACGATCCGGATGTGGCGAGATCCACTCGCTTTCCGCTCTCCCGCTCTCCCGCCGAACGTCACGGTGCGTCGCGCCGCACGACGACGACGCTGAATTCGCGAAGGCAACGGCGAGAGAAATTTTCGGTAATCCGCGATAAAAAAGAAAGAGCGATAATACCGAGATAATACCACTGGGGAACCACCGGGCGGCAGCGTTCGCCGGGGACACCCGGCCGAGCGGAATTAAAAGTGCGCTTAAAAAGGTTAGCGGGATAAAAAAGGCGCGCGCGCGAAAGGATAAGAGAAAGGAATAGGAGCCACCTCCGAGTCCTTGAGAGTATCCAACGGGTAAAAGTGCCGCGCGCAGAGCCAGCCGGTTGACCCTGGGCAGTCAACGGAGCAGACCCCGTTGGAGGAAAAAAAAGAGTTATCCGTCGTCATCGTCATCGTCGCCCTTTATCATTGTCGCGGACGTCGTCGAAGATCGTCCCCGTAACGGGCCGGCGCGGCGTAACGTCTGCTCTTCTCATCACGGCGAATCTCCCCGCGTCGAGTTTACAGGTGATCTAAATCGGAGGAAGCGCGCGTTGTACGTAGCGCGCCTGTATGCGTTGCGAGACGAAACCACGTGTGACAGCGCGCGAGCGGGCGCAAAACAGCAAAGCAGTGAGATGAAACGCGAATTGACCAGGAGGATCGCGAAGAACGGCTGATTGCGAGTAACGACATCCTCGAAGGTGGTGAATCTCCTCTTGTCCGCCGTGCGAGATCATGTCCGCGAGTGTGAAGTGATTACAAAGTGCCGGTACATCTCGAGCTCGCCGCGATCGCGAGCGTGCTCCTCTCGTGCACGTTTCTCTCGTTCGACGTTACCGCGACTGATCTGTTTCTCTCGTGCCCGTCAGTGCGGTGTGTGATCCATACCGTGGAATATCAATGTACGTCACGTGCCCGCAGCAGCGTCGTCCACGTCGCCGATGTCACGGGATCTCGGCTCGTCACCGCCGGCTCGCAAAGAGAATGTTTTTCACGTGACTCGACGAGATAGTCCCGTGGGATATATACTGCGTCGCGTTGCTCACCCTGGACCTACCGTCAGCGACCACACGTTGGACAGCGAGCGCAGTAGTAGAAAAAGCGCAAGGTGAGAAAAATGAGCACGGCTCGTATAATTCCTAGGTACAATACCGATTCGATTATATAAGGTTCTTTCCCCCTCGGAAATCTGTTCTCGCGGGCGTTAAGACCAAAACGGCGTTAAGTGACACATCTCTTTCCTCGAACCCGCCGGTTAATTGATCGCGCCCGGCAAATCGATAGCTTGCAAAAGGCGATTTAAAGATTATTCGTTGCATGCCACGCGACACGCTTGTTTCTCACGCCAGTGATATATTCTACGTTTATACTGACGGTCGAACCTGGCGTATAGACAATCGACAGGTGCCATAAACGATAAGCGCGGATAAAGTTAAGTTTGTTTTTCACGCTAGTTATATCCTGTTGACCATAATTGTGGCAACGAATAATCGTGTTAATTTTAACCGCTTTAAAATTCGAATGATTCGGAGTACGCCGTTTTGTTACGTGGCGATCCAGAGCCAATTTATGCTCCGAAGTTGTCCATGCGAATAAAACAATTCCGAGCCGATAGTTCCGTATAATTCCTGATGCATAATATATCACTCGTACAGAGATAAATTAAACGAGGTAAAAAAAAGATGTATAATTTAGGGTAAATCGTGCTACAATGTCGAATTAAAATGACTTTGACTCGATCTTTTTATTATCGTAACTCCATATTTCAATGGAGTGTTGTTCTGTCGCGCGGTGGCTACGTTCGGCATGCTCAAGTGAGGGTTAAGGATGATCGATGATGTAATGTCGACATAGCGTTAAAAAATGTTTGGATATGATATGATAAAGTGAAAAGATACAGGTATCGATTTGACGACGATCGGCACTAATCGCGCGAGAAAACTCGGCGATACGATTATTACATAGCGGTTATTCTTCAGAATTTTTTTGACATTTTTCATCATTAATAAACGTCGGATTTTTATTCGTACATATTTATAGGCACACACGCATACACGCAAACGGTATCATCTAATCCGTCAATTCTTTCACTTGTCGTCAAGGCTTATGTCACTTTGTATCTTATAAATGAAACGGTGAAACAGCCAGCGATAATGAGGCAATTGTCGCGGTTGTGGACTGACATTCCATGCGATTGGATGCAGAAGGCAGTGCAAATTAATGCGACGACATAATTGGTAGTAAAAACGACGGCCAGGCCTAACGTGTGTAACGAGAGACAGGTAGATAGATTGCGGCGAACAGCGCTGACAATGAAAAAATATGAATATCGGCGGAACCACGAAACGCAAATGACATAGTTATTGTCTTAAAAAACTGTTCCAGTTTCCATTTGAAAGATCACGCTAAATTATGTAACTCATATAGAAGTATGCAACTAAACTCATTAAACAGTATAACTACGCTAAGCCGACCAAGTGCGAGTCTTATCGCACCAATATCTATTAATATAAGTTTATTTTAGCGGTAATATCGGGGGGGGGGGAATATCGTTTGCCCTCAGCGAAATATAATGAATAATTAGTAGAGATTCGCGTAATTCGATAAAAAGGCGAAAATTATTCGATGTTATTAGTACAAAAAAACGTAACGATATTTTAAATAAATATTTGTTTATTCCTAGTATTTTATACGTGATGCAAAAAGGCATTTTAGTAATAAACGTGTTTACGCCAAATATATGTTTGATGACAAACATGTTATATTGACGTTCTTATCGTCGATGATTCATATACGTGTAGAAATTTTGAAAGTACCTTGATGGCATTTGCGATTTCGACCATCGCGATAATTTCGGAGTTGCCTTGGGAGTAGGAAAGCAAAAAATTAAAAAAAAAATAAAAGCAGGAAAAAAACAGGAAACCCGAGTGAAACCGTCTCTGGCGGCGAATGAAATACGCTTAATATCATACGTCGTAATAGGCAGCTGTAAACTCTCTCGTGAGAGAGACGGAGGATACGCGGGAAGACAGGAAAACTTCTTCTGAGCACAATAATTCAAGTTCAGCGGCGCACCATGGTCGCAATATGGACGATTGTTGTGTAACCGTTTCGAGAGAAAAAGACAAAACGGAGAAGAAGAGGAAGAAGAAAAAAAAAGAGAAACGACGAGCCGCTCCTCTCTCGCGGAGTCCAGTGTGGTCATCAATGGCGAGGAATGACGAATCGTGGAGAGAAAAAGCGATCTCCAGTCAAGGTCGCGTATCGAAAGGTGCCTCTGCGCGTTCGCCATTTCGCATTCATCTTGCCATTATCTCGCGGACGAGAGCTCGCACGGCGGCGTTCTTAACGTGGTTCACGGGCTGCATAGAGTGCTCATCGTATATATACCGCAAATGCAGCGACAAAATTCGCCGTCGGGCCCCGAAAGGTGAACCAGTCCGAACTTCCCGTGTTCCCGCGAGACTTTTTGCCCGCGCCACTTCATGCGCGCGTCTGGATACGACAATAATCGCGACGCGAGAAAGTTCCTTTTGGTAAGCGACAGCAGATGCAAATACTCCTTTTTTTTCAGATACGCGTGTGCAAATTGAATTTATGTAAATTCGAGATTATTCAGAAAAATTTACTATCAATTATTGAATCCACCTTTAGTTTTGACAGAATCCAAACAAGGAAATAACGTTCCGTGATGCAAATATTTATCACCTGTTAGGGGTAAACAGTATACAGTTGTTGGCCACTTTACAATGATTGACCACATTTTAAAAAATTAAAGATTATAAAGAAACTACTATTACAATGTTTTTAATTATAAATACAAAAATATTATAATAATTATTTTCTTTATAATCTTTAATTTTTTAAGATGTGGCCAATCATTGTAGAGTGGCCAATAACTGTACTGTTTACCCTTATATGTATATATTCTCTACTTCTAACTTCATTATTGTTCTGAATCACGCGCTCTGAAACTATCTTCATTATTCCATTTCTTTGTATAATTTATTTTATCTTTATTCCTCTTCTAATATTAACTCATGTGAAACAAATGATAAAAGATTTTTAAGCTTATTATCTTTTAACTGAAGCGTAAAGTATTCGAAGGAAATTGAAAGAAACTAACTTTTCTGAGTAAAACCGATTTTGCAGCTGATAATTCTTAATGGTTAAAAATGTTTAACGCAAATTTCAAATGAGTTTCTACACGTTAATTAACAATAGCTTGCTACGGAGTCATTCGCACTACCGTCGGCGCGAATAAATTTGACTATGTCAACTGTCCGATTTCACTAAACTATACATCGAGAACCTAATTCGCAACGGAGATTTATGGTCAAATCATTTAACGTGCGACCGCAAACATTTGATGATAATTATTTGTGCCTCCGTATACATTCCATCGTCACTCTCCTTAAATTTGCCGAAGCCGCTTTGCGGAGATGCCCGACTCGACGTGCAATTACCACGTTGCACGGCCATGAGAAAAAGATGAGCGAAAAAAGAGTATCTCTGTGCCGAGCAATTATGAATAATTAATATCCATTTGCGCTTACTAATTGACAGAGAAAAATATTGCGAACGTCAAATGTTGCATGCACCGTTTCGATGGGAAAGAATTCCTGTACTTTGCAAATAGTAACGTCTAATTAAGAGACTTCTCTTTTTTATAAAATATAAAAATAATAATTTATATTTAAAAATAAATTAATAATTTTTAATATTCAATAATATAAAAATAATGATTTATATTCAAATATCATGTTAATAGCATTAAGTTTTGCCATTTTTAACTTACGGGATTAATTTTTCATTCCGCTAGATCATTTCACTTGACATTTTTCGAGAATATTTTCAATTGTTAAGTAATCGGCCGAGCAAAACAGAAGTGGGTTACGAGATCAATTGTAATTAATTAAGGAGATAATAAACGATTTTGTAATCTGTGAAATATCATCACAGATCGGCAGCGATGTAGAACACGCATCTGATACGCACTGATATCAATCAATCGATATGGAAAAAATTGAAACAAACCACGGAGTGAGTAATATTGGATTTGCGTTAAGTAAACTGACTTGAGTCATTTCTGCTAATAACGGAGTCATTTCTGCTAATATCGAATCGAATACGATTTTAATCACCAATAATGTTTCTACTCACTTTCAAGGAAGAAACTATTTCTCGAAATAAATTATAGGAGGAGTGGTCGCGAATAAACGCGAGAATGTGGAGTTATCGTAATTTTTATCAATGATTCTATTGAGTATTCTATTATCGCAGCTTGATGTCATTAACGTGGATATCGCGAGATAACTGCAATCCAGATAAACGACGCAAGTGCTAATTGGATATTCGTAAACCCCTTATCGATCTCGCTATCGCTTTTCCGCGTTTCCAAAACAAATACGCTCATAACGCTCGCTCGTGCAATCCTTTTTTTTTTTATGTGGCTACAATTAAAACTCGAGACTATACACAGGTGCCTCAGATAGGTATAGTTTAAAAGCCACATTCTACTTTTGCAAAATTGTAGAAATAAAACGTGACTTACGCTTAAAATATGCTCGCATTAAAGATACAGAAACCAGAAGATGATATCCGCGATTTGCGCCGCGAATTGCGTCGATCCGTCTCGCAGGAAGACAAAACGCACTTTTCTTCGTGTGCTTCATATTTTCGCCTCGTACTTTTCCACCTTCCACGGTCCGTTCGTCCGTTCCCTTCTCAGGCGTACGCGCGATAAGATGCTTATTAAGACGCGCTATTCCCGGCATGCGAGGTCCGGATTGGCCGAACGGCGCGTTAAATGAAGTTGCAATTAAGAGAGCTAAAAGCCACGCGGCCGACTATGCCTTCTCAAGGCCTCGGGCCTCGCCAGAGCGTACTTCCGCTTCTGATTAGCTTCCTCTTTTCCCACATCGTCCTCGCCTCTCCTTCCCTCTCCGCCGCTCTCCACGCATCCTCCTCCTCCTCCTCCTTCCCGCCGTCTTTTCTCTTCCCATCATCCTTTTCCCTTCTCTTTTTTTTCTCTCTCCCGTATTCCCCTTCTCATCTCTCTCCTCGTGGTCTCTCTTTATCTCCCGGCTCGCGCCTTATCTCGCACCGTGGGAATCCGCGCGTGCGATTCGCGCCGCGAGGGAGGAAGTTCTTATTCCCGTTTCTCGCCACGGCGTGTTCTTCATTCGCGTCTTCTTTCGCGATCGATTCGCGCGACGACGTGACTACGACGTCGTCCCGTGGATCCACACTTGTTGATTCTACTGAGCCGCGCATTAATATCTTACCAGTTATAACATCGATGTAATGTGAATCTGATCGTCATATTCAATTTTGATATTACTTTATTAAAGAGAAAATTAATAATAATCAGCACTCATTGGATTCATTGTAAATAGTTACAGCAATTCTTAGTGTTGTAATTGATTATAAATTATTGGACAGTTCTGTTTAAAGACAATCATGGCCGCATTCTTATAGAAGCAAATTGCCGTATAATTTTTGCAAACAAGAGAATGACGTCTAATTTTTATTTTTATATTTTCTCCGGATACTTATTTTTCATCGAACGGTCAATCCGATCCACCCGACAAGTATGACGGTCGGATGTCGGATAGCCTGCGCACTATCGACCTATGTAATGCAGGCGCGGTTATGGCGCGTAGATACGAAGGACGATACTTTATCTAAATTCACTAGGTCGTTGGGGGGGGGGGGGAGCATATTCGATCTAACGACATGTAATGCGCAACGGTTTGCATAAAGTTGCACAAAGTTGCAAGTTTACGGACGCACGGTGAATAAATTTACCTACATGTATAATATTGTCTGTCTGGACTCGCTGACTTGTAGGATCGCGGGCAAAGGTGTTGCAAGTTTGTTATAAGCGATTCAGGGAATCTAGCGCGCAACTGTCCGGAAAGGTTTTTCCGACCATTTTACGTTCGATCGGTATAGAATTCCGACAATACAGGAGCGAGTAAATAACGTTTACGAACGGTTCGAGGCTACGAAAGCCATTTCGCTGCCAGTGAGAGGCTAATTCCGGGTGATTATTCACCACTGTCCGAAGACTTCTCGTTGCAGGAAACTCCACTGGGTAGATCATAGAGAAACGGCCGGAGAGAGGAGAGAGAGAGGAGGAGAGAGAGAGAGAGAGAGAGAGAGAGAGAGAGAGAGAGAGAGAGAGAGAGAGAGAGAGAGAGAGAGAGAAAGAAATGACCGCGGCGCCCTATTATAGTTACGTCGTTGCGTGTAATAGCAAAATTAGCCGTGAAAATCGATGCGCGGGCGAACGTGGATAGTTATCAACACGTTATGCATTTGTCGATCCACCCCGAAGGGAATTTAATTGGACGAGCTCATGTGCAATGTGTAGCGTCCGTTATTGTTACATTGCTCGGGGGGAGGGGGGGGGCGCGTTAAAATCCTATGCGACATTTATCAAAGCGTGACACAAACCGGTGAATCCCTCACAACGGATAATTATAATCATGCCGAGGTTTAATTCCCTTTTCCAGTTGTCGGAATTCTGCCAACGCGCGTTCTCAGATCTTTCCGAGCGATCTGTATAAGGAAATACGTATCTGGTGGCTGGAAAATTAAAATACAGCTCGGCGTAGTTAGAAATTGCACATATGCGATTGAAAATGCGCCATTAAAATACACCTTTCCTTTTGGTGATGTATATACACGCACCGTTCTAATACGGCCGCGTTAGACGGAAAATAATTTTTGATCCAGATGCGGCGCTCGCAGCTCGAACGCCAACGGGTTAAGAACTCTTACAAGGCTTTACAAATAATTCGCGGGACGGCGATTAAGGATTCGAAATTCACTTTTTCTCGCCGTTTACCAAAACAGCCACGGCGGCTTGCGAAAAGCGTGACTTCAACGATTTAGGACGTTAGGCGAAAATGTTTCGTTCGCCGCGTATACTTTCACCTGTGCCGAGAGTCGTGCCGAATTGGCAGGTACGATTACGACGGTCGATGAAATTTCCGTCGATTGTTGTAAATACGGTTGTTCGCGTTGTGTTATACGGGTTATCTCAAATATCACGTCTCTAAAATGAGTTTCATGCGCAACGCGCGCTGCCGCGCGCTCCTTCGTCATAGTTTGCGAAGAAAGTTTCGTACAAATTCCAACATCAGCTCGTTCGCAACACGATCGAATAAACCCGTCTGCCTGGACGTGTCGCAACCTTGAAAGTTTGGCACTCGAGAGTCTCGTAAATTCTCTTGCAGAATTTCGTAGCGGTTAGTCGTTTATCATGTGTCATTCCAATCTGCGATCTGCTCGAACTTTTAAGTGATTTGTCGATTACAGTATTTACACGGAACAAATCAAGTTTTTGCACTTTTCTTCATTACCAGCTGCTCTTGCAAATTAAAACTTAATAATTTATTTTTTTCTTTGCAACTAATTTTACTTTTAGAAATATATATATAGTATAATATATAATGTCTCTTATGTAAGCTAAAATGAAATGGTTTTATGTATATGTTTATTCTTTATTCTTTCCACTTAACTAGTTTGTAGAGTCTGAATAATTTGAGGAAAGAAAATAATAAATGAGAAACGATATCTGAAGTTTGATTTCATCTAAAAACATGTCTTTCTAGAAACGTGTCTTACAAATTACATGTGATACATATATTACATTAATTATGTGCGTTGATCAATCTTCGTCATTAAAACATGTTACATATTAGCGCAAGAAATACATGTTGTAATATTACCAAATGCACAACCACAGTCAATATTGTAAATTGAAATGCCGCATGAAAAGAGATCTGGCGTCCATACGACCTACGACTCGTGTTATCCCACGCACGTAGATCATTGTTTGAATATATTTCCTAGTTACCTAATACTCTGCTTTCGGCCCTTCGATGTTACCAAAGAGATATACAGACCTTTCGAAACCTAACATATATCTTACCTGGCTTTCACGAAAACGCTAGGTACCACCATTATTACGTAATTCAAAAATAATATATTTATCAAGATTGTAGGCTTCTCTCGAGCGCGGGTATTGTTCGGTAGCCGGTTACCATTACGGTAACCGCCGAAAAATGAAAGGATTATCGTAATTCGGGCCGCGTTGATCGTTTATATGCATTCCACGTAGATGTGATATTATACGAACATAATTTCGCCACCGGAATATTACACAATTTTACAGCTTGGCGAATGTGCGGCTGGATCCCGTGCCTGGCGTCGCGCGGCCAGCGCGGGTCGTAACAGAAAATTATCGTTAAAGTCGGGCGCGGAATCGCATGACGGGAGAGCCGCTCGCGCCCACGCGGGGCCTCGCGAGAAAACATAATCGTCCCTTCGCCGCTCTTACCGCAGGAAAGCTTGGCGTTACGATCCGCGATATACCGCGGATATAACATATATATATATATATATATATATATATATATATATATATATATATACGTGGCTCTACGTACGCCGGTACTCGCCTCTGCATGGGCGCAGGTATACACGACCGGCGCGGCGCGGCTCGGCGACCGCCCGGCTGGTATTTTGCCCGCTCGTTTTCTGGGCCCGTTCTGGGACTCGTGGCGATTGTAAATCTCGCGCTCTTGCGCGGCGGGCCCCCGCGGGCGGCTCGGGCATATACCGCGAGTAACAGCACGAGTAACAGCGGCCCCGCGAGTACCTACCTACCTCCGCCAACCCTTTCTACCTTTCCTTTCACTTTCATCTATCGCGGGGCCCCGGCTCGCATACACTCGAGGCCCCTTCGGGACTCGCTCGCTCGTTCGCCCGCTGCCGCCGCCGCCGCGCCGCCGCCTGCCTGCCTGCCTGTTACACGCCTCCATGTAACGTACCCGTACGCGACGCAGAAAAAAGGATTGTATTATTGAAGAAACGGTAGCGAGGAGGTACGGGGCTGGGGCCTCCCGCTCGATCCGATGTGAGTACCTAACGGGTGGAAAAATTCATCGGCTTTTTCTCCCGCGTTTCTTCGCGCTTCTTTCCTTAAAGAGATTCATTCCTCTGCGAAAAGTGATGAGAATATCAAAGATACATTATATGGTATCTCTCAATCATTTGATAAATGCCAATTCCACTTTCTGCAATTATATATGATGAAAAAAATTGCGGAAGTATTTCGGCGAATAAGATCAAGCAACGAGATAGACTAATGTACCTCCCGGCCCGTAATACGTTTTCTTGAACTTAAGAGAGTCTTGTAGGAGCACGTCTCTGCGCGCGGAAAACCTTTATGAAGGTTATTACGTAGCACGCGCGTAATGGTTCCAACATGGATAGGCTAGTAACGAGCGAGCGAATTGATGTATGCCTTTAAGGGGGCATTGCTTACGAGATCCTAAAAAAGATGCGCCTATAGCCGTTAAGAAAATAAACACGCTATTACTCGGCGCGTTCGTAACGCGCACGTCGTATAGTTACCGGGCCGCAGCAGTTCACTATCGGAGTTTTCTCTAAGCGGCGCAGTCGTAATCTCGCTCGCATTATGAGTCGCGTGAAAAATTATTCTCTACTTATACGCGGCAATTAACTCCATCGCGCCTTATAACTTCATTCGTTTTTGTCTTGCTTTAAACTTATAGAGCGCGTACCTATCTGTAGAACGGGACTCTAAAAAACTGTCGCGTTTCCGTATTCGGCCGATTACGATTACACTAACTTGTCTCTTCGACTCTATTCAATTGTTCGGTCTATGAATTCGAGTGAGCGATTCGGAAATTAAAGATTAAATATTCTATCATGTTGATCTCTCGTTACGATCTTTGTACGGTATATACTTTGTGTTCGTAACGTACGTATGGCGCACTGGGGCGATGAGCATCGGGAAGGACTATAATTTCGAAGTAACGACTTGCGAGACTCAGATGTTATACGTTTCTATTGTGTATATCGCATGAAATACGGCCGGGCGAGGGGTCGAGCCTTTCGTGCGACAGTGAAAGTGTCCTAATTTGGGAGCAGAGAAAGAGTTCACGCGGCGTGCTGCCAGTTAACGTGGTGTACGCTCTTTGCTGATACGCCTCGACGTTTATCGTTTCAATACGTTTCGTTACGAGCGCATAAATATAGTTGGTGACAAAAATATCTCACATATACATATAAGATACATATAAAATATCTTACGTGTATCCAAAAAGTCACCAAAAAGGACGAATCGTATGGCGTTATTACATAGAAAATAATCGATGTAATTAAATAAGCGAGCAAAATCGAGGAGAGGAAAATGATAAGTAAATAATAATATTGTTAAAGTACGATGCAATCGTTTTTTTTTTCGTGGATTTTATTTTATGTTGTTATTTTCATTATTTTAGCAATCTTTTATAATATTGCATATTTTTATTGTTTTGTAAGTCGAATTATTATTGAAATCAGTTGAAATCAATATTTTTTTTACCGTCAATATCGTTTTGTTACGTAAAGCGTTAATTTGCATCGCACTATTGAAATAACAGTGCTAATTAAACTTTGAACGAACCTTGATAGGAATATTTAGTCGTCGAATCAAATATATCGCATGCATTTAGATCAGTATTAATGAAGATATGAACAATCGGAATAATTAGCATTTTAATGTTCTACTCTTATCTTCATGAACTTTTGCTTTTGGTTTAACCACATTTCCGCTTTGTAATAATATACGTTTTAGTTGCAATCAGTTTTTAAATTAGGCAACGGGTAAAAACCATATGTTATTGCAAATTGTATACTAATATCCGGTTTTATCTATAATAATATCTGTTATTGTAAAAATATTTTGGTAAAATTGCCGGACGAAAAAGAAGAAAGCGCTTTGTAACATAATTACGATCATAATTTGCTGTGAATGCGATTCTATCGTTAATACCATTTAATAGCTACGATATCGCTGTAGCCATTAAAATTAAATGCATTAAGAAATCCGTTTGGTTTGGCATTCTACTTTCAAGAGAGAGAAACTTGCGTTCGCGCGCGCTGCCTTCTGTGAAACAAATCCGCGCGCTCGAATTATGAAACAAAAATGACTCGTTTGTGTCGCCGCGCCGGTAATCTCCACGGCTTCCTCGACTTCCTCGCGCGTTTTCACCCGCACATCCGAGTCGCGAAGGCGGACTCTTTCTTGCTTACGTGTACGCTTACGTACAGCTCGGCGCTCGGCGTGTACACCTAACTGCCAACGTAATTTCTCCTTCGCCATTGTTACTCTTAAACGATCTCGCAATCGTCGTCTCGCTCTTGTGACATGCTAATCATCCCCGGAGCTTGTTACGTCGCGCCGCGGAATGGCCGACCCAGATAAAGAATTTTCATTTCGTTTTTCGTCAAGTCGTCCATCTCTCACGGTCATTGCGAAAAGCTTTTATGGCCGATTAGCCAAAAAATAAGCCTAAATTGACATATATTTAATTTGTTAATTATTGAAATAATCCGCTACTTATAATACGTAAATTCATGATAAATATGCAGAAGATGAAATCATTTTTATGATACTCACAATAAAACAATTCGACGTTCAATAATTTCACGTTAAGAAGACGATATTATGAATTTGCCGGTGACTTATACATAAGTAAAATATATGATTATTTTTGCACTATTCAGAATTTAAATTTATAATTATTTTCGCATTTCAAGGAAAGCACAAATTTATTTGAATACGCTTTAACAATTCAAATGCATAACTATGATATCCTGACTGACTATAGCCAATGCTGCGTTAAAAATAATTCACTACCCAACTTTCAATTCTGAGAACTAGACTTTTCAAAAACAATTTAATAACAATATTTTTTGCTATACTTATGTATCACACGTGAGATGCAATTATCTGCGTTTAAACAAAATAAAGAAAAATGACTATATAAGAATCGACTCTTTTGGGTCAGTTCTCATCTTCGAATACGCAATTAGTTATTTTATTCACTTTATTCACGGCTGAGAGAAAGTGAAGCGCATCCATAATTATAAATTAAAATTTTATGGGATTACGTAGGATCAATACAAAACGGAGCTCTCACAATGAGTAATAAAAATAGAAATTTAAAACTAACTTTTTTCTCAATATTTAGTATACAGTATTATATTAGTATAGGTATATATATCTGGTCATTTGCAATTCTTCAAGCTTTATTAAATTGGAAACATGCGCTCTCTTGATTATAAAAAAGACTCGAATCGCAAATTCTGCTACTGCTCTTTGGGATGAAATTTGCACAGCTCTCTCTCTCTCTCTCTCTCTCTCTCTCTCTCTCTCTGTCGGAAATACATAAATAAAAAATCTTCGGTGGCACGCACTTTCGGATCGTGGACGCGGTGCGTTCGCATACTCGCGCGCGAATAGAACGCGAGCGCGGCGAGAAGCGCGCACGTTTAACGACAAGTCTCCACCCACGATGTGAGATCATTGCGATTACGTAAGTGTCCAGCGCGCGGTGTGTGCGGACGGGCGTAAAAGTATCGTGTGGCATACCGCTCCGGTGGACGTTATACGCCGTTGTTTTGCCGATGCAGTACTTCCACGTTGCAGTTGAATTTTGCGATAAAAGGGAAATATCGGCGCGGGGGAATTCGCCAACGACGATTTTTCTGAGAACGGTATCGCGAAGTGATTTCCTGAAACGGATTTCGGGGTGTAAGGAGTATAAAGAATTTAAATTTTTTTGCAGGATACTCTCCACGTGTGAGAAATGATATTTATGCCGATTATGCCTGGGAGCCTATATATTGCGAATAATCACGTTCGTAGATGGTTCATCCGGGATTTCTTCGGTGTAACGAGATGCAAATTATAGAATGATAATATCTCGTTGAGATATAATTGGCATGTTAATATTCTAACTACGTTTAAACATTACCGCGAATTAATTATGCAGCGTGGTATGCAATCTTGTTAAATTTGCGCGCAATTTGAAAAAATTATATATGTATGACAAACGGGTGTGGTGATGCGTTATCATAACAGAATGCACTTTTCTCGTCTTCGCTTATGTAACGTCTTTATAAAGCTGACAGAAGTTCAATATGTTAAGAGGTTACACACGTTTGACAGGTCTGAAACTAGGTAAACCTAGATCAAAATTAATGAATTTTTATTTTGTAGTAAAATTATATTTAAAAAATAAAAATAAAAATACGTATCTTGTAAAGTAGTCTTTTGAGAATATCTCTTGAAAATTGCAATAAAAAATATAAAAAATTGAGGTCCTGGCAGATATTTTCCCGAACGGTGTTTGTAAAAACAGCGTTTGCGGTACCAGAGATACCTCCGCTCTCTTTCATGTGAAACAAAAAAAATTTCCATTAAACTGTATGAAGAAAATTAGTGCTTGTCATAGCCGATTTTGAAAATATTAATTTTTCAAAAAATGGCAGCAATTCGTAGCGAAAAATGCGATTTTTTACTACAAAAATTGATCTTCTTTTATTTATAAAAAAAACTAAGTAATAGATAAAAAAAATCCTATGACAAGCACATAAATGACTATATTGAGAGTATCTGTAAAAAATTTCATGCAAATCGGTTCACTAGTCTCCGAGATATTTCTAATACTGATTTTTAAATGTTGTTTCGGAAAAATAGCTGTCAGGATCTCCATTTTTGATATTCATTATCGAAATTTTCGAGAGATATTCTCAAAAGACTACTTTATAAGACATGTATTTTCATTTTTTAATAAAACATAATTTTACCTACAATAAAAATTTGTTAATTTTGATCTAGTTTTAAGGTCTGTAAAAGGTACGTAATTTAACCCCTAAAAAACAACGACTGCGTTATTTGATAAAATTTTCGCGAAGAAATGATAGATTTTAAAATCCACAAATAAAGCGGAGAACGGATAATCTAGATTTCTGTATTTTGTGATCGCGAAAGATGAAGTTGCGCAACGTTTGAAAATGTCCACGTAACAGATCGGAAATCATTGCTAACCGCCGCGCGCCGCGCGCCGCCGCGACGATCCCGTCACGAGCGATCGAGCGCGAATATGAACAAACGGATAATCGAAGACTTAGATCATCCCGCCGATCTGGTCAGAGCTTTATCGATTCTCTCAGGCAACTCTTTAATCGAGATTGATCCGCGATGTGTGTCTTCTGCAACGACTGGGCGGATCTGTATACAGGAAGAACGCCGCGCAACGATGGAAATAGGAAATTATCCAAGGCTGCCACGCGGCATAACAGAATTGCCTGATTAGCTATGTAGATGAAAGTCACGTTACGATTAAAGTGCGACGGCTATCGCGATAAACGATCATATGGAATTCTATACAAGTATCCTACGCTTGCGCTTCCGGCGATGCCGAGCAGAAGATAGCGAGCGCAAAATCGTCACTCGCAATGAAATTGGCATTATCAAAAAGAATTGAGCAAAATTAAATTAATATTAACAACAAATCGATTTTTATCAGTAATAACGAAAGCTTCGTTATGATAGTGAGAAAAACGACGGTTTTCAGGATTTTGAAAGTACTCTCCAGTACTCTTAACTCCCGAGTTGTGCACCGTATCACGCATTCATGTGATATGCTGGATTAAGTTCTATAAGGAACCGTGAAAGACAATCCGTGCATTTTTACATCATAGTTTCTCATCGTCATGTACAAGAAATCTAAATCTTAATTTTTCAAATAAATTGAACTTTTATGCCGATTAGACGGACGTCTGATTTCTGATTTCTCGCAAGTGTTAACTTGCGAGTTGCGGCTTTTCGCGGAATAGAGATGCGTTATTATAGAATAAATGCGAAAGCGAGCGAGAGTCAACTTACCACGAAACGATCATCACTCGCACGCGGGCATGGGCATACCTTCTTTCCGCCTGACTCACTTACGGCAAGGCCATATGCCGAAAGCGGCGATCTTAGCTGTATTAAAACAACACTCACGAGGCGTTCCCGAGGTGGAGAATGTAAATGCGGCGTGAGAAGTTGCTCGTACAGCGCGACGGGAAAAAATTCATCTACATCTTCCGATTTCCACTGCTGCTTCGGTGCAGCTCTTTTTTGCAGCTCTTCTATTTGCATTAAAAAGCCACTCCGACTGCCGTGTTAATAACGATGTTTATCGTTAACAGTAAATGCGATGTCGGAAAGTTATATAAATATTGTTCTCGTAACGACACGTGTTCGATGTAGAATAGAATGAACAACTGGTCTTAGGAAAAAAGGACGATAATTGATAATTCTATACTTTTTATTGATACCGTTTATGTTAATAAAGCGCAATATTAACTGTATAAGCTCTTGAATTGCTACTATTTATGTAAATTTCAGGCTGAATTATGCGTTATCGGAAGATTTAGAGTAGCTTCTGTCAAAATAAAGCTTAAAATTAATGAAACGAGTGTTACACCTCACGCGTTTCTTTCCGTAGAAATTTCTTAATTAAAATTATCAAGTACCTCGCAACACGACCTATTGAATTTTCGCTACTTGGGGGTGAGAGATTTCATTTCAATAAAATAAATTAGACGCGCGCGGAGCTTGCCCTTCGCGTATCCGGAACGCTGCTCGTTCGTCAGACGGGAAACGGCATAGCGGCGCGGCGCGGCGACGAGGAAGAAGGAGAAAAAGAAGGAAGGGGAACCGCGGAAAGGGGAATAAAACGAGCGAATGGAAAGAGGAAGAGCGGGAAGCGCGTGAGAGAGGGATGCTGAGAGAGACACGGGGAATCGTTCTTGCGTAACGCGCGCGCGTGCACGCGGTGTCCCTCGCGTATACGACTCGGACGTCGTGGGTGTATGTAGATCTAAGTAGCGAAAGGTCATCCGTTATAATAGTTGCCGATCGCGCATAGGGTACGGGTACGGGCACGGGCTCCGAGATCGGATCGCCGCGGATGACTAATCCGCGTCCGCGGCCGTATAGGTGCCCGTGCAGGCGCGGCGCGTGTGCATCTCTCGCTGCGCAGTAAAAGCTGCTGCTGCAGTTGACGAGCCCGCTCTTTGACATTGAGCGCATCCGAATCTCCAGGCGAGCGACTGACTCGCCGTCACTCCCATTTCCACTCTCACGTCGCCCGTCGCCCGCGTGGGCGCGAATGCGAAAACATGACGTCCGCGTATCAGAAAGGAACACAGAATTTTAGCCGTTGTACGTGCAACGGCGCGCGGCCGCATTTTCTAATGACTTTTCGAAAGATTTCCCTCTTCTCTCAACGAGATAATGCTTTGTTGTTGTTGGTTACTAAGCTAGCTGATTCATTAACAAAACTCTTTCAAGCAAAATCAATAAAGAGAAATTTACGTAATCTATACGAGTCAGTTAATTATGCCTTTTCTGATGTCGCAGAGGAATTAAGGAGCGAATCAAATCACTTGAGATGAAATTATTCACGACATTACAAGATATAGCAATTATTGCCTCAACGCATAAAAGGTACGTGCAAAACGCTCGAGTAAAACATGCATTCGCGCGCATGACACGGTCTTCTGAGAGAAAAGCGAGGGATTATCCGCTTTGCAGCGGGAATACAGAGACGAGAATACCTTCGGGGAATAACGTAAGTTTCGTAGTAACCGTGATGCACAGGATGATAATTACAATTTGTGAGAACGCGAGCGCCGCGCTTATCCGGCAATTTGCGCGGATATAGCAGGAGCGTTTTACCTGCGTATCGTAGTCTTTACACGTAATCAAATTACTCGGTTTTTTATGGCGCGATTTATGTAACTCGAGCCGGCGCGTCGCGTCGTCGACGTGCACTTTTATTTCTCCACGTGCAAAAGTCGCGAATTCGCCACGACGAAAGCGCGCGCGTTATCGCCGACATCTCGCAAAAGTTGAGTCCGAGGGGCACGCAGCATCTCCCAGGAAAGATTGAAACCGGTATGATCTCAGGCTGAGTTCAGATTTCGTTGATACAGACGCGCGAGAGAAACTAATCTGCATGTTTATTTGTAATAGTAGAATTTACCGGTATTATGTCATTCTTTGAAACGGTTGAGTATTTTTCGCGGCCTCGAGTTAATAATTTTTTTAATACTCAAAAGGGAATGAAGACAGAGGAGATATTACACGGAACACGTTTTTATTTATCCTGCGCGATAAATATTTAACTTATGAAATTGACAAAAATATTTCTAAAGAAATACTATTTTGCGATGGATATTTTCTTAATAGGTATTTCGCAAACAACTTAAGTTTAACTAATTTTCATTTATATCCATCTCCATTGAGTCTCTGTCGTTTGATATAAGAGGTATCAATGATATCGCAATCAAAGTATAATGTTAATAAAATGGTGCTTTTAATTATGCGAGAAATTCTCTTAAAAATTTTCTGTCGAAAGGGACGCCCAACTGTTCTCTGAGGCTTTCTCGGTACGCCGTAAAAGTTACCGAAATGTTATCTGTCGTTCGTGGTATTTAAATTACTTTTGAAATACCAAATGGATGACCGTGAGTATCGTTGGCAGCGATCTCGTCAGGCGCAGGACAAGAGTGCCCTTTTGGATTACACGGCGGAGGAGAGGCGACGTCGTTTCATTTGAGAGAAACGATCGTGCGTTACGTAAGAGAAGGCGGTGTGGAGACGCTGATGGCATAAAGACCGATTCACATACACGCGTACACATACACACAAGCACATTCGTGCTTATTCGCGCGGGCCGTGCGGAATCGGCGTAAAAGAATAAACGGGAGTAATGCTGGTATTACACGAAGTCAGCAAAAGGGGATAAATTAAAAAAAAATCGAGAATTGCTTGCGCTGTACGATTGTGGTAGATTGTGGATCGAGTTAGGATAGATTCTCAGGAGAATGAGTCGTCGCCATTTATTAATCACGAAATATACGCGCGATAGTCAATTTTCGATGACTTTTACGAGGATAGCGGCATACTCAACCGACTATGATTTATACGTCCGCTTTTTCGTCGAATCTTCGGTACAATCTGATTATGCAACGCTCAGAAGATTACATCCATATTCTGCATATAGACGTCCAATAACGTTGCGCCGAAATATTATTTTTATTTCTCTCCAGACGTTTTCAAGTATACTATATATAATCAGCGAGATAATGCAAAAAGGTGCTTCTGTAAAGCGCAATAATATTTATAATATGCATTCCGTGCGTACCGAAGCCTAGGTCGCTGATTATTTCGAATACGAATCTGATTAGTTGCTTCGCGCTAGCTCCCGAGATGTGTTTCCTCGTTACATAAATATCCGACCGACGTGGTGTCAATAATACAAAAATCGCGCCGATTAAACCGTAAACAAGTGTCATTACGAATTGACAGACAAAGCGATGGACAGACGATGATTCCCACGGCCACCAACGGCGACCTTGGCGATTTCCACGAACGCCGTTGTTGAATTTCGCCGATTTTGGTATAGCATCGCGCCGATCGGCGTAATGTGCCCCGACGTTTCTCGTAAAACACGCAGAAGAGCACGACGCACGCGCACACCGAACATGCCCTTCAGATCCACAATGATGGAGCGTGTCTATTAGAGGAGGCGATTGTTCTTATATAATGAATGGATCATGTAACTAGCCGCTTCGCGGACTCGCTTCGGGGGGCCGAGAGACCGAGAGGGACGCCTTCGCGCTCGCATGCACACACAGCCGTAGACACACACACACACACACACACACACACACACACACACGACACACACATACACACACACACACACACACACACACACACACACACACGACACACACATACACACGCATGCACTCAAATATACGAGCGCGACGTGTACACGTGTGCACACATGAGCTCACACAAGGCCGTGGCCGCGTGTTCGCGTGCATCGCGTGTACCTGACGGACGAGTGACGTGTGTTGAGCGCGCGTACCAGTTAGAGCTACTCGGCTAGCTCGGTACGTAAGTGCAGCTGAAAAGGCTTTTTACTTTCTGGCCTTGAACGAAATGTATCCGGTGACTCGGCCGAGCGTCGATCGAGCGCGCGAGCGGGGAACTTTTGTCGCGCTCCCCCGTGTGAAAAACAAGTTCACCGCCGCCCTCGAACGCGTTGTTATTTTAGGCACCCCGCTCCACGGCGACGGCCGATCGGTGCTCTGGGTCGGTCGGTCGGCTGCTGGTCCATCGCGGACGAGTTCCGCATATCTAATCATAACTATAGCGTCGCGAAAGGGGACGGGATGATATCGCGTTGCAATTCCCAAATTACGATTCTTGATGTTTCTTGAAAGGGGATGTGGATCTAGATCTATATAGGAACGTCGTCGACGATAATAACGTGAGCTCTGTGAGTTCAGCGGCGAGACCGAGTCTCTTTGTGACTTTTTACGAGCGCTCTTTTCTCGCCGTGAGTTTCCGTGACGCGTACACTTACGTGTTAATACGACACGAAAGGAAAATTGAACACATCAAACGTTAAATGAATTACTGCTCCGCTATGACAATCCGGACCCCGTAGACTGATTCAAGCTTTGCGGCTATATAACTGCGGCTCCATCTCCGCTCCCGTTTATCCCGTCCGAACATTATACTATCAACTGTAATGGTTGTGTGGGAATGAATCACGG
Source organism: Temnothorax americanus (assembly GCF_048541705.1). Lineage (NCBI taxonomy): Eukaryota > Metazoa > Arthropoda > Insecta > Hymenoptera > Formicidae > Temnothorax > Temnothorax americanus. The sequence goes on from NW_027509286.1 coordinate 1,456,438, forward strand.
ATCGCGGCGCACGATACACGATCGGCAGACATTTGCGTACAATTGTATAAACGATCCCTTTCGTCGGCTCCCGTTTGTCAGGATGAAGGACTCGCGGTAACATTTTTGGGAAACCGCAATGAACACGCCCGGTACTTCCGGTGAAGGGCGCGTTCTTTCCGCGGACAGAAGAAAGACAACGGCTCGCCGCGTCGTTGTCCGTTCGGCACTCAAGTAAGTGAATTGTGAAAGGGCGAAGAAACGGGACGAGAGGAACCTTTTAGAAACGAGGAAGAACGGCGTAGAGAGGAAGAGGAGGAGGAGAGAGGATGTCGGAGAGAGCACGTCACAGTCGACGGGCGAGCGATGCGCAAGAGGGAGAGCGTGAGAGACCAGGTGGAAAATGGCGAATTCGAAATCGAGGAAAGGTGTGAATCACCTTCCACGGTTTCACGGGGTGTCATAATCCCGGTCGGAGCGCGTTTTCGTTCCCCGAGAGATACGCGCGAAGTGTATAACACAATGCGCGCGGCCGCGATACGGGAAGTCAGCGAACCACGAAGCTATTCTTGGACGACGGAAACATATAGACGCGTTTCCAAGTCCGACGACTGTCCGCGAATCGAACAAAAACTAGTCCACGTCGAAAATAGGCGCGAACGGATGTTTTTACTAGTGTGCGCTACCGCGACGCAGAGCGGCAGCTCTTAAATGAAGGCTGATGCCAGCGGAGAGAAGAACAATTTCTCTTCGTAAAAAGAAAAGGAATTTTGCAAAATTTTTATCTTTACTTATTCATATGATGGTTGAGATACGCAGAAGAGCACGACGGACTTATAGTCTTTGTACTTGACTGTTTTCTTTCGAAAATGACATGCAATTTTTCTCGAAAGAGGCACGCGCGGATTTCATTACACAAATGAAAGAGAAGTGAAAGAGAGTCTTCATTGCTCAATAAACGTCATTAATCCGAAGTCTCTTTGTGTTCTTCATTTCTTCGGTAAAAGTCTTCACGGGCAGAAACGCTTCTCGAGCTGCTTGTCGTCCGCTTAATGTATCGTGAAAGATCGATGTCGCTTGCTCACCCGCGATCCTTTCAAAAATCTTCATTCCGAGTAATCGGCTTGACTGCAACTCTGTGGTGAGGAATCGCTTCTCCATGGGATATTGCCGGGCGTTCCAAGCGAGTGGATACCGATGGCCCGACGAGTATATATACGCGAGCGTATGCGAGGCCAGCGCGGCACAATGAGACCGCGAAACACGGCCTATCCAGACTGGCAAAACGTAATTGGGCCCACAAAAAATGGAGCGGAAACGCCTGGGCCCCATTACACAGGTCCCGTAACGAGTTCTTTCTTCCTCTCTCTCTCTCTCTCTCTCTCTCTCTCTCTCTCTCTCTCTCTCTCTCTCTCTCTCTCTCTCTCTCTCTTTCTCTCTCTCTATCTATCTCCGCGTTGCTCAATCCGTGCCGGTCGGCTTGCGCGGTTTGAGCGGCCTCACCTTAATCAGTGTTGTCACAACTCAGTATTTTTTACAACCGTACAAACCTACAATTTCCGAAAACCATGAAATAACGCGTCGGGACGACATCGACTGCACGTGATAAAACGACGCGACGTGCTCGTCAGTAACGATAACGCCAAAACGACATTTTAACACCGCTCCCTTTGGATTTCTTAAACAGTCAAAGTCGATTATTTTTTAAATAAATGGATATTGTCATTTTTCGTAATAATCCGGTCGTGTAATTTAAAGTCTGTTATTATAGAATATAATTCATTTGAAAATTATTGAAAAATTATTGATTATTCGTTTGAGGTACTATAGGAACCACAGAGCTTAATTTGAAATAAGATACTTTTACTTTCAACTGTTCTTAATATACCTAAATCTAAATTAAGAAAATATCAATCAATTTCAAGTTGGTTAGAGGATCCATATTAGGTTTAAAAAATGCAGCGTAGTATCTGGGCACATCTATAGTACATTAGCAAAATTTTGCAACCGAGTTTAACGAACCGCTCGTTTCCTACGATTAAGCGTGCTTTTTTCAACGATCTTTTTCATCGCTCGGCCGCGACGCGTATTCTCCCTCCAGCTAAACCCCCTTCGGTGTCTCGCGCTTTAATTTCCAGCCTCGACATTTGCGTAACCCAGTTTCGCCATTGTTCGATTCAATGGTAGATCGTAACGTCCGCCATCCGGATAGGAGATTATAATGCTCGCGTGTACGTGGTACCGCGCATCGTCGCCTCTTTTGTGTGTGTGTATGTGTGTATGCCCGCGCGCGCACGTGTACATCATTGCTACAGACGAAAGTACATTCATACGTATGCACGCGAGAGTGTATGCGTGCTCGCGCACATAGGCAGCGATAAGCGAACGGCGACGCCAGTAGAATTTACGAATTCATCGACTTTCTCCTCTTATCTAAGGTCCCGACCTCAGGAACCGTTCGCGGTTCCAGTTTTACGTTGCGATACTTTTCTCTTTTCGTCACTGCCAGCATGCTGCAGGTTCGGTTCCAAATGATTTCATCATGGATAGTTATGGAAACGCGACGAGCGGTGTCAGTTTTCGACATGCGTAATGAAGAAATGGAGCTAACACCATTGTTTAAAATCCGTTTGCAATTGTCTTCCAAATTTTAAAACTTGAATTGGAATGTTAGAAATGATCTGATCTTCATCAAAATTGATTAACAATAATATTTCTAAATTTAATCAAAGTTAAATTACTCTTGTCTAATTTTCCAAATTTTTTATTTCGTAAGTGTGTATTTGGAGCGTGATATAATGAAAAATATATATAAAAATAAAGTAGAGGCATCGTACTTAATTTCGATAAATTTTGAAATAACAATCTCTTGTACAGAATAAAAAAAAGGTAGAACTGATTGACGTCACGTGTCCAAGAATAATTTTGCAATTTTTATTAAGTAACAAAAAATTGTTCAAATTTATATTATTAATTGAAAAGAAACTACATATATATTCTTTTACTGTGTTGCATAATTTAAGATTTATCGCATGCAAGTATTGCAATACTCCAGGGTAATAATGCACCATATAATAAATAATATCATAATCATAAGTCATCAAGTATCACTTTTGGAGCGATTTTAAATTAAAAATACTATATATCTCGCAATTTTTAATGCCTTTTTTATAGCATTATATTTATCTGCTACTAATATTCATCGCAGAGAAATTTGTTTCATGCACGAAATATCAACTGACGTTAAAGTGAAGCGAATTTTACCGACACCGTGTACTGAGGTACTCGGTTCGGAGTAGGCAGTTTTATTCTTGGCGCAGCAGAGCACAGCACAGCACACGCAGAGAACGAAAAGCGTAGCTTGACCGGTAAAAGCGCGCGACTCCGATTCTTCCTGCTTCGGATAGTACGGACTCTCTCTCGATATAGAATTTAACTCCTTACACATACACAGACCTGACGAATAATCGGGCAAATAGTGTGTTTAAACAACGATGAAGCTTCGAAAAATGTAGGAAAAGGCAGAAAGCTCGTTCTTATCTTATCTTATCTTTCGATGTCTTATTGAATGACGCGCGATTGCAGTACTTAAAGTCGATGCAATTTGAAAATCGCGATTCCGATTTCTCGTGCAATTGTCGAGAAAGACTAATCGCCACCTTTACGTTGCCTATCTACGATCGGAGTCCAAGCTCGGCGGAACAATACGGGTTGCCGTACTTGCATTGATGTCGCTGAAACACTTAATACGGCATGCTCAGCGGTTTCCAATTGCGTTTCTCGGCTTCGTGGGCAACACTTCGTCCAGTCATCTATTACGTCCGTGTAACGCGCGGCACGAGACCCTGCCCGGCAACTCTTCAAGGCCTAAATAGAAGAAGAAAGAAAAACGTGAGCGCGTAAGCGCGAACGTAATCCGGCCTGCCCCCCTGCCCCCCCCCCCGCTTCCCGCCCCCCGCGGCCAGTACTGATTGACCCTGAACTTCAGCCGCTGCTTACTAGCATTTCCAGTAGCGGCCAGAAGCAGCGGCAGCAACATCGGCGGTGTCCAGCAATGATTTCCTTATTTAGCGATTTTCTCAGTATCGCGCCGACGAGTTTATTACGCATGCGAGTGAGTGTGTACATACAGCTGTGCGCTCTCTCTCTCTCTCTCTCTCTCTCTCTCTCTCTCTTTCTCTGCCACCACTGTAACTCTTACCTCAAGAACCTGCCTTTTCTTAAATCGTTTTAAATCGTTCCCGACTTTTCTTGTTACGGATGAACACCATCCGTCATGATATCGCCTTCTTGGGCCAAGATAGCGACGCGACGCTCGCACGCGAAAAGCTCGTTACGAGAAAAATTGATGTCCTTCTGTTTAATTTATTAACGCGCGACTTCGCGTGATCGTAAAGACGAACGTATATCTGAATGCAACGGAAAGAAAAAGAGAAAGAAATGGAAGAAAAAGTTTTGATGTGTTTCCTTTGCTTTTATTTCCTGCATTTTTATTTATGGCGTTGGGCTTTCGTAATACAGAGATGTATATGGTAATCAAATGATTTAAGCGCGAGCGACATGTCGTTCTTCGTCGCCGAGATCCACCTCGCGCGAAGTTTTCAACGAAATGATTTTCTTATGCAAGCGCGGTTACAGATGGATATAAATTTTCCGGTTATATAACCGCGGCGCTTTGCGAACGTCTAATGCGGAAGGAATTCGTTACGATGAGACGTTGTCTGAAAATAAATAAACGATAGCTCAGCCACGAATCTATTTCATGCATGTTTAATGTCGAATTCGACGGGAACCCGTTGAGCTACTTTCGATGATTTAGAATTCCACAATATATATTCATAGCACCTTCTTCGTGACTCTTACCCAAGGCCTTTCCTTTCGAATTCGATCGAACAATCGATTGAAGGTCACGGTAGCGAATGCGAGATGCTCTTAGATCGTACTACGCGTCATTACTTCGCCGCTCTACAATCCTGAATTACACACCTCGAGATATTTCATATTTTACGACAAGTTAAAATTTATCTTTGTAAAGTATTCGCTTCTTTTCATGGGTCTTATTTTAATATACCAAGTGACCAGAAGAATCTCGATTTATATACGAAAATCGTATAAATGTGTACAAAATGCATACAAATCATCTGTATTGGAAGAAAAGTGTTATACCCAAAGAAATCAATTTTTCTGTGTGTTTAAATTAGATATCCTTTATTCTTTAGGTCCTAAATTCCGTTTATAACAGTTCGTATAATTATTGCTTTCCATCAGCAATAATAAAAAATTGCTTTTCTAGAATATTGACGTGTCGTTTGTATATTAAATTAAATAATATATCTATCGATATGTTGATATAAATGTATCTCGATAATACTTCAAAAAATTAAAGTTTGCGACAAACCGGTAAGCGCTTATTTTTTAGCATTAAACGGATTGTATTCTTGAGACACGTTTGACATTGCGGAATTCGTTTCATAATATTAGTTATACGTTTGCTCCTTTTGAGAATATAATGTGAAACTTTCTCTCGGCTTCCCTTGAGAAACTGAAGGAATGCTCGATCAGCCGTTAATTCTCAATTCTTAGCCGTGGCCGCGTTAAACTGTTGCAAATCTTCGACACGGATGAATGAGATATTTCTTGCGTTCTCGATATTGTATTAGTCAAATGTTTTTTTTTTTTTTTACGATCGTTATTACAAGATTATGTCGTAACAACAATCCATCAATTAAAATTTAAAATTTATAAAGCTCTCGTGATTAAATCGATTAAAGGGAAAGAGGCAGTAAGAGCCGGCGCGGTAAATAGGGCGCAAGTTATATATATTTCTTATCGTCAATACATAAAAAATTCGCGAACGTTTCGACCATTTTTTGGAATCCATCAATTGTTTTCCGAAATAAATACTAATTAGGCGCGAGTTACGTTCGATTGATCGATACTCGGCAAGAAAATACTAAGAGAACCGGATTCTGCGGCAAACAGATAATTTCTCTGATAAGTAATATAATCAAAGGAATGTCTAGTAATACAGGACATAAATCACATTCGAAAATCTTCATCACATATATAGAGTTGCGTGATTATAATTTATATATATATATATTATATTATATTAATTTGGTTAATTATATATTAAGTGAAAGAATACGCATAAAATACTCGAGAGTTTCTACTTGATCCTTATGTATTACACTATTATTAATCAATTTATGAAAATATTATATCATATATAAGCTTAATGCGATGTGACGTATTAATTGAGCCTCATGATCTCATAAGAAGATAATTTTTTCATGCCTGCATTCTTGTAAATCTACAGGATAGTCAAAATGGATATAATTCAATATATGTAAGGATAAAATAAATGCGTGAGGGGATTTAGACCGTCTAACTAGATAATTGCATACCGCACCATTAAACATGTTTGACATGGTCAACCGCCGAGAGCTGCGTAGATGTAAGAGAAACGTGAGAAACATGATCTTGTGACACGTCAGTGTCTCTTCCGCCGTTTCTTAGAGAACCAAGACACGAAAGGAGGAAATTAGTGTAACGAAGCTGTCATCGCAACACGCAAGGCGGCAAAAGACTACTTATTGGGTTAAGGACGCGGGATGCATTTTTTTATCACACAATTTCTTACCGTAATCGTTCACTAAGTCTACAGTCTAAATTTTTTAAATTTATCAATAAATCAATTGTGTGTGTAATCTAATTTATTGGAAAGATAAACATGTGTCAAGATTACTATCACCTATCACACAGGTCATTGTTACCTTTTATTTACGAATGCCATTTTCGTAATAAAAAAATGGAACCTTTATTTAAATTTGTTTAGATCTTTTTTTTACAAAATGTAATTATATACCTATGTCTAACTTACAATTTATAAAATTTCAATATTTTTTGTTAATTTAAAAACTATTGACGAAATTTTTATTAAATTTTAAGGTGCCCCGTTATTTATCTGTTCGTCGTTCTCTATTTCTTTCCTTATGAATGATGTATTATTGACGCAAATTTTCGATTAATCCAGAAACCTATTCGAACATGTATATTAACGTTTTTCATTCTCATTTCAGACGATGTATTCTGACGGTCTCTTGACGCTCCATTATGGGAAACATCCAGCGACCTTGGCCGCAGAGGTCGGGGCCTGGTACAGCGGGGACCGTCACGTGGACGTGACACTGGCGTGCGACGATGGGTCCGTCGTGAAGGCCCATCGCGTCGTTTTGGCAGCCGCCAGTCCCCTCTTAGCTAGTCTACTTCGGAATCCTGCCCTGGATCATGTGGTTCACTTATCAGGCGTCCGAAAGGCACAATTAAATCATTTACTGGAGTTTTTATATAACGGAGAGGCATTGATACCGGTATGAACTTTTTAAGACACGTAAGCAGAATGTATCTCGAAAGAAAAAGCTTATTAACATAACATTGGCGTGCAGAAAATATTTCAAGTATTTGAAGCGCGCTGAGCAAGAATCTTATCTTACGTAATTTTGTTCAGTCGACAGAGCTTACACCATTGAGGGAGCTCTTCGAGGTTTTGCAGATTAAGTCAGAGCTATTTGAGCCCAATCAACCTCAAACTAGTAACTCTGATCCCGAAAGAATATCAACTCCGCAGCCCTCAGAAGGCCAGGAGAGTTCCAGTTACGAATCCCAATACGATGGCAGGTAGGTAGATAAATCTTGTAGTTTACCGAGTTTGCAAAAATAAAAAAAAAAAAATAATAATTAGACGAAATGTTTTAAAAATCTTGTGCTTTTCAGACAGTCCAATAATCCCGCGGACTGTTGCTCAGTCCTCATCAAAACGGAAGGCTGCGAAGAGGAACCGGAAGTGGATGTGGAAGGTGTGGAAGGCGAAAGTCTTCTCTCGGATAACAGAGAGAGCAGCATAGAACCTCCCAGAAGAAGGGATAGTTCCGATCCTGTTAATCTCAGTCTCAATTCCGGCACTTCTGTCACAAGCGACAGCTCGCACGATATAATACACAGGTTAGACGACATTGACCGTTATATTGCACAATTGTTACGGCACACTAGCTAAAACTGTCTAGAGTTATTTTATAAGCTACACCCGGGGTAGAACCGGGATGGAGCGGAGAGAAATAGAATCCTCACGAGATGGCTTGGTTTGATCGTAGTAGGTCTGAAAAGCCGATATTTGAGAGGCGAGAATCTCTTGAGGAGGCTGAAGAGAGGAAGAGGCAGCTGGCGGCGCGGCTGGCGTTAGGCTTAGAATCTGGGAAGAGAAAACTCGAGGAGATACCGATCCCACCTGCGGAGGCGTACGTCGTGACGCCTCATCGAAAGCGAAGGCCAGGCTTCCACAATGCACCCGCACAAAATCCGGCCTTCGTGCCCTTTAATCCTGGATTCGAAACGCCAAGAAGGTTACAGGCGCCGCATCCCCTGAGCGTTTCGGCACCACCATATCTGGTTAGTTTTCAATAGTTCCTCTCGAGAATAGATTTCAAACATTGACCGCCATTATTGATAAACACCCGCGATCAATAAGCTTGTCTAACAACTGGCTCCATATTTGCTTCAAACGTTTACTTCAATAGATATGTAATATATATATATATATATATATATATATATATATATATATATATATATTGCAATTTCGCTTAAGTCGTTATCTATGAAACGTTGTTGATGTATGCAGCAGGATAGATCGGTGACACCGCCATCGCATCGACCACCGAGCGCCGATCCGGCGTCAGCAGCGGCTCTGGAGCCACCTTGGACTACCTGGACTCTGCCGAGAGCTCCACCGCCGCCACCGTCAACGGACGACCCGCCGAAGTCCACTCCTGTTCGAGAATACCGATGCAGCTATTGTGGCAAACAGTTTGGCATGTCGTGGAACTTAAAGACCCACCTTAGAGTGCACACAGGCGAGAAGCCTTTTGCGTGTAGACTTTGCGTTGCCATGTTCAAGCAAAAAGCTCACTTGCTGAAGCACCTTTGCTCGGTGCATCGAGGTGTGATAGCCGCTCCCGACAATACCTTCTCGTGTTGCTTCTGCTCGTCGTCGAACTTCGTCAATCTGCAGGACCTCATCAGGCATCTCTCGGGGCCGCACAATAATCTGCTGCTCAGCAGGAATCTACATCGCGAATTTGCGAATCACGAATAGCGACAAAGTCAAAGACCGTCCAGTGCTGAAGAGTGTTCCTCGAGCGCACAATGACGAGTCCTTGAAGCGGCTTCTGATCCGAGCAACGCTCTCCCAGGATCTCGTTAGGAGGATGCGACCGAGGGACGCAATTTCTGTTTAGACCATTTTAAAGAATTATGTTTATACACAAAATGAGACATGTAAAATTATCATTCAATTTCCGCTGCTTTTCACGATACATTGAAGAGTATATCATTACAATTATCTTCTTCCTCAGTCTTTCGTCTTTTGTCAAAAGTGTAATGATCTCTGCATATTTCCGTGGCGTGTGCTTTTTATAGTTTATGAGATATACAGTTTAATACGCCTCAGTTCTAAACGATCTAGAACAGCTTTCATGGCAAGACATTCTCGGTATTTTCTATTGTCTTTCGAAAGATGAATAAAATCGATGTTAGAAAACAAATAAAATAAAATTTACAAATGGTCTAAACAGAATTTTAAATGCTGCAGTTTGTTTTTATATTTTTTTATTGGTTACTATAATTGGTTATTTCAATTCAGAATGTTTAAGGGTTTGTGGGTTATTTATGTTTTGATGCATTATTAGTGCTTTTACCAATGGTTACTATAATTCTATCCAAGTCACGTAAAATAACTTTTTTTAAATAAAAATATAATATAAACAACACACGAACACACGTATAAAATTTCCATTTCTTGCAAATAAATATATTCTCTCAATTTAATTGAAATTTCTAAAAATATTAATTCGCTAAAATGTCGAATCAAAAGTTTTATATGTTCTCCTTGAAGATAAGCAGCATACAGCACTGGAAAAGGGTCTTTTTTTTTAAATAATAAATAAGAAAAGAAAGAATCGATTTTTTATACATACAATGTATATTTTCTTGAAGTCGCTCAATTGCGATATTTCAGAAAGATCTTATCGTTATAGCTAAGCAATAACTTTGATAAGATGTTTTTGTTAATAATCGACGTGGTTCGAGTATGTACGTCAGAAATGATCGTCGAAGACGATCCGCGAAAAGTACAAGGACGATAATACGAACGAAGAGAGTCAATTACATTGTCACGCGTCAAATCTCGACGAGCTTGTAGGATTGAAGCGCAGTCTCTTTGTCGCGTCTTGTTTGTTGTTATTTTATTTTAATCGCTGGCAAGTGGCAAATCCGGCAACAAGTCCCGTTTACCTCAGCGCGTGCGACTAATCTCATAATGTAAATAATGTTAAATAGGAACTAGAGGACGGACTAGAATTTATTTATTTCACTCTATTGCAAAGGGACCAACCGACTTTCCACCGATTTCTGTCTTAGGTAGATCTTAGGTGTCCTGCCCACCAATCGCCACGAGTTAAACTGCTACGAGTTAGAACTGTATATGGTTTCGATCACGAACACAAAAGTATTCGATCGGAATCGAGGGAAAAGAATGAAATTACGAAACCTCATGCAGGACGGAAGGGAACATTATCGGCGAAATCGATAATGCAAATCGCGGAAGACGCAAGTTATGATGATGAATTGTTGATACAATTTATTGTACAGTAAACAGCGACGTTGTTAATGTTCTGTCTTCTAAAATCCGTCTTCCACATTGTCGCCTTCCCCCCTCATCTTCCTCATTCCCGTCCTGACATTCATTCATTCACAGTATGTCCTTCGGTATAACTTAGCGACTCGAGTGCCTTGTCAAATGGGTCCAAATTGGTCGATTGGGCAGTGATTTCATGTGTTCATAGGCTTAAGAGACATATAGACGTTTAAGATGACAATACGAGCTCGCTTAGGAAATGGAGGAACGTTGATGAATTCACGTTAGAAGGTTTTAAGATTCATTCGAATTAATTCAACTTTTCTTAAGGCTAGTTAGATCGTTGTAAGTAGTAGCTTTTTTTCTCTAATTTTATCTTTGTTTGGCGCAGGACGTCATATTTTTTTTTCTCTAGGTAGGCATTATTATTACCTAAGGTGCCTTGAAGAAGGGCCTCGACCTCATTTTTGCTTCTTAATTGTACAAAAAACCGTCTCCAAGATGTTCGGAAGTGGTTAAGCGAGGAGAAGAAATAAGACGCTCTCGAATCGGTTGATTGATGCGTTTGGAAGTCTATTCTGTTCAAAAGAACACACATTCCCTAAAAACGAAGTCAAAAACACTACCTTATTAATGTGACGTTCAATTGATCGAGTTGTAATTTCAAGAGATAAATGAAAGATATATACATTATATTGTTGTACAGAAATTAGAATATGATATAGGCGCTCTAGCTGAATGTTACTTCGATGTAAATTCGCTAATACCAAAGACGTTTATGAAAAAGTTGTCAAATAATATTAGTTAAATGTAAATGCAATATATTTTAGTTTTTAAATCAACGCGTGTCATTTCGAGAAGCGCGTAAGTACTAAATGGCATTTGTACTTGAAGGATATTTTACAATCTTAATATATACTTGATTGTATATATGTTATCGATTGCAACGGTGATAAGCATGTGGCAAAGTTTGTACTGTACAGTAATTACGGTAAATTATCATCTTAATCCCGTGGTAATAAAAGAATTGTGTATAATAAAAGCTATATATAAAGATGTAAATTTATGTAAAAGTTTATAAAAAGAAAATATTTCTCTGCATCTCTCAAAGAGCGCCCTGTATCAATCAAAATAAAGCATCGCGCAGGAAAAGAACGGAAACATGGCCGATTGGTGTTCTCTCTTCATTACATCCTCATGTTTCTGCTCGCCCTCGCAATCGCGATCGCTCGGGGGGAGGGGGGTGAAGCAAATCGATCGCGGTGCGTCTTTTCTTCTTCTTCTTCTTCTTCTTCTTCTTCTTCACTTCCCTTCATTACGACGTTTATTTACGAATATGTCTCGTAACGAGGAGGCGTACAAGAAACGGAGCAGAAAGTGAGGTTGGAGGGGTGGTGTGCGCTCTCGCGAAGCCAGACAAAAACGGCCAGCACAAAACAGTGAACGTAATGTGATACTAAATGATAATAAAGCTAAAGTAATTATTGTTTAGCGTGCGACGCCGCGGCGCGTTCATGGCACAGGCGCGCGACTCGTGGTTCTCGGCGTGAGCATAGAATTTTGCGATCGCAAAAAGGGCAGGAGGATATACCGACGAAGGAAAAAAAATCTTACGAGTCGCCTGAAATAATATAAGCAATCAGCTTTTTATCAATCATTTTCCCCTTTACCCTTTCGCCCACTCTTATCACGCGCTCCCGACATCAGTCGTCCCCTCTTCTCGAGCCGTAAACGCACTAGGATTACGCATTATAGATTATTTTACTGTTAATTAATTATATTTAGCGCGCGCGCACATCCGGATGTTTCCCTCCGAGATCCTGTTCGCATTTGTCGTGGAGAAAAGAAATATAACAAAGATCTCGAATTTCGCTTTCGATCGATCGAATTGATCGAGAACGCGGGAGAAAATGATATTTTTTTGATAATCGACGTTTTTGGGGACCTGGAAGTCCTTTGGCCATTAGACGGCAGTTGAATGATAAATTAAATTATGCATCGTTTAGTAAAAGGGAAGATTTAAAGGATGTGAGAATAATAATTGGCATAATCTTGTGGAGAACATTGATTTTCTATACGATTTAATGTCTTCCATCATTGTTGTTCAAAGTTAGCGTCTTCTTTTCCTCATTTGGACATCCGGGTGAAACATTGTAGATTTTAAGCATCTTCCAAGCGGGGCGCGAGCTCCTTGTGCTTTCTTAGTGTTCATAGATTTATGAAAAATAAATTAAAATTAAAAGAAAAACTGGTGTACGACAAGATAAAAAGAAGCGAGCGTAATCGAGCGAATAAATTTGCCGATTTCCTTCTCCCATTCCTTTATGACATATTGTAATTTATTGAAAGTTACGTTATTTAAATGCGCAAATGTGAGACGTGTATATGTAGAAATTTGTAGGAAAACTGCATTTTAATTTAAACATTAATAAGCAAATCTCTAATGACACACTTTAATAAATTAGTTAAATAAATTATCTTGAGTTATTTCACAAATTGCCGCTTTAAAAAATTTTCAATAATTTTTATGCAATTAGAGGAGAAAAGAGAAAAAATGTGTATATTTATTTAACGGAATTTACTATTTCTCCGTTCCAGGTATTCATATGCTTTCTTGAGAGCAGTGTATATATTGTCACGTTGTCTGTCGACTTTGGTTGAAGACTGCCATTTTTATCGGCGCGAACGAGAACGTAAGATCGAAGTCAAAGTCGAGTTAATTATTGTTTTCGCGAAACGAACATAGCGGTTCGGTTCACAGAATCTTCAAAGAATTCCCCAAGAGAGGCGCAAGAAACGTCGTCGGTTAACGGTCCGGGGACTTCTTCGGTTTTGTACAAAAAGAAAAGTCACAGCGAGATCCGTTACTAGTGGGCTACGTTCCAGCAAGAAGGCCTGTATGCCGCATAAATCCAATCTCGTCGGTGTCGATTGCATAATTACATCGCGAGTAACGTCTATTCCTCGTTTTATCGATTCTGAGAAGAATCGGCCTGTCCGATGTCACACACCTGTCTCAGGGCCGAACGTAAATAAGTGTTTGTACGAGGACCAGGTTGCTGGAACCGGCTCTATAAATGACTGTAGGAAGCGGACAAACATTTGCCTTTCATGATCGAAGACGCTCGGAGACGTGTCTTGATTGTAATTCATGCGTGATATAAGCAATTAGTTATAATACGCATAACAAATTATTGTATGAATAAAGACATCAATCGAATCTTTTTGGAGCGACAACAGAAATAGAGAGAAGAGGACAGAAAAAGAGAGATTCGTAGAAGCTTTTTGTGTAATAATTTTGACGCATGTAAGTTTTGCTTCTGATCAATTCTATCACGGAACCTCAATTGTGTTACATTTCACTAATCAAACTTTCACGCGTAATATATTATTAAAAGCAAAGTAATATATGTATATATACCGTGCGTACCAAAAGTTCTGGAACAGTCAATTATCTCAGTAAGTATTGGTTTAGTGGAAAAATGTTTCAGGTAAAAATTGGAGGGTTTAAAGAGGGCCAATAGATGATCTTATTAGATTTTGAGTCTGAGGTTCGTGTTGAGTCCAATAAGGCCCACAAATCTATGTATATAGATTTATTTGTTACCAAAAAGTGTTATTAATATAAGATAAGGATACGTTTGAATTTGCATTTAAAAAATCAGGAAGGTCTCTAGGAGAGCGGTAAGCGTGTAGTATTCACGAAAATCTTAAGAGAGATCTATGAGCATTCTCCTTTAAAATCTTTAATTGAGGAGCGTATAGATCTAAATTGGAGATATGACGAATCAGAATTCTTCTAATCCGTTAACCTCGCATTTAATCCGAGAAATCATTAGCATTCCACGGAGTTGGTAGACCTCGCTCTAGCGCTGTTCCCGTAGGGGCTGCCGTCTCCAATCGGGAAGTACCGTTTGTTCTGAAGTTGCATAATGGATCTTGCATTTCTGGTTCTTGGTCGCGTCGCCCGATGGACTTGCCAAGAGATTCGTAGGCGCATCATTGACCAATGACCACTGTCTGCTCGGCCAGCGTCTCGGGCCACGGAGAGTACCGTAAGAGTACTAACACGTGGGTAACACAGAGGGGGTAAGACCTCTCGGTCAACGCTCCTGCTTAATGTATATAAAGGTTGGGGCCCCGATGGATGTTCGAGGCAGATCGTCATCAGACATGTTCGGGAAAATTATCCTAGCGCTCTCGGCTCTGGCCTGGGCCAGTGCCCAGATACCTAATATAGGTTTCTGTCCAGAATACATACCCATGGCGAACTTTAACAGGCAAAGGGTGAGTAACTTAACTATTTCAATAGCGAATTTATGCGTATTTATAGAATATACTGTAATTATGGTCTTCAGTTATCGAACAAATGTCAGAGAAATTAAATTTTCTCTGACATTCCGCGGAATATTTGTGCTGTCTATATTATTGACAATATTTTATCAAAAAGTTAATAGAGAATTTAGATTCCTTAATAATATTAATTTAAGTTAACTTCGCGAATAACGGGTTTTTTATTTTCTTATAGTTCATGGGCGTTTGGTACGAAGCCGAAAGATACTTCCAGCTTAGTGAAGTGGTATCTCGATGCGTTATGACGAATTATACCAGAGGCATCGATGGAAAATACCGCGTGAGCAATGAAGTTACAAATCGTTTGTAAGTATATGTATTCTATATTTAACTCGTTTGACAGATATGTTTTAAAAAATGTATGCAAATACATTAAAAGTAACGGATTTTACTAATAATATCTCTGGCATTTATAGCACCGGAATAAAGAGGGTGCTGGAAGGTGAAATTAAGCCCGCAGCTTCCAAGGCTGAGGAGGGTAAACTTCACGTCAAGTATACCACAGTTCCATTGGCTCCTGAGACTAAGTATTCGGTACTTGAAACGGATTACGATTCGTACGCCGTGTTATGGAGTTGTCAAGGCATCGGTCCGGTCCACGCACAAAATGCGTGGGTCATGACGAGGGAACGAATACCGTCCGGAAAAACACTTCAAAAGGTATGTAAACTTATTAGTAAAATCAAAATTATTAACATAAAATACATTAACGTGTTTCACATTCTATAAAATTACTAATACAGTATGAACAATATTACAACTTATGTGCTCCAGGATTATTATTATTACTACAACATTTTAAAATCCAATTCCGATTGCAGGCTTACGGTGTTCTTGACAAATACAAAATATCGAAGACGTTCTTCGTGAAAACCGATCAGGCGGAATGCGCCTATTTGGACCCGCCGTTGGAGGAGTCCGCGGAGAAACCCGAGGCGGAAAAGCCTGTCGGGGAGAAGCGAAAACGGAAACCGCAACCAGCCGAGCCGAGTGAGAACTTCAGATCGGCCATCGCTCCGAGTGATGCTGAGGTCGAGATAAAGCAGAAGGAGGAAGCAGAAGCTGCGATCACGGGCGAGAAAGCGCCCTCCGATATCCCGAAGATAATAGCGGAGGAACCTGCGAAACTCGAGCAGCCCATCGAAACTATTCCCGAACGGATCTTGAAGATTGCGGAGACGATAAAGGAGGAGAGCGGCGATGTCAAGGATAAAATGATCATCGTCGAGGTCAAGGAGGAGAGCGTCGCGGAAAACCCGAAGGAGGAGAAAAGCGAGCTTGCGAAGGAGATAGAAGCAACTGCTTAAAAGTATCGTTTAACAAAAAAAGTCTGTTAGTTGGCGCTAGCAGGGACGTATTAGGGGGATTTTCGACGTCTTAGGCTCGTAGCGGTTTCCTCACTGAGAACCAGTCTCGCTTAAGTACCGCAAAATCATTAATCACTGTCCCATCGACGCGTCGTCGTCGTCGTTTGAGGACATAGGGTTGGCACATGGCGCTTTGTTTTATAGGCTTACGTACAAATGTAAAAAAAAAAGAAAAGAAACAAAGATAAATAAAATTGTTATAAAAAATGTCTCAATAAAATGTATTCGTTTGTTTATTACTTCGCTGCGCAGATATAATAATAAGCATATAAAATTGATTGCTAAATATACTTTATAATATTAATAATTCAATTGTTATTTAATGCGCTGAGTCACATATCTGATATCTAACATAATATTTGATTAATGAGATGTCAAAAAATTGATTTATTTATAAAGTCGTGACAATTTATGAAGTTACGATATGTAAGAGAAAATGTAGTTCTTAGACTCTTGGAAAGTCTTTTTAACTTTCGCATCACGATGTGATGTGAAGTAGAAGCTAAATGTGTCATAGCGTTTTCATCGTAAACACAATTATAACCAGGTCACATAGTAGATATACTTTTCACATCATCATTAATAATTTAACTTTCAATAATGATATCGATTATGAATTTAATAATAGCAAAATTATCATTTAATATGCAAATGTCGATGTGACACTAAATATATATTAATGATCAAATAAATGTTCTTAATCTCCGCGTGCAAATGAAAATAAAATAGAAATAAGTTTTTTTTGAAATATATCTTTCTTGAATTTAGAAATATAGAAGAATAAAATTCAGAAGAGAATATCTTGTACAAATATAACATAAGAAAGTATATTTTTTAAATGTGCTGTACATTTCTTGTTTAATAACCTTATAAGTAGAATTAATTGTAAGATTAATTCGATATCTCTATAGTGCATGAATACTTAATCCGCGAATCTTTATGCATATATGCATATTTATGCATTATATATGCATATTTGTCATAAATATAAAGTACATATAAAGCGAAGTATTTACGCTATTAAAATATTTTATTGTTAAATCGCTGCTCTGTAATATACTAACATGTGTTTATTGATCCGCAGATATTATTTCTCGCATCAATTTCTATTATTATTACGGTTAAATCCTGCAAGCGCATACCAAGGATTTTTCAAAAGTGGTTCATCCCGAACATGAAATGATCCATGTGCCTTCGAAATTGTCGATCATCTATTGGTCAATGGCAATTTCGAGCCGGGTTTCTTGAACCCCGGGCGTACCGTTACTGACCCACTAACTGTCAGTACGCTGCCAAACATATCCAGTCAACCTTCGCGCGGGTCCGTCTCCAACGAGCGCGAAGCGAATCGCGGAGCAGGAAGTCCAGTCACCTGCGGACGATCTGTCGTGCGAGAAGTACATCGACTTTAATCCTCGTCACTCCCGCAAAAATTGACATCCGACGTATTCTCTGGATATCCGACGGTCAAGGCCACCAGGTGAGTGCCGTATTTAGATCGAGCAAGATTGTATCGCCGATATTGAATTAAGACTGTTTCTCTCTTGTCCTTTCTACTCTTTGATCGTATTTCCTAATAATAAATTGCTCGTTGAACTACTTGCGCAAATAACCTCATGACAGGTAAATTAAAGAAATCAGGAAATTAGAAATCAGGTCGGTCGAGTTTAAATCATCCGTGTCCGTAGAATTTTCACATGACAGCTTACTAACTCATATCTCGTATTGTCGCATCGCAAGAAATGTTTATATCAATATGAATTCCAATTCATTTTGCGATAAGTAAAAAAAAGATGACACTCGAAATAAATTATTGCATGCTTCATTGTTGGCACGTGTGAATGATCGTACGTAAAGTAAAGTCAACACATTATGCAACATGAATGATAAAAACTAGTCCGGCAAGAAAAACGCATTTGTAAACCTTAATGAAATATGTCATGCAGAACAGTGCTGCATCGTGATATCATCAATTTAGAAATGTATACGCGGTAATGCGATATAAAAGAGCGCGCGCTCGTTTCCGTTCATTTTCCTGCACGCGTTTCAAAGTTAGTAACTGCAGTGTACTTTGAAAACGGAAAGGAGCACATTAAGACATATTCTCAAAGCGTCGAAGTCGAAGCAAATTGGTTCGTAAAATAAATTCTGTAAGCGGTGCGTCATTACGATAACACGAGGCGTGGTGGCGTGTTATCGCAACGGTGTTCATCTATAAGCGGAAGAATTTTCTGTCATCACTGGTTCCCTGGTATGCATAAGCTCATTAATATTTTGCAGCATGTAAAACATTCTGTTTAAAATAAGATTATCTCTGTCTTATCTCTTATTTTTAATTAAGTGAATTCAGAATAATGAAGATTAATGATAACAGAATTCCGATATAATGTTTCTGCGCGTGTGTGTACGTATAATAAATACCCTGGTAACACAATCTGATAGTTCAGATACGTCCCGAAGAAGTGCGCAAGAAAACAGTCCAAAATTGCGACAGAAGTGCGCGAGAATTGCGACAGTTTTATATATATATATAAAATTTCACAGTAGCTTCTTACAGCAGACTGCTGCAATAGTACAGTAAGTATATTATGCACTTTTGTCGCAATTTTGGACTGTTTTCTTGCGCACTTCTTCGGGACGTATCTGAACTATCAGATTGTGTTAAGGCCTATCTACATAAGACGCAGAACGCGAGTCGCAAGCACACACACAGTCTACATCTCGTTACACCTAACCTCTTTGTTAGATTGACATGTAGACTGTGCGTGTGTCTTGCGATTTGCGTTCAGTGTCTTATGTAGATAGGCCTTTACCAGGGTATATAATTCTACGTATACACTGAAAAAAAAATTTCTGCATTTTAGTAAATATTATTAAATATTTGCATACAATTGTGACTCCATTTACTAAAATAAAGAAAATTTTCCTTTTTATTAGTATATGGGGTATTCACTGAGAAAACAATGTACTAATAAAGCATACTTGTATGTAAACTAATATTTACTAAAATGTAGAAAAATTTTTCTCAGTGTATGATTTCTTCAAATACTATTAAATTTCATTTTGTATAATCGATAAAGTGATTATTGTATATCAAAATTCTGTGTTATAAAATTTGACATATTCTACATTTTTGAAATTGATATTTTATGCGTTCTTTTTTTTTTTAAAGAGAAAAATATGTTGCGGATATTTGTAATCGTTATCATCGCGAATGCAGCGATGGCGCAGGTGCCATTCTTGGGTACGTGTCCAAATTTGGAAGCAATGCAAAATTTCGAACTTGACAGAGTGAGTATCGGGATAATTCATGTGAATGATCCGGAATGTACAATACGTATATAATATTACTCTGAGTAATTTTTTAAATCTATTATTAAGTATATAAGATTATAAAAAGTTGTTTCCTTCATAAATAAAATTATAGCTATTAATCATCTCTGTCTAAATCTCTAACTTGAGAAAGAATCGAAATATTATTTTGACTTATAATTATAACTGATTTATAATTATAATTTGACTTATAATTATACGTAACTTATGAAGCCAAATAATGTTTATGTCTTAAAACATATCTCTTGCGTATTCAAATTAAAAAAGTACATATACTATAAATATCTTTCTTTTTCTAGTATTTGGGCAAATGGTACGAAGTGGAGAGGTATTTTGCGTGGTTTGAATTTGGTGGAAAATGTGTGACAGCTCAATACGGTCTTGAGAATGACACGGTGAAGATCACCAATAAACAAATTTCCTCATTGTGAGTATAACACGCAACGTTACCCAACTCGTAGAGTAATTTTAAACTATTAAAAGCGAGAAAGATAGAATGCGATACGGGATAGAGCGATGTCATCATCGCTGACAATTATCCACTTGGAGTAAAGATCTCTGTTCTCTTGCGTATAGAACTGGAGTCGCAACGAGTATCGAGGGCATTGGAAGGTTAATTGGCAGATCCGATGACCCTAAATTGTCCGTCACTTTTCCATCCTTGCCATTGCCGTTCGATGCACCTTATTGGGTTCTAGACACGGATTACAAGTCATACGCCGTGGTATGGAGCTGTACAAATCTCGGAGTTTTCAAGTAAGTTTATATGCAAAAAGAACACGAGAAAAATATGTATAAGAGCATTAATATTACATAAGCATTTTCCAAGTGTTTAAATGTTTGTCTAATATAAAGCTGATAAGTTTTTTTCGTACTATTATCATTAAATATTTTTGCTTCACGTTTTTGTACCGTTAAATAAGTAAAAATCTTAATTTTTAAATAAATTATTCATTGTACATTTATGCGGTAAAGACGTATTTTCTGAAAAATAAAAGAAAAATATATCAAAGATATTAAACTAGATCACTCTGAGCAGTTTTGGTAGATTGTTGAAATTATAATTGCGTTCTGTTTGCAGTGTACGAAATGTTTGGATTTTGACGCGAGAACCGAAACCGCCAATCCCAGTCGTAGAAAAAGCTTATCAAGTTATCGACAAGAACAACATCAGCAGAGCGTACTTCATTCGTACAGATCAGAAAAATTGCCCGGCCTCGAATTAAGAACGACCTATGGATCTCTACAAAGAATATGCTCGGGGGAAAATGTATTTTTTTGCGATGCAGCATTGTACACGATTCCTTGAATTGCAAATCACAATATTTATTGCCAGTGATAATGCGGATGCTGGCTTTGCTCACGATTACTCAAGTTACGATTGTGTAACGAGTACAGCGAATGCGCTTGAATTAATAAGATTGTTGTAAATATTTATTTTACATTCAATATCAAAATATTGCGCAGTTGCAATGTTTAAAAAGTTGTATTTTTCTCTTTTTCTCTCCTTCTCTGTTTCTTTCTCGTAACTGTGATTTTTAATGCATAATGAAAATTGAATATTGTTCCGTGACAATAAAATTTAATTTCAACTTTAATCCAACTTAATTTAAATAATTAAAAATTTAATTTAAGGAGATCTCTCTCTCTCTCTCTTTTTTCTCTATTACCTATTACCTATATTAAAACGCGTCATTATATAAATACACAATGAACATAATTATAATTATATGTGTAATTATATTGATAACATTTTGACCGCAAGATAAGAGTTTGTATGTTCTAACTTATTTGTTATGACACTTAAATAAAAGAAAAAGGAAACAAAAAAATATTTATAAAATAAAAAAATGCAATTTTTATATACTACAGTAAAAATGAAGAACATTATAGAGAATAGAGATTTGAGTCCAAGATTGCTTCGTTGTACGTGTGTGGGCAAAGATTAATAAGTAAATTTTGTAGATATTTCATACTAAGGATGATATCGTCTGAAATCGATGATCTTGCATTCAAAATGTTCAGATGCAAACGCATATATTATCTACATTTGTATCTCAACGGTTACAGCTATATCCTATATTTTGTATGCGTTTTTTATACGTTCTTTATATTATTTATATAATTAATTTTTTATATGTATATTTTTTTATTTATTTGTTGGAAATATTTTATGACTGAGACTGACACACACATCGATAACTTGCGTTAATTTTGGAAATTGTTATGAAATCTGTGAATAAGTCGTTACTACTTCTCAGGTTGAGTAATCATATCTCGTTAATTATCGTTAATTATCCGTTCGTCATGCTATTTTATAATTATTCAATACCGTATCTATTTTTTTACGTATATTTAAAGAATGTATATAAAAATGAAAAATTTTGAGAGAAAAATAAAAATCCGTTTTTTTGTTGCGCTTTTATTGCGACGTTATAACTTGTAACTTTTATAATACAAAGTTAGCGACTGCATGTGATGTTCTAAAACATAATGATACTTAATCATCGACGATTGGTCATGTAGCACTCTTCAATTATCACTGGGCCCGTCGGCCCATTTGTTACACACGGACCCTTGGCTGTGAAAGGTCTTTGACCAATAAGGTTTCAGTAAACGTCGCGCACTTCTCAGCAAGTACCAGTCTCCGTTGCAAGATCGCGCGATGTACAGTCGGAGAAGTGAAAAGTTCCCTTACCGTAATCAGAGACTCTCTGCCGTAATCAACGTATCGGCCGGTAAAAAGAGATATCTCGCGAACCCAGTTATGAAAATTCAATTATGCAAAAACGACGCGAGAAATATTTAGTTATCCGCGTAACCGGCGTAACGATAATTTACCCGCGAGCGAGCATCCGCTTTGTAATATTGCATGCATAATACATACGGCGATGGTGAGTACAACCATCGCGGCATGTATTTATTTATCGCCGGGAAGGAACGCTATAATAAATAGCCACGTAAAAAGTTTCATTAATGGGACGGTACAAGTTCCGGGTGTAATAATCGATCGCGACGCACAGACACCGCACGCGTCGTCGAGTCGCACAAAGTTCGCGATTGCGGACGGTCCAGATCGAGCGACGACACCCGGCGGTGTCTCCCACGTTAAAAATGCGGGAAATGACCGTGGCCGAAATAAATCGAGCGGCGACCGGCGAAAACACCGCGCGCGCAACAATACCCTTAAATTAAACAAATAACGGCGACGGGGTGTGGTCGCGTGCGAGACGGGCCTTCGGGCATTGTCACGTGCCATCCGCGCAAACAGAACACTATTCAATTGCGAACCTGCAGGATATGTCATCAGGGATGCATTGTGCAGCGAGAGAAAGAGGAGTCGCGATGATCCCACGAATCACCCCGCAAAAAATGTACGAATCTCTTTTTCATTTTCGACGGGTGCGCAGATCATAAATCCTGACATAAATGTGACGTAAACAGAAACATGTATAATAATTGTAAACACACAAACCCACACACACACATACACTATATATAGATCTACATATATTTCAAACATAAAAAAATATTTAATTCGACTGAGATGCAAGATAAATTTAAAATCGAGTTTTTCAAAATCTCAATCTGTAAAAAAATAAAATTACGTAATCATAGAAAGCATTGCATATGCTAATCGTAAGTTATGTATTTAAATAAGTTTAAAATTAAAGTTTAGAGTCATTTAGAATCATATTTCAAGATACCGAAAGCCTTATTGTATCGTATATTAAGATGGAGAAGAACTGAAATAATTCGAAGAAATTCTCTGCTGTTTTAGTGAGTATCTGAACGCACTTAAAATTCTGAATCTCCTTTTTAATATCGCGCTATTACGAGCTTCACTCTTTGTTCCTTTAGTTTGTTTTCTTCTCTTTTTACTCGCATCGGCCAAAAATTGGCGTATTCGCCTGAGCCGAAGACTCGTTTCCGTATAATCGTCGCCATCGCTCGTAATAAATTAAAACGTGGTAGAATCTAAATCAAGATCTAGAGGCAAAGAATCTGCTAAGAGCCGAGAGACCCCTTCCGAATTTATCTCGTCGCGTCGTTCCTCTCTTCTCGAGAACTTCTTTTACGCACGAAATGAAGCAAGGAGGATGGGGGGAACGATGAGACAGAGGGCGGAAAGGGGGATGCACGATCGGGCTCACGTCGGCCAAATCTCGGCGTAGGCCCTACGGTTCTCGAGGGGCACGGGCAGCAGTCCCTAATAACAGGGTACACCGAGGCTAAACAAACATACACGCCCCTGGCAACTCTCGCTGAAAGAGTGCACGGGAAACAAATGGGAAAAAAATGCTCTTTCGACACACCGTGCAACAATTTGAAGATGAAGTATATTTACTTATTTCGCATAATTTAAAGGAAAACAGATATTCTATCGCGCACCTGCCGTTCTGACTTCTCGTCTCCGGTTTGAAAAAGAGACGAGAAGTCTCGAGAATTTGAGAGAATTCGAGACCAAGCATTTTGTCGCGGTACAATTGTATTTATAGTTAAAATAAATAAACTTTTCTGGGTTATTTAGGGAAATTGTATAATGTACTTGTATAATGTACTAATACTAAGTTTTTATTAAAGAATTCAGTCAAATGTTAATTTTAAATTTAAGAAAAGAAAGAATAAGAGAGTAAACATAATTTAAGATTACTCTACGTGAATTAATTAGAATTAAAATTGGCACATTTTGATCATATTTAATAACTTCCCAAGAAAAGATCAACAGATATATAAAGTAGGACATCAATAAAAAATTTCGAATAATAAAATCTAAATTCGTTAATATCGAGTTTTTCGTATTTTTCAATTTAGCATTTGAGAAATCTTTTTAAAATTTATGATATAATATAATAAGACTAATCTTTTTAAGATTAAATGCATCAGATTCATAATTTACGTAACAGAAATTAAATAACCGAAAGAATGCTCTTGAGTAATTGGAGCGAGCAGAAGATAATTGGACTCCATTATGCATTAAGAAACTAAACGAGATTTCTTAAAACTCCATGTTACACGTAGTTGTACATATACAAAACATTGAAGAACACCCTGATGCATAACAACAAGCATTATTATGTATCTCATGGTTGTCATATGTTTTGTTATGACGGCAACAAAGAAAAGGTACTAAAATTTTATTTAAAAAGAAAATATGCTCGTCTCTTTAAAGATATCTCGTATTCTGTCACGACTAATATCGAGATAAAAAAAGAAGAGGCGTTCCACTTGATTTCTTTTTGAAGAGCGGGAGAAACGAGTTGTTTGCGTTTCACCCCAGGGTGGTCCACGTCGAAGGACCCACATCATACATAGCTGAATTTAATAACGAACGTTCGGGAGAGGCATCCAACCGTCCGTAATTTCACCTAAATAATGCATCCCATGTAATTAATCAGAATGAGTGCTTGTATTTCTTATTATTAGCACTACTTGAGTTGCTCGCGTCGTTTTAAAAAAAAATATTGCTGTAGAAAAACTTAATCTCGATCGTGTCTGGACAATATTACCCACAATTACAATATTTTCCACAATAGAAATGTGCATTTACTAATTATAACAGGCATTGCTCCGAATGACCTGTTTTGCATCGCGAAAGACTTTTTGTGGCTGCATTGCCTCGCATTCGATCGCGTCGCGTGGATTATTATTTATCGTTTTTTTAATTTAGAATTTTAGATGGAAATGTGAAACACACACACACACACAAGGACGTTGAGCATGAAGGTCGTTTCATTTGTCTCTAGCTTATGTGAAAAGGCTGGTAATGGACGCGCGAAACGCGAGAGAACGAAGGTTAAGTAAAAAGCCGCGAAGAAGAAGAAATGCGCGCGGAGGAAGATGAGGAAGAAGGAGGAGAAGAAGAAGAAGAAGAAGAATAAGGCGAGGACGAAGGTAGATGAGACAAGAGGCATTCTGGTTTGTGGGCACAGCCGCTGCCTGCAGCCCACAATTATGATAATAGCCTCTGAGTCCTGAGTCTTGTTAGGCCAGCGTGCAGCCCCAGCTCTTTTATCTATATCTTCTTATTTTCAGCCTCATGCTCCCCCGCCCCCCTCGTACTGCGGCTTCTCCTACTTTCAACCCTTTGCGTCCTCGCGAGGTCAGATGGGTTCAAGCTGATCGATTCGCCGGCGAAGAAAAACTAAATCCGATATATATCCCAGCCTTTCTCGTAGCGCTCGCTATTCCGCGCACCGACGATATCTATCGCCGAGGCTCCGTTCCGGAAAGGATTCGAATAACTATGCTTTATGTCTCTCCCACGAATTCTGCAGTGTATCAAGTGTCCCGTTGAGATGTACGTGTCATATCGTTCAGGTATCAGGTATGTGAAACGAGAAACCCCGTCAGAGCTCCGGTACGTACTTCTCCTTTGTCGCGTTCGTAAATTTTTGCACTTTGATATCGTATCGCGCGGTATTGTGAAATAGCTGGACCAAATAAAGCACGGCGACCGACGGGAATTGTCAGCGACTGCCAACGTACATACGCCGCCCGGTGTCTGTAAACGTTGTAAAAGGCGGTGACAAACGGCGTGCGCTTTAATCCATTTTCAGGCGCTACCGTCTGGTCTTTTGAGCGCCGCGAAAAGCGTTAATTGGAGGCCGCGCCGCGATCGGCGCAAAGAAAGTTTTGTAAAGCGGAAACCGCGCGATAATGCACGCAGCTCTTTCTCTCTCTTTCTTTCTCAGTGGATAGACGGGGACCTTCTTCTGGCATACCGGTGTATGCGCGTGTGCACCCCGTCGCGTCCGACTGCGATGTAAAAGCTGCGGTCCAAAAGTGCGCTACCTTATTTCTACTAAAAGCTGTTCCTTGTGAAGCGCATAATCGCGTTTCCTTAATGATGTACTATTACGATGACTGTCTAGAGAATGAGATTCCCAGAAGAGATATTCTTGCATCTGAAGGTATATTAAAATGGAATATCATGAGGATTAATTTGATTACTTTTAGCGCGATATCACGTTGATGAATAAATTCTTTCCCTTTGAATGAATTTTTCTAATTATTATCATAAAATAATGCAGTCGAAATATGCCGCATAGAAACGTGCTTTACTGCAGATATAAAATTGTATTTACGATATAAATTGTAACGTACATTTATGAATCAATCGTAAATTGAAAAATATATGAAAAAAAGATGTAATAAATGAATCCCCAGGTCTCACGATATTTTCCAGAAGCTGCTACTAGGATAAATTCGGATAAACCGTGAGTTTGGCCGACGACTGCTAGAAATACGACTATTTGTACAGATTAGAACCGACAAAGGGGTCCGTTCTCTCTTCTTGACGTTGCCTTGATTTAAACGAAGCGCCCTGTATTTGCAGTAGATTAAACCGCGCTTCATGCCGCGCACTGCGGTGTCTTGTTTATGATATCAGCTGCACCGCTTTGGAAACCATTGTACATTGTGCTCACGTGCCGACTAGCATAGGCAGATAGATATCTAAATTTTTAGACATAGTTATCAGGATTACCATAATTTATGTGTTCTTTCTAAGCGGTGTACATTGGTTTTTATTTTTGCGTTCCATATTAATGAGAAATTTGCGAAAATAGCGGAAATTCCTCAGATTACGAAATAAATACTTTTTCGCAATCTCTTTAATTAGAAATAGGCATAATTGTAGTCATCGCTCGAATTAAACGGAAATATAACGATTTATTACGGGAGCGAGTCACTCTGTAATTTGTTTAATGTAAAAATAAAACATCGTAAAATTTGATTACCGCGACGTATACAACTCTAATTTAGGTCTATTCGTTCTTATTATGTTTACAAGAACCCTTATATTAATATGCTTTTTTAATTTTTAGTAACATGTAATTCGTATCGACGATATGATATCGGGAGCGACGAGCAAACAACAAGCTCTCTGATGCATCGACGATAAAATATTAAACGGTAACTCATGTAACTGTATAATCGCTGAGATTAAGTTAATAGCCGCACGAGGACGACGCGGACCAAAAGGAGAAGACGTACGTAAGAACGTATCATACGAATTTACCCATCTCGCGTATCCACCGACCACCAGTGATCAGATCGGGTCCGTTAACAGACAGAATTCCGCGCTGCTTGGACCAAGCTATACGGTAAGAGAGTAATCACCCGGACTTTTTTCTCTTATTTTTCCTACCGCTGTTATCTCCCGGTTTTTATGCCGCACGAGCTTTTCAATCAACCGCGAATTTGCAAAACGAGTCCTGGCGCCTCCCCCCCGCACGCCTCCCCCGTACCTTCGTTCTCTCGCTCGTGCATCGTCCGGTAATAACGGCGTTCGGTAATCAAGCACGTCCTGGTAGACAGGAAGGAGAGGTGGACTCGTAAGACGATCGTGATTCGACGCGGCTACGTGGGCGTTCTCCCTATCCGTCGTCGATCTCGAATTATGCAAATGAACGATGGATATTCCAATTGCCCCCGATTCCTCCGGGATGAAATTTGAGAGCGCCTCGTCTTCCACATTTTGCGCGCTTGCAGCGGTTTTTTTTTTTTTTTTTTTTTTAGTAAAATAAACAAAAAACCGTTGCCGTCAATAATAATCAAAGAGGAGAAAACGTTGAAAAGTGTGATCAAATGCGTGGTTTATCATCAACAATTTGACATGTCGAGCGTTCACTGCTCGCACACTTCTCCCTAGCCACAATAACGTATGATTTATAATCTTGATTCATGCATGGCAATTTTGTGCCGATAAGAAAATATAATGTATGGAAATGTGACTTGGGGGGGATTATATTGAATGGAAATTGATCAACAAGATTGGACGACAAGAACTAATCTGTTTCTTCTACGAGTTGGTAAACATTCTTAAATCTATTCGTAAAACTATTATATAGTTCATACATAAAAATAATTATTCTACAGCCAAGGAAAGCACTTACTTATTTTATTTTTATTTTATTGTTTAAGTAAGTCTTTTACAACAAGAAATATTTTCTTACTAATAGTTTTCAAATATCTTGACACAAGTCTTTGAAAACCGGAATATTGTTTTGAGTAAATGTAATGCTTATATACTGACTTTATGGTAGATTTGCGGATATAACGGTACCTTTTATCAAATACTTAATCCGCAAATCTACCATAAAGTCATTGTAAGTATTACGTTTATTTAAAACAATATTCTGGCTTGTCAAAGACTTGTTTCAAGATATTTGAAATCTATTATAGTAAGAAAATATTATTTATTATAAAAAAACTTATTAAAAAAAAAAAAATAAAATAAGTAAGTGCTTTTCTTGGCTGTAGAACAATTTTATTTTTCTCTGTGTTGATATTTCTAATTAATATATACGTGTGTTTTTTAATAAAAGAAAAAAAATTTAAATTTTGCGGTTACGTAATCAATGCAAAATACTTGAAACATTAGCACGATTTTATTTATCTAGGACAGATTGAATCATGTTGAAAGAATAAGAAAGACAAATAAAAGAGCTTTTCACTTTGTTTTCTTTAGCGATTGACACCGGTTAATTGGATAGCAAGGTATTATACGCCTCTCGCAAGGGAAAAAGAAGAAAACCAAGTGGCCTGCCTGGCGGAATGAGGTGCGACTTTCAACTTCAGGTAACACGTGACGGAGCCTGTTACCGAAGTACCGTGAATAAAGGTCCTGAAATTTATTGCTTGCGAGGAGTGCTGTTATGCTTACGATTTTGTACGGCTAACAACGCCAATATTACAGGCCGAATAACCATTAAAAGATGTAAATATCAGTTGACAAGAGAAGCATCGATTGGTCATATATCTCATTGATATTTTGACATATTGCCTCAAATATGGAGCTCTTTTAATATATTAATAATATTTCAAGAATTCTCCTCGATTTTATTCAGACTGTTTTTCACGTGCATATACGCGTCGTTTTGTCAAAGGAATTGTCTTTGTCGCAATAGACTGCTCGAATATCGTTAAATGCCACTGAATAGATAAACAGTAGGTCTTGTTGATCAATATTTCACGAGAGTTCGGAGCAAGTTGCATGTTCTCCGCAAATCGTAGATTTAAATCAACAATTAGCGATAAACGACAGAAGTTTAATGATTAAAAGGCTGACCAATTAAAGGTTGACAAGTCGCGAAACTGCAGCTGCAGTTAGCAGGTGACTATGATGACACGCACGAGTCAAATTGTATATTCTATAGGAAATCTTTTCAAGCGCGCGCGCAAAATGAGCGATCTCCTCGAGTATTAAATTTTTTCCCCGCTAACCTGTCGCCCGGAGTAACGTAAATTGAGTCAAGTCGCAAACAATAGAAGAGGGTCGCGCTTATAGCGCGGAGCTAAGCCGACTCTGCGCTCGCGCGATATCGCCCGTCGGTGAATTTTAAATTCAATTCCGGTCTCGTTGGAGCGCGGCCGTTCGTTCGATCTCCTGGTCGTGGACCCACGACCATCGTTGGGTTCCCTCGTAGGTGGACCTCGGCAAGCCTCGGCCGTGCTCGGTCGCTCTCGGCAGATAGGCCTGCTCCGACTCCGACCCCAGACGACCCATGGCATGGCGATGGTAGCACACAACTGGTTGTGGCTTTCACGAGGCAGGCACGCCGCGCGCTCTCCATGAGCGCGTTCCGCTCCGCTCGCACCATTCCGTGTCGCCGCCGCACCGTCCTGTCGATTTCGTCGTACGCGCGTCTCCCGACACGCGTCGCGGAACATCGGGGCATCGAGGCGGCCTCGAACGCGCGTTCCTCGCGTGTGGGAGTGCCCCTTGCGTCGGATATATAACGCGCGTGCCGTGCGCGAGCTGTCAAACGGGTGCCGGGGACCGGCGCGCGTTTTCGCGCGGAATCGCACGCGACCGAAAGAAGGAAAAGGGCGTCACGTGCACACGCGGGTGTTGCTGACTACCCCCCGCGTCGCCGATTTGCATCGCGCGAAATATGAACGGCGCGTAACGAGTATTGTGCGGGTGTTCTCGCGTGCCGTGCGGCCGTAAATAACAATACACGCACACGAGAGTACAAACGTCACGTGGCGGCCACGATGCTCTGGCGACTTGTGATACTGCTGCTTTTGGTCGTCGCGCGGCCAGCCGCGAGCTACTTCAATCTCTTCCTCAGCTACGCGGAGGTTCGCAGGCTACTGGGTAAGACACTTCTGTTGATCTTCGTAAGACTCGTAGGGGCAATGTAGAGGCGAGAGTAGGAGGCCGACGTTCGTTCAGCCGTTTCGCCGGTTATTGTTCTCTGGCTACTCCGTTTAACGAAGACCCGTGAATGCAACAATGCTCCGATAAAGATCTTGCTTTTTCTTTTATTCTTACTCTTACGTACGTTTTTATATATTTTTATAAATTAATTGAAGTGATTTGTTGAGAGAAAGAGAGAGAGAGAAAGAGGAAGAATATGTAAATTGAAGCGATAATAAATGTTTCTGCGATAACATTAACTTTCCTGATTCATTTCGATTATTATATATACGCGTTTATAGAGTGGAAATCAATTCGCAAAAATTGCAAAATAATTCCTTAAAAAGTTACGTCTGTTGAATAATATCAGGCTATTCAGAGATGCATCAAGCATTATTAACATTTAATATTTAGATTCAATTTAAAAGTTTAGAGAACGAGATAAGTTGCCATGGAGCATTATTGTTGGGGCGACAATATAAGAGAAGTTTCACTGCGATATACATGCATGTGCTTTTGTATGCAGTTTCTTTCAACGCATAACTTTAAACTTATCTCGTCTCCGTCCGTGGAAAACAGTAATATCTAACGAAAGAGCAAAAAAAAAAAGACAATCGTGCCACTGTCTGTGCAGTAAAACACAAAGTTCAATATACTCCAAAATGATATAAGACTTAATATCAAATTTTGACGCAAGTAAATCTTTCTACATCAGGGTTAAAAAATTGAAAGCAAGCGATTTTTAAAATTTACGAATTTTCAAAGATACGTTAACATGCAACAACATGATACAAAGAGATAACCTTTTCTTTTAGACAAAGAGAATAAATTCGGACTTTTTTAAATTGCCATACAAACAAACTCAAAACGAAGAGTTCATGCTTTAGACACTATTACCTTCTCCCGACTATTTGCGCATTGCTGATGCCGTTTGTTATTTTTGAACGTTGAGTTTGGATTGTGTTTTCTTGTATCCTTTGCGCTATTTTAAACATCGTTTACATGTGCGTTAAATTAGCGTATCTTCTTTGCGCGTCTTATTTTTCTTATAACGCAAGGATTAAAAATATGTTTTATACTGTATCGAGAAAAACACCGTGTAAATGTTAGTAATAGATAGACATAAATCATATGTCTATCTAATTTTATAGTCTGTGGCGCACGATCTTGTCGTACCAGGTAACGTGGCGTGAAAAAATAAAGGGCTCTAAATAAAAATATCCGCAAAAAATTATTATATTCAACGAGCTATCTCTAGACTAGATCTCAATGAATCCAGAACTGCATTTTAGTGTATAAGTATATATAATAACATCAATTTCTTCCGAGGTTACGTGTTAATCGTATTCCTTCAATGAGAGCAAAACTCGCACTTCATTCGTCCCTCATTTCTGTGCTGCACGGTAATAACTTCGGGTACGCGGAAACCGGTATAATTTCAGGTATAAATCCGGTTAGGGGCGACTTGAGAACAGGAAAATTGGCCGTCACGCATATCTCGTATCGGAATTCCCTTTTAAAGCGATCGTTTTCCACTTTGTGGTTATTCTCGACGCAGCACGCGCAATTATCAGATAGGGCTGTTAACGGCGTATTATCGATAGTGATTTAATTCGAACGAGCGGTGTTGCGGCAAACACGGCTATTGCGATGAGGTAACTGGTAACAGTGGGGATCCGCCTTTTTTTAAATCCCTGCGCGTCTATTATATCGAGAAACGAAGCTATTGTTGAAAGTTTATCCCCAAAACTACAACGACGAACGCTTAGTGCGCGTTGCAATTGAGCGTTGGACGTTAAATAATCGTCCGTCAATAAAGCTTATACGCCAAGCTCCGAACTATCCGATGAATAATCGTCATCATCGTACGCGCAGTTGTTTCATTAACCGCACGCCGTAATTGAAACATACCGCGCGTCGCGATGCATATAATCAGCGAATGTCAATAGCGGCACGGTAAAGCGTTGAAATGTTCGCCGCGATATTACGGACAGTCGTTGTATCAGACATTCTGTGAATTGTTGCGAGATAATTCGAAGCTATTTATAGCCACAAGAGCCATCTAACACCAACCGAAATACCTGAAAGACGATTAGAAAAAACTTTTTACTTGTCGAACATTAATCTGCTTTTCCATTATCGTCTCGCTTTCACGAGGAATTGATTCATTAAACAACGCTAATTTTTCACGTAATTCTTACTTTTATAAATCCTATTACGGATACGAGGCATCGATATCAGGTAACGTTAGCGAGTTTGTCTATTATTCTTCAATTCATTATAACTCTGAATATATTTTTGCACTCTTCGGCAAAATAAATTTTTTTGCCGAATATAATATATATATAAAAAAAATTGCCAAATATATAATAAATAAATAAATTTTTAAAATAAATGTTAAAAAACTGTATTTATATACATTAATATCAACTTTATCCGGAGGAAAAATGTATTGTTGGAATATACGCAAAAAATCTGTGGATACCGTTAACATAGAAATACATTTGTGGTCGAAACAATAGCTGATGGAAGGAATTACGGTAATACGCGTTCAAGCTGCGCGTAACAGAGTTTTATATAATGCGCCTTAAAAGGGTGCGCTTACAAAGAATAAATGTCGCGCTCCGTTCTTCATATGTAATCTTACATTGCCACCCATCGAGCGCGATATAAAGCCATTTCCTCTTCCGATCTATCCGGCTGTTCCATTCTCACGCTTTCGATCCTCTTTATCGCCACCGCGCGCTCTCAGTCGGATTTCATTCGTGGGCCACGTTAATCAGAAATCGTTGCTCAGCCCGACGCACGGGAATCGTCGCGCCGGAAACACGAATGGGGGCCTCGAGAGGCGCGGCGGGCGTGGACTTACCAATATTTCTTCGATAACTTTCACGACGGAGGGTAATTCGTTTTCGGGCCGTTGGACCGCGAAAAGCATTCGCTTCGTTGCTTCTTATCCGTGGGGTACGGACGGGGATACGGGGTGACGCGCGGACCCCGCGACACCTGAACCCGTTCGGGACCGCCCTCGAGGGAAGTGCGTTCGTTCGCGCGTGGGATTGCACGTTTCGCCTCTCGATCGGCGGCGTTTCGAGCACGTTTCGCACGCGTCGGAGTCGTCGATGACGTGCCGACTACACGCGGAAACGCAATTGGAATCTCGCCGCGTGCAAGCTGGATAAACGTGATGAGCAGTTGAATTGAACATGCATCGTACTCCATTCGAAAGAACAAAATTTCATGAGTAAAATTAAAATTTGCACTCAACAGAGAATTACGATCAAGCATGCTCTTTTTGTTAAAATATGTGTAAAAATTTTAACGTTAGAATATTGATAATGATTTATAAATGTAATGCTTTATGGTAATTGTAATGCTTATGATTCGGCGACATATCTAGTAAAGTTGCACAATTGTAATATTGCGAGAGAGAAAAAAAACGGGCGTAACCGCAATAACGCAAAACGAGCGGTTATACGGCCGGCTATATTTTGTTTCCACTTCAATAATTTATTGCAACGCGAGGAGCATCAGAGGCGCGATCGTTGAGCGTTTTAAATCACGCGCAAATGATGCGTTGTAATTAAAGATAAAGATTTATGGCTGCGCATGAAATTGCAATTGGCCACATCGTTTATTGTAACTCTGCGTATTAGTATCTGTCATAACAATCTCATTGACCTCATTGCAGCACAAAACGTTCGACAAACCATAAACTCCGTAATAAACTCTGCAGAATTAAATGACGGAATTATCAAGATAGTACTATCAGCACTGCTTTATACGTAGTACGGTTATTATGTAGTGATAATTTAAATCATCGTAAATTTTCTGCAAAATAAATACCTTTATTTAAATGTTTGAGGTTTAATTAAAAAATTAGGGATTTATATATTACTCTTGCAAAAACTAAATTTCAAGTGGAAATAAATAACAAAGAAACTAATTAGTCTTTAATTCTCAATAATCTCGATTGTTTAAAGAACCTTCATGAGTTTCAGTTGTCAAAACGATAAAAATTAAGAGGCTAGTGAAAAGATACTATATTTAAATATATCTGCATCAATATCTCTGTATTCAAAGACGTCATAAACTATTGCAAAAGATGTGTCGACAGTGCGCGAACAGCACACTTTGTAACGTCGACGTTAATAGAATCGGCAAGGAAAACGTGGCGCGACCGATTTAATGTAAATAGATATTAATAGACGTTCTAGCCGGGTGGAGTCGCATTCTTCGAGGTTCACGCGTGGAGTTCGAAAAGCGCGATGTCTGAAACTTGCATACTCGGTCGAGCCGATGCCGAAGCGACTCGAAAGCAAGATACACACTCTCGTCAATATATGCGGATCCGCGACTGACAACGTGATAAGTCATTCCACTGGCGTTTTCAATCATGGCTTCGTCGATCACGATGGGCCGCGTCTCAGTCAAAATGTGTGTGTGTGTGTGTGTGTGTGTGTGTGTGTATGTGTGTGCGTGCGTGTGTGTGTGTGGGTACCCAATTCCTTCTACGAAACATATAGCAGTAAATTTCCTTACGACTACATGACTGCGCGAAAGCTACCTCGACCTCTCGTCCGCAGGAAACCGCGCGGCGCAGCGTGGCATTATAATATACGAGAGGCGTAATAAAATATTATAACGAGGTCCTTGTTAAGCGACGGCGGCGTGGGGCGCCGCGCCGCGCCGCGCCGCGCCGCGCTTGCAGGACCGGCTCTAGTTTGTTTAGACACCGAATAATCGACAGTCACTCCTTTTCGTTTTGTTCTCGCAAGGGTCGCGCTGGTCGCGCTTCTCTCTCTCTCTCTCTCTCTCTCTCTCTCTCTCTCTCTCTCTCTTCCTCTTCTTCTTTCCCTCCCCGGTTCCCTCTCCTCTGCCTTTTTTTCATACCTACTCCTTTTTATCGCTTTCTCGTTTAGTCCCGGAGTACCAAGGTAGAAGACCAGCCCCTCAGATGGACCCCTCGATATACCGATTTCAAAACGGCTCTTGCTCCGCAGTCCATATGGATCCCGAGATTTCCAAACCCCGTGGAACAAGGCGGTTTCCAGTTTCCGTGTTCGCTATAGAGTTTCCTGTTTCTTTCGTCCGTTCTCCCCACGATCAACCGCGGTCGAAGAAATCGATCTCGATCGTGCACGTTCCGAACGGTTACCTGCGCATAATCGGCAACGAGGAGGAAGAACAACCTCGGCGGTATTGAATATGAGAAGCCGTCGTATATAAATTCCCGGCCGTAATAGCGGACGATAAATTGCGCCGCAAGTGGTACGCAGGTGGCAAAGACACGGTCTTAAAATTTGGGACTTATCTGGAAGCGGCCGCGGCGGGACCCGGCGCGTATATATGTCCGCTACCACTCCGTGGGGATCGTATAGCATTAACTTGGATAAGATAAGTCGGAATTTCACCGGTACCAAGTTACATTCTTCCTTCTCCGATTTCACGCTGCTCAAGGCGCGAAGTAAATTACGTTTAATCGCCGATCGATTCTCGCGATCGTGTTACTCGCCGTGTTCGTCGTCGTCGCAGGCGTCAGGAAGGATACTTTCATTTCCATTTATTCCGTTCCAAATATCCATTATTTTACTCGGGCTTCTCAGCCGTTTTCGTACCGTCGTTTTAATATGTCGACCGTATTATTTTGTTGCGGCATAATTTTGCGCCTTCCATTCGGATTGACTTTCTGTCCTGTTTAATAAGACGCTTCGCCCACTATAAATTCAATTCGATATTACCGTTCTCGTCTTTCCATTTCACGTTGTATTGCTCGGACTTAACAGCTTTGGGATTGTACTCTTTCTCGTAGGAGCATATCGTTTTTACAAGACTAATTTATTTTAAATAATTTTCAACACACTATACTCTCTAAAAAAATTATTTTTTGATACTTTATACGTTGTGTGTTAGAGAAATATTGTTTTAGCTAAATTATTTATAGGTATGTGTGAAGGTTTATTCAATAACTAAATATTATTTTTAATTTATACAATAACATAGT
This sequence comes from Temnothorax americanus, assembly GCF_048541705.1. Classification (NCBI taxonomy): domain Eukaryota; kingdom Metazoa; phylum Arthropoda; class Insecta; order Hymenoptera; family Formicidae; genus Temnothorax; species Temnothorax americanus. The sequence continues at coordinate 1,493,316 of NW_027509286.1, forward strand.
AAAATGTAATAGGTAATGGAAAAATCAAGTCTACCTAAAACCGGTCATCTTTTTGTGATTATTTAATCAAGTAAATTCTACTATTTGACTTATCGGTGTCTAAATTTATTTGCAGTGCAATGGAACAATGTTATATTTGTTTACAAAATTAATAGCACGACAAATACCACAAATACACCGATTTGAACGAGCGTCACCCGTCAGAAGGCCGTGTCAAAACACGAAAACAGCATACACTCGGCCCGAAGGGCATCTCTTCGTTCGTGTGAGTCCGGCTTGGACTCGACCTTAGCTAGTTAGGGCCTGACAGGCCCATCTTGATGTTACCCGTGGAGTAGGGCCGCTTCAAAGGCTCCGACCAGGGCCCCGTGAAAACGTTTATGCTCGTACAATGGCGTAGGGATTGGTGTGGCTCGCCGTTGATGCGTGCCTCGTGATAACGACACGCATTAATCGCGGGTGAGTCGATGGATCCGCGACAAGAGACCGCGCCGGTGACCGGTAGCGATAAATATCGTGATGGTCGATGAGACCCATTTTCGCCTGAGAAACGCGTGGGAGCAAGAGAACGCAAGAGAGTACAGATTTATAATGATCAATGCGCCGCGCGAGGAGCGAAAGGGGGACGTGCAACGATGACGCCGGGCGATACATCTATCTACCTATGCGCGCGAACGACAGAGAGTGATGAGGTACGAGAGAGGGGTGGACAGGAAACGTGCGTGTACAATTTCAGAATGGACCGGGGCCCGGGTGGATGCTGCGCCCGTGTTAGCATCAATCTTCGGCTCCTCGTTAAGATCCGCGCCTTAAGTTTTCACTTGTGTGTGCGCGCGGGCTCGTTCGCTCGTTCGGCATCGTCCAACGCAACGTACGCCGTCAGGGCCACGTCTGTCGCTGTATGAGTGGGACATTTACATGAGATGTAGGCAGAAGGAACGGAACCCCCGTGGATTTTCTTCCGAGGAGAAAGAGAAACCAGGAGAGAGAGAGAGAGAGAGAGGGGGGAGAGAGAGAGAGGGGGAGAGAAAGAGAGAGAGAGAGAGAGAGAGAGATAGAGAGAGAGAGAGAGAGAGAGAGAGAGAGAGAGGGGAAGATGGGACAACGCAGTCTCGGCAGTCTCTTGCGTTTTTGTTTATTTTGGGACAAAAGGAGGAAATCCTTGGGAAGAAAAAAAACAACCTGCACACATGATTTGTCGAGTCTCGATTTTCTTTGGCGACATGTGTTATCTTTCTCACAGAGCCGAGGCGGAAAGCTTTGATAAGCGGGATTTTGCCAATTCCCAAATGCGCAATTGCACTTTTCTTTCACAGAAAACGTGGATTTCCTTCAAAGGAAATCGCCTCAATATGATCTTGTTTCTTCACAATATGTTATTTCTCTTTAATTACTTCAACTTAATTATAATAAATTTATTCTAAAAAATTCTTTCAAGTTTTACTAAATAATCTATTCTGCAATTTTTAAAAGTATTACTGTTATTTAATAGTATTACAGATTGTGTGTTGTTGCATATTGTTGTACAAATGTTGTACATAAAATTTGACGTTATCCAAAAACACATTGCATACAAATATTTATTTCTAACGTCACTTGCCAAATAATCCTTCCAAATTGCAATCTTTCGTAACACACAATTACGATATAATTCGTAATTGTGTGAAATTAGTATCTTCAATCGAATCATAGTATATTGGAATCGACTTTCTCAAAGACCTCATTTGCCCCGAGGGTTTTCAAAGACGTGGGGTGAAACGAGTGCACCCCAATTCCCTGCCAATGCTCTTATTGTTAGAGAGAATCTTCTCTCTTGAGAATTATCGCGGAAGGCACAGAAGTCCGCATTCGTACAGGATATTTGTCGAAGCTCTGTTAGACCGACCCATTTTCTATTTCTCGAAATGCAAGATATGCTCTCTCTCTCTCTCTCTCTCTCTCTCTCTCTCTCTCTCTCTCTCTCTCTCTCTCTCTCTCTCTCTCTCCCTCTCTCTCTCTCTCTCTCTCTCTCTCTCTCTCTCTCTCTCTCTCTCTCTCTTTCTCTATCTCTTCTCTCTTTCTCTCTCTGTGATTCTTTGATCTCGCATCGTTATGCTGCGCAAAGCTAAAAGCATGCTGGAAATAATTAAAACTGCTGCATTTTTATATCACGGTATGTTAAACCGAATTGCACGAAATTATACATATACATTCCCGCGATTAAAGATTTTTATATTTGATACGTCGCGTCGCTCGTATCATTCTAAATTAACAAATTTGAAAAATTATTATTGAACTGTGGTATTTATTTATTTATCAAGAAGAGGCAATAAATGTCCGAAAGTAAAAAGATAGGTCTATTAGTTTAGATTTTAAAGAATTCGCATGATTATTCAACCTTATTTTTCAATTAATTGAGAGTCGCAACGTTCGTTCCTCTATCTGCGAGTTGTCTACATTTCGTTCATTGCTCCGCACCGACGGCAATAGCCATCAATTTCTCGCTGTTATCCTCGCGGGGAATCTTTTAATCCTCGTTCGCGCGCGCGAGACCACTGCAGCCTCCATCCAAGCGAGCCCTGAGTGACAGGATCTTAACGAGCATTCGAAGATGAGTCGCCGTCTCTCCTGGTCCTCCGTGGAAAACACTCGAAAGATCCGGTGGGTACGTGGCCCCTTCTCGAGTTCAATATAAGAACGTGATTCCAGCATTTCGCTCCATCGTCCTGGTCCTCTCGAACGTACTCCCTTATCCTCTAGCGCATTCGCTTCGGTACTAACACCACAACCCTGCCTGGGAGAAAATATTTTTCTAACGTCTATTCCACGGATCATCGGCCCTTATGGAGGGTGACTCGGCAAGTAAGAACGCGAACCTGCTTTCTCGCGCTCACAAACAGTTTTTGACAAATGGGGTCCCTAAGGGCCATGGCACACAAAAAAAACTTAAGCAGTAAAACGTAAGCAAATCAGCCAATCACAGCCAAGAATTTAAGGCATAACGTAAGCGGTAGCAAATCCGGACTGTTGATTTTCTTACTGCTAACGTTTTACTGCTTCAGTTTTTCTATGTGCCAAGACCCTAAGCAATAGCCGTCCGCTTCAGGCTCGTGAAAAAAGAAACTTCATAATATATCTTTATTTTCTAGAAACCGAAATGATTTCTCTTTCGTATCTCTCTTTGAGACGACAAGCTCAGATCAAAGTAAGCCGTAATATAAACATCGCGCACGATCTCGAAGTTCACGTTTATTCTTATCCGAATATTGCATCTTGACGTTCGCTTTAATAACTGCCTGTAAGAGGATTATGATTTAGCGTAGACTGTTATCGAGTCTCGAAGTTCATTTTGGTATTAACGTTTTTCTTGTTCTTCATCGAAGTCGCGTTGCGTTCGAGCAATTCTTCAGATGACTTATCGAACCATCGCGCGTTACCATAAAAAGTAGAACTCGTCGGGCAGTTCGTGCACTACCATCAGGGTTTTGCATTTCGAGTGTCCTGTCGTGTTCTATGTCATTCTCATGACAGCAGACGGAATTCGAAGCGTGTCCCTCGGGTCTTATCGGCCCATCGGCGCCAGGAAGAGGAACACGCCGCGCCGGTAAGCAACTTTAAAATTTTGGAGCCTGTAGCTTAGAGATGCCATCACATTGGGGCTTGGGATCCACTCCGGGGTTCTCTTCGGATCCCACAGCGGGGGACAGTGTCCGCTTTTTACGTCTACCTCTCGTGTTCTCTCTCTCTCTCTCTCTCTCTCTCTCTCTCTCTCTCTCTCTCTCTCTCTCTCTCTCTCTTCCTCTCTCGTTTTCTTTTTTTTAAGGCGTAGGAGTTGTCCCCTGACAGACTGCAGTGATAAATCGCGCTTGACAATCGCTCCATACTGCCAGCGGAGAATCCTTTGGGAAGATTGATTCCTCTAGAGACGCTGCGAAGGGAGATGTTCGCGAAACACATGTATCTTTAGGTCAGTTTTTTCCAACCGTCAAAGACGCTCATTTCTGACGCGAAATACGAAAAAAGAAAAGGTGGAATGTGTTTTAGAAAGTAACTTATAACTCAAGTAATTTAAATCTTTGATTTACATATCGCGATTTAAGAATATTTAATATCGATCAATATTATGTAAAAAAAATTTGATTATTACTCACTGATTATAGACATTAATTTAAATTTTAATACTCGCAATTTTTTTATATGTAAGAGTAACATATACCTCATGTATTCCGCTCATATTAAATTCATGAAAATCGAAATAACTTTTACGAACGAATTGTATAAATCATATCGCCCACAATCGATCATTTATAATGAATAATGCTATAACAAAAGATTACGACTCAAAAAATACAGGTAATAAAATTGTACCAAAAAGAAAGGATTTCAAAGAAATGAAGAATATTCGCTACAGATACGCAATTAGGAAATGAACCAGAATAATTGTACGACGTGATGCGGTTGACAACTCGAAGGATTAAATCCGAAGAAAGCCGTCTGAAACGGATCTAAAAGGATCACGCGGATCGTTTCTTCGACTCGACGTCCTCGCGGGCCTGGCCTTAACGAGCTTCCTCGATCTCGCGTTGTGCACGAACGTGTTACGGCAGAGAAAGAGAGCGAGAGCGAGACAGTGGATTCCACTGTCGTGATAGATCCAGTCGTCGCGTAATCCTCTTCATGTCCGAGTCCTGATTGCCAGCTAGTGCTGCCATATGTCGTTAACACCGACGACATCTCAATCAACCCACCCATCTGTCAACCCCTGTTTAGTCGCCCCGACGATCGTGGCTGGTGTCCGATATAACGACGTATCGTGCAGTCGCATCTCGAGCAATCGCCGCCACGAGGAGGGTGCCAGCTTCGCGAACAATATTATTTTAGCTCCCAATGTGCCAGAATCACGTCCTTGCCCGGCGACGTTTACTTTGGTTCCTGTTTCGCTACTATTCTCTCCCCTCGACAAATAAACCTAAACTGCGGTCGTTATGCATGATGCATCGCTCGCAGGATCCATTCGGAGTTTATTCCACGCCGCGATGCGCTTTGTTCGGGAATACTTGCCACTTCTGAATGTAACCACAGAGTAAGAATGGACTTCTGATCATAATGGATGACTCGCGGTTTGATGATGAATAACGTTTACAGAATGTGCGTATATTCACTAAAACGTAAAAAAAAATGTATAGGTACTCGCAACCTTCATATTTTGGCTATATTTTATGCACGGATGCGTAAAATAAATACGTACATAAAAACCGTTGCAGAAATATATTGTCAATAGAGTTTTTTCCTGGGGTAGTTAAATTTTGTTTCGTGATCATCAAAAATAGTTTAGTAAATAATAAAAATGTAAATATATAAGTTTGCCGATGAAGCATTCATGCGCCATCCTATTTTTCTCACGCAACCTTATAAATCCGTCGATGCATTACAATCGACGAACCAGATTTCAAAGTAAAGGAATACGACTGCCGGATGACTTTTCCTTAATCCTTCCGGAGATCGTAAAGCAGCGTTGGAACTTTGTGAGGCCCGTCGAGCGGCCCTATAGAAACGGCAGCTTAGCTGCGGTTCGCCCCTCGGTCTCGCTTTCTCTCTCTCTCTCTCTCTCTCTCTCTCTCTCTCTCTCTCTCTCTCTCTCTCTCTCTCTCTCTCTCTCTCTCTCTCTCTCCTGTCTTGCCTATCTTTGCTCTTCTTTAACGTTATTCCGGAGTGAATTATAACTGATGTCGCGCGAAGTTACGCCTTCCTGGATTTAACCTATGGCCCGAGGAGAAGAGCTCAGGGAGTAAGAGAAAGCAGATGGGGGAGACAGCGGGGAGCGGGCTAAAAGACAGAGGAGGACTCGACGTTGACCGAGGAGGTGGTAAGGAAGGCAGCAGGAGAGAGTGTACAAACGACGCTCAGGACTTGTCCAGAACTTATGGGTTATTCAGGAGACCCCTGTCGGCACAGAGGGAGGGAGGCCGTTCGATATATGCTAAGCAGCCAGCCTCCTGCATTATATATATGCACTCGGCTCGCACGTGGATGAGGGAGTCGCGATATGTGGCCACGATGCGTGTGCGCCTCAGGTACGCGGAATGTCTCAGAATTCACGTATATGTTCTTTAAAAAGAATAAACACGAAGAGGATTATGTACTTTAAATATCAAAACATCATCAGCAGTCACGTGGACATACATATATAATAACTATGATATAGATGGGCATACAATTTTACCAATATAATCAAATAATAAAACGAGACTCGCTCTAATAAAAATTTGATTTATTCGATTGTAAAGGGGTTTAATATTGAATATCGATATTTATATGAGAAAATTTATTTCGAGCTCGGATAAAAGATCCGTAATCAGGAGAAAGGGCGTGGCATCTGAGTCACCCTGTGTATAGACGCCCACGTCGTTTGCTCGTGATGGTGAAAGTGAAAAATATCTCGTGCTGCGGCAGCAGCAACACGTACGCGCGCGCGCCCGTGTACGTGAAATTGCGTGTACACACGCGGCGTACGCGCACGCATACCAGACGCGAACGCGTTATTAGATCTCTCGAAGCAGCGAGCCGAGATATCGGCGGGTATATGCCAGCTGGCGCTGATCTGGTCGTTAACCTCGCTCGCGGATCATTTTTGGAGCACGTTAACACGCCGGATTTTCCTCAGAAAATTTCGGACTTTACGCGGAGGGCGGAATTTGTCGTAAATCACAGCGCGCCTTTGCGCTCGTCGCACGCCGAACGCGCGCCTGCAGCGGCTTCGCGTTCAGATTCGGAATATCGAGATTTATTGCTCCTCCCGTCACGACGCGCGTGATGAATAGAATTGCGAGCCACCCCCGTGCGAAACAGAATCGATCGATGCTGCAAAATAGACATTTCTGTGTACGTAAAATGATGCATGCTTTAATCGATTACGAAATTAAAAAAAAAAAACCAAAGACAGGATATCAGATAAGTTCCAGTGTTGAAATAATAATTTCTTTTGAAAATCTGGTCTTTCCCCATAAAACGCGGATTTCATTTTACTTGTTAGGAATAAATTCCTCCATAATCTCATTACACTCGAATAGTAGACCTATTCGAGATCCCAGTATTCTCCATGGCGACCTGTCGTTTCACGCTATTGATGCACGAGACGCGACGGCATGGAACGGGAATCGACCGAAAATCGCGCAAGCCGCATTGTGAGTAGGCGTCGCGTGAATCCAATATTTCCTGTTCCTCCGAACCTTCGCCTCCGTCTTCTGCATTTCCCTCTCTTTCGATTCTCCCTCTTTCTCGTCCGTCTTTGCTTCTTGGGTCTCCGCTTTTAAGAACCTCACCACGAGAGGATCTCGTTATACCCGTACCGGATTTCATATTCGGAAGGTGTTGGGTTTCTGACCCAGAACCTCCCATCCCTTCTTGATCCCCGTCGGTGGCAGACCCCGTTGAAGGCGATTCTGCACTGGGGCCCCGCTTCGGCCTTTCATTCGACCAGTCTTGAAGCTGCGCCCGTCAACTTCATTCAATACCATATTTTGACAGCGGAGGACACGTCGAACCGCAAAATTTCGCGGTTGGTTTCGCGCCCTCGCACTATGCACGCATCCGCTCGTTTTATTCATTTTCATATTTCGGCTCACACAAGCGCGTTCTCTATTTGTGTGTCTTGCAACTGATATATCTGACGCGTTCAAGATAGCGCAGCGCTTAGAAAAAAATTCAGAATTTTTCTTTATTAAATAATAAAGAAAAATTCTGGATTTCTTTAGGAAATTTGGTCATAAAATGTGTATAAAAGAGACCGCGTATTACGTATATACATTTTCTTTGCCTGTTTTTTAATTCTTTGCAGATTTGTGTTGATTTACATGTTACGTCATCATTGTAAATATTTAAAAAGATAAATGCAATTGTAATTGTAAATTACATTATTCAATTTTATATACATATTGTAACAAGGTTTTATTATTAAGCCGCAGTTACTTCAAAGAATCATTTTTTGTGGAGTCTCTCTTTTCGATCTTCTCGGAGTACTTCAAAGATCGCATGGTTTATTCCTTCTAATAGTACTTCACTGTCTTAAACGTCTTATTCTCACCCGTAGTATCCGCTCTATTATTCGGCGACCTCTACTCATCAACGTGGCTCAATGCCGTATTTTGACAGCGCAGAATACCGTGGCGTGTGAAATTTCTCCGGCTGCACTCGTACCTGGCAGCATTTTTCTTTCATACCTATTCGGCTCTTTCGAGGGGAGTAAAAAGTACTTCTTTAGAATTATTGCGTCTCCAGACAGTAGTTGGGCAAGCTGGAGACTGTACCGTAGCGCTGGCTCCCTTCAAATATTTTGAAGTATTCAAGATATCGTACTTCTATGAAGTTCAGAATAGCCTTTTTATCTGTCATTTATCTGTTCCGTTTCTTTCTTGCTTCTCTCATTTTAATCTTTAACGTTACGAGTTCTTTCTATGCGATTGCGCGCTCAAGAAAGTGTCTTCACGAGTTGGAATAATATAATTGCAATTTTGGAATCTGATAGTGATGCAATCTAAAAATTCTTGAAATAGAATTCTTGAATTTTGATTTTTAATGCGCGACTCATCATAATTTTATTTTATTCAAATTACTTTGAAGTCGTTTTCACTGAATTAATTATCATACAATCAAATACAATTTTAAAAATCCTGTCTCATTGGAAAATAAATAATTCTCAATTTTAATTAATTTTTCAAGAATATCGGAATTTTATTACTCAAGCTATAGAATTATTAATAATTTTTTTAATAACGCGCTATTTTTTTCTCGCTTATTATTATGAAAAAAACCCTTATATATTAATTCTGCTTATATATTATTAATAAGTTAGATAATATATTTATATATGTATACGTTTATATATATATATATTAAAATATAACGACTTAGTTGTACTTTTTCTTCAAAATACCCCAAAGAGATCCTAGATCTTTATCCGCGCGCGAACGGACCGGCTAAATTCAACAGTGGTCCAAGAATTCTTTCCGTTTCTTATCTACCATCGTGGCTTGTGAAAGTGGTAATAATTCCGTATTCGATTCAACAGATACGGTCGGTAGTCGGTGGACGGTGGACAGTGAACGGTAGGTGCAATTTATGTGAAAAAAAGGTGCCTATAGTCCCGCACAATCCCTCGTGACAATTGTGCCTGGCAGCAGTTGCAAGGGTCGACGCCTTTACTGAAAGGGCTTTTTTCCTCTTTGAACCTCTCCTTATCCTTCCCGCGCCAGCTCGCACGTCCCTTTCGTCGCTTTCTAGCTCTCATGCTCGCAGTAGGCATAGCAGACATCAAAGGATCTTTGGTACCCGACGACCTGCTTCCACCCGCTTACAAAGTTCCCGCATAATCGCACGGGAAGAGTGCCAAAGAGGTTGCTGCCACCCTTCTTGACTATATAGATAAGAGGCGGCGGAGGCAAACCGCGGGTAACGAGGTCATAGTCGGAGCGTCGTCGACGATGATGGGTAGAGATGATGACGAGGTGAAGTTATGTTAGATACTGGAAGGATTACGCTTTACCTTCCAACGCGCGGGAATGGAGTGGACTGCGCCGGATTAACGACCGTGAAAGACTCCCTACGGGGAATGTATCGCGCGAATTGGATTATCTAACAGAAACGTACCGAGGCGCAATTAATTATTATCCGTTAGAGATCTTTATCCTTGTGAATCGATTCATATATTATTCGTAAAGCAGCGAATTTCTGTGAAAGGAAATAACAACAAACACTGCATTCGCCGATATTGGCCATTCAAAGGCATTAAGCGCACCTGCCTCTATTGGCTTATTCTTTCATGTCACTTCTGATATTCGGGAAAAATCGATTTTCGAAGCAGGTAGAAACCAACGGAGAGATTCGTAGGTTTCTCAATAAATATTTCTAAAGGAACACCACGCGGGATCGTTTTTCGTCCTTTTTACCCCGCACGGCGCAGCGCGGCCGCAAAAACGACCGGTACTGAGGTCGTATGTATACGATATCTGATGCAGAAAACCGGTAAAGGCCGTAGGGCTACAGAAAAGAACGAAGCAGGGAGACGCAGGCCGAACGAGCCCAGGCGAACCGAAGGCAAAGACACGACCGTGGGGGCAGCGCGGCTACATTGTCTTCGGGTGACTTAAAAATCCAACTCGTGCCTCGTTAAGCACGCTATCAGATACAACCGCAAAGGATAGGCCCTCGTCGAGGGAGAACACGACGTGTGCCCATGTCCCGGTCCCTTCCACGGCAGATTCTCCTTCTTTACTCACCCGATACTCCACCTTCGCTATAGCTCGCCCACGTAACCTTGCAGCTCCCGCACGCCAACCTTCGCTTCGGTTGAGTCGTCCGGTAGCATAATATGTGCTAAGCGTGGGTCCGAATGGGATGGGCGAAAATTTAGCGAAGCGAATGCGCATCACGCGGCAATCTGTTGTTCTGTGTACAAAGTACGTTTTATCTCCGCAGGTGTTAATTATTTCTGTGTTTAAGGATAATTTAGGCAAACAAGTCTTTTATCTTTTAAAGAATTTAATTCGAAGAATGTTGATCAACGCGTTAGTATATATGTTACATTATTCTGTCTTTATTTTTCTATTTTATTTTAAAACGTTTATATTTTTTATCATAAATATTAATTTAAATCTTGTTGAGGTAATAATTTCTGTGCCGTCCCCCATATAGTTTTACTTTTAAATATATTTGTCAAGTTTTCGTGACCCTTGAAATACGACGCGCATAGACATTTTTAATGCTGGTGTCACACGATACGCAGATTTGTGGAATAAACTCACGCTATGTTAATTGTAACATGAGTGGAACGGAATGAGTCATCCACTCGTAATCAGATAATTTCTTATGCATGGGGAGGGTAAAAATCTACAAACAAATAAATATTTCTTTCGTGTTAAGCACAACAAGTCACGCTATTAATTTGGTAAATTCCAAAGATTTACAAATATATTGTATCAATTTCTATGAAAAAATAATTTGCAAGTTAATTCTTTTATAAACATGAAGAATTTGAATATTTTTATATAGATTCTTTTCTTCTGTGTCAAATAAAAGATAAATTTATGTATTTTTCAGGATTGAACGGAGAATTATTTTACGTCAGAGAAGGCGCCGTAAACGAATATGCTATGAAGTTCGTCGTTCCTGTATTAGCGCAGATTCACAGGCTCCACTTCACGTGGGAAAATCTCGCTGGTAGACCGGTAAGTTCGTGCAATAAAATAATATATGGACATTAATATTTTAACGCTGGCGCATAATTGTACAGACTGCGTCGTGAAAAGCCGTTAGTAGTAAAGACAGTAATGAAAGTGTCGGGCAGTGTACCTCGAAAGGCTGACTTTAATTTGCATTAATTGTACCGGATGACTCTCATAAAGCAGCAATTTGATTTTAAAACGAGTTAATCACGAAATATTTAGAGCAAAAAACGTCTCCGACTTTTTGTTGAGACGTTCCCGGTTAAGGTGTTGCGCAAGAGCAAAAGGGTTTAAAGGAATAGTACTTGGAAGAATTATCCATGCGCGAGATATTTACGTGCACAATGTTCTCGGCGAGTGCCTTCTACGTCTCTTATTTACGTTTCTCTGACTTTTCAGCCATTCCTCCCGCGTCTCTTTGAGTTTCTTCGCCGGGATTAAAGTCGCCCGCGGCTGAGAAATGCTGAAATTGCTCGTTAACGTAGGAATTCGCGTCACCGCACGTAAGACACTTGAGAGACGACGGGTCTCTCCTTTCATCCGACAAACCTCAGCGTTTTTCAGGGTTCACCGATCACACCATTCGTCCAGCCATTCGAGACCTTTAGCCGATCTTTATTCGCGTTTCTATCGTGTCCTTATGGCGCGGCCGTACTTATTGGGATTATCGAGGCATATCGTACCTTTCAGTTTTTCAGGTTCTCAGCGCGCTCGCGATGGCGTAGCCTTCTCAGTTCAAAAGAACAAATGAAATATGCAACGTTCAATATGCTTCGTTAGTGAAGCACGATGGAAATTACGTGATGTATTCGTTTATCAGACAACAATTAATTATCTTGGATTTCTTTCATGTTTTAATTAAAGCTCGTATTTCCTCTTCGTGTTTCTCGCATCGGTGCGAATTCTCTCTTTTATTTTCATCGTACGCGTTCGTTAATACTAAGATTCCACCGATCGACTTCTCCTACTTTTCGTCCCGAATAAATAACCAACGGGCATCCTACCGCGCGAATTAATTTTATGTTACTCGTAATGTAACGACGCGGCAGACACATCGCGCGATAGTTATGACGGTGAGAATCGCGCAGCTGCATATTCATGCGGGGATATAAAATCGAAACCAGAGACCGTCTCTCTTTCTCTCGTTCATGAGTCATCGGCGAATCCTCGCAAACCACTTCTCTGCCCGCTGCTCGCCGTCGACATCCGTGGTACATTGACAAAGTGGCGGCGAAAAGTAGGCAGAATGCGGCGGGGTGTCCGATTGACTCGTCGACGATGCGCGGAAAAAAAGGACGGATCCAGGAGCGGGACAAAGTGGTCCATCCACTTCTTCCAGTTGTCTCGGGATACAGCAGACAACTGGGCTGGAGAGGAGGAAAGAAGGAGAGGGCTGAAAAAGGAGATGAGGAAGACTGACGAGCGACGCAAAGACATCCGTCACCTCCGCGGCAAAACCGAGTGGCTTGAATGGTACTTAAACCAGCGCCTGTCCGTCAAACCTGCGGGAATTGTGCCGCGATAAAGCGGTTTCTGGATGCGACGCCGTACACGTCGAATTATCAGGGGAATCCTCCTGCTGGCGGCGGCGTTGCGCGCCAGGCAGCGCGCATTCAATTTCGATCGCGGACGTTTGCTGCGTGGGTATTTGTATAGCGCGCGCGGTATAGCAATTTTCCTACGCTCGCGCATCACGCAACGTCGTTCCGTATTGAGGATGAAGCATATGGCGGATTTGAAAATTAACGAGACTTACAGGAGGAGCTGCATTGTGCGAGTCGCGCGCGGTATATGGGTATTTTTTCCGAAGCTGTATAAAAATTGACGTCCTTTGTGAAAGTACAAAGATAGCCTAACCGCGCAAAGACATTTTTCAAGGATGTCCCATCCATCACAATGTCGTTGTCGTGCCATCTGTCATAAGCAATTATACAGTATTTACTGTGCAAAAAAAAGCGCAGATGATGAAGTACGTTTTATATCTTAATTGCTGCAATTACGTATATTTCTTTTTCTTATATTCTCTCAACCATTATTAAATAAAATAATTATTATATCTTTATGTTCGTATTTTATATCATATCTCAAGAACGTTGCTCGCTAAAATATATTGAGAATCAGGGTATCACAAAAAATCTCTCATCTCTCGTCAATTTAAATTCTTAACTGGAAATCCGCTAGTCCATTTAGAAGAAACACTGCCTGGCTAGCCACATAGTGCGGCAGCCACGGTCTTCGTGGCCGTAAAAGACCGCAGGAGAGCGTCAGATAGCAGTAGCGACAAGCCGGCAAGTTGACGAGGTACTCTCCTCGTGGCCGGCCGAGAACCGATCATCACTGCGAGCTAGTAATCAGCTGCGAGCTCGCTCGCTCGCTGCTTCTGCATCGCCTAGCCTCGCTTCCTTCTACCGGCCTTCCATCCCCTCGTCCTCCCCCATCTCGCCGTTTTCTTTCCACTCTTGTTTTCGCGAGTCCTCCGGACTCGCTTTGCTCTCGCTGAGCACAAATTGTCTTCCGAGAATGGCCGGTACGCTCGAGATTATAGTTCAACGTTCTTGAGATTATGACGGGGCGGTAGCCGGCCAAACCTCCGACATTGTTCCGTCTGTTTTGCGTATCCTTTGCAAGAGTTACAATTAAGATCCGTACTTATCGAACGCTCGTGTGCGCGCTCCTTTTCTCAAGCCTTTCGTCGGTCGCTTCGTTCTACACTACACTTTGATCATTCGGCGAGCGTGTGGATTGACTATATGACATACGTTTTTATTAATTGGTATATTCTTTTTGCAACGTTCTTCTTTTTGCAAAGATTTCCAACTTTCTAGTCTTTCGCAAGTTAAGAATATCTTATAGTCAGAATTAATAAGATAAAAGTGAAATTCTCGATGCTTTCAGCTGCCATATACGATGTCTGTGGACATCAGCAATCCTTCGGTGCTGAGCAGTTCCCTGAACATTTCCGAAGTTGGCGAGATACCCGTCGGTGATGTGCAAACGTGGGCTTTGTCGTTGCATTGCGGGCCCTACAACGTAGAGGTTGACTTCAGTCTCCGAATAAATGTCTCGCTACCGAGGAAGAACACCACCACTTTGGAGTTCAAGCGAAAAAAAATTTGTATGAAGAAAGAGAGTTACACCGAGCCCGAGGAGGTCCTCGTTGCTGCCTCTAACTCCACTTCTGGCGGTCAGCTTTTCTACGTGGGGATTGGCTGCGCGGGTGCGTTTTTGGCGATTATCATCGTTTTGATTATTGCCTACTATGTGCGCGATAAGAAGACCAGGAGACATCGAGATCCTCTACAGTAAGTGAAACGTATCATTAAAGAGAACCGAGTAGTTAAGTAAATTTTTGAATATATATATGTATTATATAAGATTTGTGAATTGCAGGGAATCCAGAGGACTCAGTTCAGCGTGCAGCATGGAAAGAGGCACCGGAGTGGGGCCTGCACAAACTTTTTTATCACCGGAAACACCTCCACCTACCTCCGCTGCGTCGGGATCGTCTTATAGAAGACTGGATGATCGTCCTAACAGAGAACTTCACGAAAGAATTCAGGAAATCACTGTGCAAAGGTGATTATCACGTTTTCAACAAAATTAATTGGATTAAGTTAAGAAAAAATATTGAATAACATTATTATATGGGACCCGATTGTCTGACAATCAATTTTCGGAGATAGATTATTTATCTGTGACAACAAACGTCATAAAAATAAATCTTTTTTTATTTACTTATAAATATCTAATACCGCAGAAATAGGTGAAAAATTGTAGAATTGAACGAAAAAATTAATCTTCCTCGCATTACAGATGCAGGGTGCGCCTCCTCAGTATTGAATTGGAGGGAACATTTGGGCGCGTGTATAGAGGCAGTTACCACGAAGAAGGCGCTTCATCCTCGAAGGACGTGTTGGTGAAAACTGCTGCCGAGCACGCATCCCAATCGCAAGTAGGTTAATTTGAAATGATTCTTTCAAACCACGCTCTTGGGGATAATTATAATTGTATATTTATAATTAATAATATAATTATAATTATCAATATAGAAATATAAAATAAACGCGTATATTAGCTATTTTATAATCTCTCTCATATTATCTTATTAAAAAACAGAATATCTTATTTATATTACGAAGAGATAAGTCTCTTTTTTAAAATGTGTGGCCAAGATGATACATTTAAATATTTTTTTTTTGTTTTGAAAAGGTGGCTCTTTTATTGCGAGAAGGTTTTGCTCTGTACGGACTAAGTCATCCAGCGTTACTTCCGGTTCTCGGTGTTTCCATTGAAGACCGAGGCGCGCCTTTTCTGTTGTACCCACACACAGGCTACAGAAATATGAAGAGATTTTTATTAAGATGCAAGTATAGTAACGAAGGACCTCCGAGGGCTCTTACCACGCAAGAAGTGGTTGAAATGGCACTCCAAGCTGCGAAAGGTGTACAATATCTTCACAGAAAAAGGCTCGTTCATAGAGACTTGGCTGCCAGAAATTGCGTGTAAGTAAGAACAATAAGTAAGAACAATAAATCATTACAAGCTTTTTCGAGGTGTACGATGTAGACCTCTTTTAAAGCATAAATATATCTACTAAATATATTTTACATTGGTTCTATTAGATAAGTTAATTTACTCGTTTTATAAATCCTTGAGTGCCTCTAAAATTTTTACTGCTGAAGATACATCGCTTTTAATATAGCTCGGTCGGCTTCGGATTTTATATGGCTGTACAATAAAGTCCGTTACGTCTCGTTACCGAATTAATTGCGCGTAGACTTAATAACCGGTGTTACCGTAAGGCTTTAATTGCTGGTATCTTTGCCTGACTTCCATTCGGGGAAAGTATTTATAACGATGCGGTAATGAAATCGCGTGATCTGTGCTTCTCCGACACGACCGTCATCCCAAGTTCACCGATTTTTATCTTTCAGGGTGGACGATGACTTAAGAGTACAGATTACGGATAACGCTTTGGCTAGAGATCTGTTCCCACAGGATTATCACTGCCTTGGCGATAACGAAAATCGCCCTATCAAGTGGCTAGCGATAGAAAGTTTACTCAATAAGACCTTCACTACAGCTTCTGACGTGGTAAGTAACATTTACGAGTTCAAAATATTATAGAAAGAATGGAATAAAAATTAAAATACTGTAGAATAATGATAAAAATTAAAAATACTATATAGAATGAATATCAAATATTTTCCAATTTATCTGATATTTCCTCCTTGATGCTTTTATTTTTTGATAAATCAAAGTTTTAATTAAAGTCTTTATTCTATATTCACAGTTTATATATATAGTGTTAAACGTTTATACGGCGATAATGACTATTTTAAAATGATGTATGTTATATTGTGTTATTTTCATCATATTTTATAAAATTTTAGTGGGCATTTGGTGTTTTATTGTGGGAGCTAACGACGTTGGCACAACAGCCTTATGGAGAAGTGGATCCATTTGAGATGGCATCCTATCTCCGAGAGGGATACAGGTTGGCACAACCGATAAACTGTCCGGACGAGCTGTTCGCAGTGATGGCGTATTGTTGGGCGATGTCAGCGGAGGAGAGGCCAACGTTTAGTCAATTGATTGTTTGTCTACAAGATTTTCACACTCAATTAACGCGATATGTTTAATTGAGCGTGCTCACTGGCTGTAAAGTACATAGGACTGAACTTTGCTATTAAGTTGTCTCCATTGAATTTTTAAACATATCAAAATTTTTATCCAAGGAATCCTATTGAGACTTCTCAAGATAGGAACGTGTGTATATATCATTCTAGTACTTAGGTCCTCGTATAATTTAAACATTTTGATAGCAGTCTGTATAGATATGATAGATTCTAATGTAATGTAAATATACATCAATTTTCGCTTCAAAACTGTGTAATTAAGTGGATCGCTTAAGAAGTAACTGCCAGTCAAAACTGAATTTAGAATAGAATTTTACTGTTGCAAAATAATTTTCATATAAAAAAAAATTCTAAAATTTTAGTCACGCAGGAATATATGTATATTTCTAAGCGATACGTTCTCAAAACATCAAACAGGTGTAGTAAATAAGCACAGCATGTAAAAATCGCGTGAATTATTCATATTGTAAAAGTTAAGACTGAACTCCCTTTATTGCGCCGTGTGTTTGGCGCTCGTTCGACCTGTGTCAACCATGATTACCAAAACCGGCGAGCACGATACGTCATCGTGCAACGCCAGTCCCATTTTCGGAAACCTGTACTGCCGGTGGTGAAACGGCGAATCTCTGATGAGCCATATGTGATACGCGCTTTGCTTGCCTATATATGAGTGTGTTTCGAGTGTGCCAATACCTTCCCACCTTTTTTCTCTTTTGTATTTTTGTACATAATATATTTTTAAGCCGTGTGCATACGCGTTTATCGATGCGAGTATACGAATCGCGCTTAGACGAAAGAATCTCGTGTATATGTATATAATTAACATATGTGTGTAGCGCACGAGACTATAATTGTACAAACTGCACGCGTTGCGAGCCCAATAAATTTTTATCTATACGATACAGAATGACAGCGTCGTTACTTTTGTCCGCGTCCACCCTCTCCACGAGTGATCCGTCACTACGAAAACAGTCGTAAACGTCATTCTTCCTAGCACGGTTTTAAATCGTTCACCGGTTATTTCTGGCGAACCTTTCTTCGCGGTGAAAGGAAGGGTGCAAATGCGCTGTGTGGAAAGAGTTTCTGTTTTCTCGGAAACCGTTCGTCAAAGCCATATGTCACATCCTAAACGAGTCTTGTAATTCGTATGGCAGCAGTGCCAGTGTCGCGTGAGAAAATTAACGGCGGTCTTCGCGATGTCTCGTTTAAAATGACGAATATTATTGAATGCATATTTTCATACTTCCTTCATTTTTATATAATATATAATGCGTATATATTAAATTTATATTTGCTATTATATTTCTTTTTATAATTACAAATAAATAAATTAGGTAGAGTAACCATAAAAATATAATTTAAAACATTTTTAACCAATATGGATCATTCTTTAATCATATGAAATACAAATAAGTAAGGAAAATTTTTAATCGTCATTGTGCAGAAATTTGTATCAACGTAAAGCTTTTATTGGCATTTTACAGAGTACCTACATCACATTTTATGAGTAATCAAATTATATTCAAATGAATAATTGTATCAATAATATTTCAAAATTATCGTAATATTTATAAACATCAAAATAATTGTATGGGTACGAGCAATTCATTGGCATATAAATGTATATAATGTATATAAATTCGATACTTTTTATAAGCCATATAAATTGTTTGATTAAAATAAAGCTATTTTTATTGTAATTTATTCTTCTACTCGTAAAGCACGTATTGTAATATTTTTCCGTGGTTATGAATAATTCCACGCAATAAAAATATTACAATTTATTAAACATTTAAATGTATTATCACATTATCGAAATATACCGACGCCCTATTACCAAGCCCCTATATTAAGCCCCCCTTTCTTATAGCTATAAATCGTTTTATCCGGAATTTAACGTTGTTCACTCGCTATTATGCGCTCTCTGTTCAATACCTACGAACGAGGACGCTTCGTGAAGTACGTTCCGTGGGAGCATGAACAGCCTTGGGCCGCCAGAGAACATTAATTTGTAGCATATTTACACTGTCAAGATACGTCTCTGCGTATATCGTCGGTGATTCCCCAATAATGCGAGCCCGATTAGGCACGCTACATTAGACACTCCGTTTTCTACGCTCCGTCGACGGTAAATGCTCGGCCTGCGAAAGCGGCCGAAGGGTGCTTGGAAAGCCGGAAACAAGTAAAAACACGCGCGCGTGAAAAAAAGACGTGTATTTATACAGTCGGCAGACAAACGCGTAAGGTTTAATTGTGCGAGAACAGCGGGAGTTTCGCTTAGATACGGTTTTTACGACGCAGTCGTGTCGCGGCAGCCGTTTACCATCGAATACTTCTTGAGAAAACGAACAATCCGACGGAGCTCGGAGAATCGGTTGCAAATTAGTCACCGGCGGTTTCGTTTCCTCGGAAATAAGCATACTTCGGTCATTCAGCGAAATACTCTTGCGCCTTAATGAGGATTTTGCGTCATTGCGCGACCGTGATGCTCGAGTCTCGGTAATCGCCGATCTTAGGAAGAGGATTTACGTAACGCGATATCCTGCAATTGCCTGACGATCCGCCACTGCATAATTGCATCTTTGGCACGAACAATTTAAGCGCGGTCGCGACGTTCGACGGCACGAACGTTTGGCGCCTGCTATATACGGCTGAATCATTATTCCGTGAGGCACGAAATACGGCACAGAAAAGGGAAACATCATTAAAACTCTCTCTCTCTCTTTCATTAATCCATTACACAATTAATCTCACGTGTTGCTTTCAATAAACAATTACACCAAATAACAGAGATAAACTTTTAAACATTTTAGCGTCGCGATGATAGAAGGAGCCCTAAGAACAAAGACAGTGGATCGGGGGAGAGGCCCGTCACAGTTTCGCAGGGCTGAAAGGGGCAACAAGGATTTTAATGAATCTCAATGAGGCTCTTGCGTTCTTTGTTTGCGCTGGGATTTAGCCAAACGTTGAGGGTGACAGAATTCGAAATTACTTTAGCGCTGATGTGCTGGCTGCAACGGGCCATAACGGGGTGCATTTTAGAGCGAACACTTCGCTCTCATCGTAACAGGCGCGAGATAATGTCATTCATGAGCATTCATCATACCCTCCACTAAGCTATTCACGGCGAATCATTATTAGAGCGAACCTTTGTTCAGCGCGAAAGTAAGTGTACTCTCCAGGAAGTAACAAACGTTGTAGTACGCATATATTACTCTCGTTTCTGTTTGGAAATCACATATTGAAATCGCATACTTCTAGACATATTAAAAGATAAATTGATTCGGCCTATGGATCTCAGAAATTTATATACATATAATAGCTTGTGTTTCTAGACGATAGAATTAATTAGTAATGTAAAATTCTTATTTGTCAATGTCTTCCATTAACAATCTTATTTACATATATATAATGGTCGTTTATTTATATTAGTTAGGAGTATCCATGAATCTCGCGATATTGATCTCAGGAAGCAATTAAAATCACTGGTCCGAATCCTTCGAGAAAGGTATATTACTTGCTTCTTCGAGACCATCTTTGTTACGCTTTACGAGTCGGAGGCCATTCCAATTTTCTACAATAATGATTGTCATCACTATATGTACATCCGCTTTGAGTATTTATCCCTTCCTTGAACAACTTGTGCAGTGACAGAAGTATTTTATGGAAAATCAGTGTCGCCTGTGTATTGGCGAAAGAACGATGAAAATGCAAACGAGAATAATTCTCGCCGGGTGTTTTGCGATCATAATGTTTAACAATTTTGGTGCAGGTGTCGAAGTTTCGTCAAAGATCGATTTCGATTCTAATGAAAATGAAGAGACATTAGCCAACCCCACCTTGAGCACGACTATAAATCCAAGAAAATCTATTAGTCCACCGGAATCAATTTTGCGTGCACCTAAATCATCGACGTTCATCTGGGATCATGGAAGCGAGCTCGTAAAAGCAAGTGAACCGAGAAAAAGAAGGATCTATCCATCGTGCGTGAGTAACAGACGTCATAAAAAAATAATTACCCAGTCTCGCAAGTTGCGAGTTGATATTCAGTTTTGTACAAGACAAATAACACGAATGTTTTAAAGTTGCATCCATTTTTGAGTAGTTATAACGTGTAAATCACTTAGACATTAGACTTGTGCATTAGACTTATGCATTATGGCTATTTGGTTCTTCAAGAAAATAGTAATGTCACAAAGTAGTTGATTTGACAGCTTTATACTTTATATATATCCATAAAATAAAACAAAAAGTCATAGATAAAGTGTAAATTATGCAATAAAAATAATTCTAAAATTAGATTTAACTTAATGTAACGCTTATTATTAATTTAGACTAATTTTCTATTTTTTTAGTTAAAATATTCGTATTTGCATTATATAAATTGTATAAGTTATGAAGTTAAATCAATAATTAGATATCAATCGTTTTTATCTTGCAGGCTGTGGGAAATAAAATTAAGAAATAATGCAATTCACTGGATCAACGAAGTCCAAAAAATATGCAATGGAATTGACAAGTTAGAATATTCGTCAAAAATAATATTAATTCAAGTCTGTATTGCGCAATCATATATTAATGCTACATATAAGCATTAAATTAAATTCAGTTTAAATCCAAAATTAAAATTAAATTAAAAAGCATTTAATATAATTTAAAAAGAAAATTATTTTTGTATTCGCATAATCTATTATTCATCTTTTAATTTTATGTATATCAAATGTAGAACCATTAAGCTATCAAATCAGCTACTTTGCAACGTTACAATTTCCTCAAATAACTAGTCATGAATATTTATTATAATACTAATACAGTGCGCATACGTTTTGAATATACTCAAGATTAGTGCAATTTCGTGTGTTAATTTATGTGTGAAATATTCATGATATTGAGTATATAAATTTTATAAGTTTAAAATTCATCATTAAAATAATTTGATAAAATAAATAATTAATCACATTAAAATAGACGTTAAACTAATGCTGTTAGATAATTATATAAAACCAAATTTTATTTCTTTATTTTAACGTTGTCTTATATTTAACACATTTAAATAATTTTCTCTATTAAGGACTCTTATAAAAAATCCCGACCAAATATTATAAAAATTAATTATTTTATTTATATCAAATATTATCTCATTATTATACAAGAAAGATAATTATCATACAATATATCGATATTAAAAACTATTGCAGCTCTTTTAAGATAATGCGACAATTAACTCGTATTTTTTTGTAGGATGATTCGGCAAAACAACAAAAAATAATCAATAATATTCAAGTCGTTGTGAACAGCAATGATAGCGTACCAAACGAAGATTCTTGCGAACATGGTATATGTAATGTATCCGTTTCTTCGAAATCGGATGAAAATGGAAATATCGTCACCGAGGTGCATCTCAGCATTATCACAAAAGCAAAACCGAACATTAAGATCGATGATGTTTCGGTAATCAATGGTTTTCGAGGTATTAATGAGGATAAGCAACCTGTTTTTCATTCAATAAATTCGCCACGTTCAATGCATATGCATTTTCATCGCAACAATATTCCACAGGTGACAAAGTTTGTTATATAAGATTTGCTGTCTTACTGTGTACTGCATGAGAATTAATATTACCTATAGTGATTAAAACTTATTTTTGACGATCTATAATTTGCGTTTAAATTTTAGGTAAAAGTTTATTTATATACCATTTAAAAATATATTGTTTATTTTAGAATTATTAGTTTATTTTATATGGATATGTATTTTTTGATTTTTCGAATATTTTTTATAGCACATAAAATTATAAACAAAATTTTATCTTTTTAACAGTTTGACACAAATTATATAAATCATCTAAAGTGAGTTTAAAAAAATTTCTTCTTATACTTCAATAGCTAAAAAGTGTTTCTTTTTCCTATCGTAATAGATTCAAACTACTTATCAAGGATATGGTGAGCCTTGGTACGGACGGACTTTTCGACGGCCACAAATATATTGGAATTATCATTTTGGAGATCACGGTAACGTGGGATTTTGGGATCATAAAACATGGCCGCGAGATAAACCTATAGTCGCTGATAAGATTGAACCACCGCTTAGTAAGACCAAACCCAGCGACGATACAACATTATAAAATAATTTATTAAATTGTAAAGTTTTTGTAATGTAAATATTGCTATACAAAATAATATTGGATCGTGTTATTAAGAACAATTTAATTGTCACGTAATAAAATTAAAAAATCATTATAAAAGCGTCAAGAGTTTAATTTATGCATTACATAATAGATACAACAATATGAATATATTAAAGCAAGTAATTAAATGCAGAATAGTCGTCAAGAGAGTGTTATATGCATTCGATATTACTCAAATAGAATATAACACTAACGCAAGAAAGCTTATTGAGATTTTTAAATATGTATCACAAGCGATTCTTGTTCGCGAACGGATAGTAAAAAAATCAAGCTATTAACAATTATAGAAAATTATATAAAAGTCATAACTTTAATTTTATAGAGAGAATCTATTAGTTCTAAGAAACTTGAGTATTTGTCTGGCAATCTTAAGGAAATATTTGAGTCGGAGTTTTGAAAATCCTCTGTCGCAATCTTATTTTTGTAACAATTTTGAATTATAAAACTTTATCATTATCATAATAACACCATATATAGCACGATAGTAAATTAATGATTATAAAAATAGGCTCAATCACATGGCCGTAATTTAATTAATCGTGCACAGTGCGGTAAGAAATTCTCCCATTATCATTAACGCCAGTAACAGACGACTTATGATTAATCGGCTTGCCGTCTGGGCCGGTCTGGCTGGAGGAACTAGAACTAGCGAATACTCCGATGTTACCCGATCCCGATGGCGGAGGAAGATCATCAGCGAATCTGGACTCTATTCCTGGAGCAGCCTATGATGGCGAGATCGCCGGTAATAAAGACTATATTCAGAAGACTGCAATCTGATTGTGTGCAAAATGAAGCGTGTTAACTGGACAAGTTCTGTATTGCCGTTTTTTGGTGCTGTAACAACTCAAAGCGTAAGACTCACAGGACTGATTTGGCCAGTTTGGAAACCACCGTATGGGCCTAAGCCGATGCTGGCACTCGCCACCTGCGGTACGCCGCCACCGTAAGGATTCCCGTAATTTCCGTAATTTCCGTAATTAGGATCGTTGGCTAAACGATTGTGAAGATCCATATTGCTGTACAACATAAATTCCTGTTTACAATGTGCTTTGCGAATCTATATGAATGACAACTTGCAATCGCATTTTAAAAAAATAATTATAAATATTGGATGCAAATGCTGTTCCTTAGTCTGTAAAATCACGGACGATTTTTAAAGCAAAATGATACTCGGGAAGAAACATCACCGAAAACGTAAACAGCAAGTACAAAATTTTAGTAATCAATTATAGAAATAAGGCTGTTTTGATTATATAAAACACTTAGATAAAAAGTTTTACTTTGAATTTAAAATATATCAATAAAAAATGTTCTTTGCATACTTGTTAATAAAAATAATCTAGAAGGACTTATTTAGACAGGAAAGAGATCTATTTTAATTGTGTAATAAACATGACAAAAATGTCTGATGTATTAAATGTTAAAACAATACTGAGATTGTATAAGAGCAATTTTAAATGTAAATGATTTTACACAAATATAACTTCGGGGAATTCCACTCGACTTAATTATGCTTCGAAGTGTAAAGATCAGTCATTTGCAACTTATATTACTTGGAGACTTACGCCTGATGTTGCGCCTCGATCTGTGCCTGAATTTGTTTAATCATGTCAAAAGTGGGGTCATTGAAATTAGGAAATTGCCCTGGGTAAAAGTATCCGGGTCCTGCGTTATTATACAACGGATCTGCGAAAAATAGAGTACATGATAAGATACAAATAACGACATATATATACAGCGTGAAAATCATGCATTTACATGCGATTATATTCAGTTATAAATCACGTAAGTTTACATAGACTATCTAAGTATAAGTATACCTAAATAAATAAATAAATAAATAAATACATAAATACACTCATATACAAATAAATATATATACATATAATATATATATAAATGTACACACACACAAACGCACGCGTATATAAATAAATAAATATATAAACGTCGAAAACTATTATCATCGACATTAGTCGTTTTACATAAAATACAATTCGGTTTGACAGAATATCATGCATTTAAAAAAAAGCATAATATCAGCACGACTTCGCCAAACAAATTTTGAAATACGTAATTCTAATATCTCTCTCCTTCGCCTTTGATATCCAATTGGTTTCATTTTTCTGCCAATCTTTTACAAACATCGAGAAACGTCTAAACCACAGCATGCAACCCCAATTCATTCATTATCCTCCAAAATTCTGAGTCAGTCTTCGTCCTTGGATTTTTGGGTTCATGCTCGTACCTCCGCCGAAGTTCTGGTTTGGCGAGTTATCCCTGTTTGGTGGATTATTCTGGTTCGGTGAGTTATCCTGAAATCCTCCTCGACTACCGAAAGATGCTGGTCCCGTCGGTGATCCCGGCGTGGGATATGACGGTGTGGGGTATGCCGGCGTAGGATATCCTGGTGTGGGATATGCCGGGGTAGGATATGGCCCCATTGGATATCCCATTCCTGGATATCCAAAACTTCCGGTGGACGCGCCTGCGCCTGCGGACGCGTATCCTGGCCCGTTGTTTGTCCACGCATAGTTTGGATTATAACCTGGTATAGAGTTGAATCCTGGATAACCAAAATAGGGATCAAAACCTGGACCGCCAAAGCCGTATCCAGGAGCGCCAAAGTATGGTCCGGGAGTTGGCCCTTTGTCCTTAGATGGTCCAGGTTTCTTAGTGGAATCTTCGGGTTCGGGTTCGTCAATGTTCGAACGTGATTGAATGTTGTTTGGTTTCTTCGGCTCGGGCGTTGGTTTCGTGCTTTCTGGAGTTGTCGTGCTAGGCGTAGTAGTGGATGGGGTTGTTGGAGTAGTAACGGAAGTGGATGTGGGAGTACTGGCGGAGGTGGTGGTCGGCGTAGTCGTGGGAGACGTCGCCTCTGTGGTAGTGGTGGGTGTAGTGGTTGGTTCGGTGGTTGTAGATGTTGTTGGAGGTGTGGTCGATGGCGTGGTTGATGAAGGTGTGGTTGATGAAGGTGTGGTTGATGATGATGTGGTCGATGATGGTGTGGTGGTGGGATCTGTTGTCGAGGAGGTCGTTGTAGTTGCTTGATTGGTGGTACTCTCACCATTCGAATCATCGATTGCTCGCTTCAACCTGGACGTCGCGGCGAGACTGGCCGACGGTCTATCGTCGCGTAGTCCTCCATCTTCGAGAAGAAATAAAAACAGAAGAACAAGTCTTTAACGAGATACTTTGTTGCTACTGAGATGAAACTCGTATGGTTGATGATTCTCGGCTACTGGTTGAAATAGCATTGTTAGTTGTAACATATGCCTTGTGACCATATCTCGGAATTCCATCACCAAAGACACGCAACAATATGCCAGATGTGTTACTAGTCACATTATAATGCTTAACATAACAGATAATGGATAACACTTAATAAATGTTATTACTAATCACAATATTGTGCGCAAATAGTAATGTTTAATAAAGATAATAGTGGCGCTTAGATATACAACTTATAAAATACTGTATAACATAAAACGTTTTATAGGGACATAAATATTATCGGAAAAACGATATTTAAAAGTCATTGATATAAAATATACGACAATTGAAATCCTGGTTCTTTAGTCCAGAATCTTAAACTGCTTATAATACTATCCATCGGTCTATTAAATTATAAAAAATTTGTCAATTAAGATAAATATTGTAAACAAATTATGTTATCGCTTATTTCTCTTCAGCAAAACGTATGAGTAAAGAATGAATAATAATTGAATTATGCGCGATACGTGACATTAATCGTGAGATATTGAAGTTCTACAGTCACGTTAATTTGATAAACCACGTACTTAAGGCATTTCTTTTTCGATAACATCCTGGCGTTCAAGATCACGTCCGAAAAGTAAATTGATTTTTATGCAATATGTTTTATCTTATCTCTCATCTCATCTTATATATTTATTAGCATTATATTTAAATATAGCTATTAAAATACTTTTAACTTACCTTTCTGTTATTCTATTATCTCTACTATACACACATAGTAAATTTTCATTTTATATTACAAAATGTGTTTCATTCCTCCTGTTTTAACAAAAGTAAGCACATTTTGATAAATCAATTAGCGCCGTATATTTTATATATTTATCAACATGATAAGAATAAGAGCTCATGCACAATGAGAGAAATAAGGAACAAGGAATTAAACATAGAGAGAATTCCGTCTTGCAAAAAGAGGAAAAACCGTGTCTTGAAAAAAATGCGACTATGAATTCTCTCTATGTTAAATTCCTTGTTTCTTATTCCTCTCATTGTGCATGAGCCCTAATCGTGTCGTACGCGAGAGATTATGAGAAGATAGTGAAAAGAAAGTATCTTCTCATGAGTCAAGGTGAAGAACGAAACGAGGTCACGGTCTGCGAGCGTCAAATTATCTTCGTTTGGCTAGCAGTTGTGTGAGCGGTTACGCATATGTTTATATGCGCAGGCGAGCATGCTGCATCATGAGACATCAATCTTGGTTGTCATAATTAATATCGCTTATGCTTTTAAAATTTGCGATAATTTATTCTTTTCTTTTTTCAAATAAAGAAATATTGTTAATATTAATGAATAACTAGTTTTAAAAAAGAAGGAAAGAAACTAAATTTGCGTAAATTGTATCACGCAAATTAACATATTTGCATAAATTATCGTAAATTATTATAAATTGTCACAAACTACTGAAAAATGCCTGTTTATTGACCTATCGATGAGTCATCGGAATGTCTTTGCAAAGATTTTTAGCAAGATTTTAGACTGTTTGCAGAAAAATTAACGTCGTAAATAAGAAATTATCATCTCGCGCCGCGGCGCTATTCATTTTTCAAAGTATCTCTTCTACAATTGTAATTTCTGAATGTTTATGTAGAAAGAGAATGTCAGCAGCCTGATAGCAAACCTGCTCTTTGGCGTTGATTAAAATCATGAAATTATATCCGCGTGTTATCGAATTCGTCGATGGAATTTTGCCGCGTTTGCTAATCTTGCAATTATCCTGAAATTCCCGCGCACCGTCGGCTATTTCTACTTAAATGCACGACGTTGCCATTATGTAACTTAACATTAGCTTTAATTTTTATCAACCTTGATGTATGCAACATGCAATGTCTTTTGAATAATTTTATTGGTTAACGATTATTAGTGCAGAACTAACTCGAATTTATTTACATATCGTATTGCACATCTGTTTGTACAAAACACTAAAAAGATTACTCGATAAAAATGGTTGAAAATGAGAAAAAAAGTGTTATTACGCATCGAATTTATGATTTCTTTTAAACTGCGATGAATATATTGCTTCCTAGTATGTAATTTATTTTTTGTTCTCATAATGTTAGTATACTTGCTCTAGTAGCTAACATTTATAAGTTAAAGAAAGAATATTCTCACACAAAAATATTTAAATATTGAGCTTGTAATTTAATTGTGAATCTTAATTGCGGAAAACAATTAATGTCAGAATGTTTAAGGTATTCGAACATACAATATCACGTTAGTAAACAAGTAGAACACTGTTAAATTTGCTCATGAGTGACAAAATAAAGCTTCACGATTTGTGTGTGTGTGTGTGTGTGTGTGTGTGCTACTCACTTCCATAAGGATAACCATAAGGATAACCATAAGGATAACCAAAGGCGGATCGGGCCTCGGCCTCCGTAAAGGATCCTAGGACAGCAATGAAAGCAACCAGCGCGAAGATCCTAATATCCATCTTTTTGATTGTATCGTCGATCAGTCGGCGAAATAAGTCAACGAGGAAAAACTGAGAAATACTAATGCTTATGTATATTACTTGTTATTTATATATCACCACAGTATATCGCGTAAAGACCGAATGATCCTGATGTTGTCGCCGTCTGCGAAAGAATGACTGGCTCAGCTGATGCCGCGATCATCTTATATAGCATTCACTCGTATCTCGTATCGGCACTTTATTACCTCCTAGCGTTACTCTTCCTTGCGTGAGTGCGTTCACGTAAAAACTTCAAAAGAAATTCTTATTACAGCAAGATTACTATGTAATGCAATTTATTATCGTCATTTTGGTAAAAATTTCCGAATAAAATAATTTCTCTATTTTATCATTTTATATTGCATTAAATAACAAAATATAAATATCTTTAAGGTATGGCGGTATGGCTGTAAGGTATTGACGTATTTACTATCGTCTTCTTGTGTTGAAATTTTTTATATAGCTTTCAATTTAAAAAATGGATTATTAAAGCTTATTTGTAAAAAAAAAACCAAAAGATTTTTCTCATCTTATAGTTTGCAAATTACCTATATAAGTCAGTAAATTGCTATAAAAAATTTATCTTTTGTTCTTAAATAATAACATTTTTCATAGATATGCCGATATTTTAAATTACAAATTTGTTTAGTAAGCAAGATCGATTAATAACATTTATGTTTCTTTGTTTCTTTGTTTGATCGTTCCGCGTCTTTTCAATTTGAGATATTTGCTGCAAATTCTGCTTAGCTTAATAGAATGGAATTGCTCAGACCTTGACAGTGATCTTGTTCCCAGTATTATACCACGCAGCTCCAATTCTTGTTAAACTGTTTTTATTTAGGAAAAACACATGTTTTCAGTTCTATAACTTGCACCGCGATAACCCTGCGATAACAGCAGCGTAAGTAGAAAATAATCTTGGACGGCGGAAACGTTACTGTTAATTATCGATATGTAATCGCAGGATACATTCAATATCGGAATGATACAACAATGATTCAACAATGTACTGTAAAGGATTTTTCCATGTTGAGAAACCAGAACGTTAATTATATAGTTTTTCATTCACACGAGCTTTTAACGTGCACTTGCACTTATGAGACTCAAGTTATCGTGTCCATACGGAATTGCAACGAATTAGAGAAACGAGGTATTTTTCCACAGTGTTTAACTGATATATGTAAATATGTTTGTTTCATGTTTGTTACACAGAATACATCAGAGAATATATATTTACTTTTACAATATCTATAGATTATTTCATCAACATAGAATTTATTTTTCTATGTAATTTATGATTTATTATTATTTCTTAATTTTTAGAACCCGTTCTGACAACTTTCTAAATGATGTACAACGTGTGTTTCATCACGCAATGCCTATCCCGGAAAGCTTTTATTTTTCAATTATATATATCTCGGACGCTATTAATACTGATCGAATTAATCGATATGTTTTTCAATTTATTCCTTAGTCCTTACGATTGAAAGGAAACACAATAGATATTATCCAGACTTAGACAGTAAGTGTTGCTACTTAAAATATCTTTAATATATATATATCTGCATGGGATATATTAAAGATATAAGAATTTATTTCCTTTAAGATATAAAAATATATTTCTCCGTGACCTATCACATTCTGCATAATCTGATTACAAGTAAGCTTCCTTTAATTGTGAAATCCATTGTACACTGCGTATATATATTCATCGCCATCAATCATTCATTTTTTCAGTGGTCGATATTTCATCCAATATCGCCATTAACAGCGATAATTTGCGCGTAATTGTTTTATAAATAATAATAGCCTGTCATTGGATGATCGCGGCCGGTTTCCACATCCTGCTAGATGTGATAATCGATCCAGGATAATCGCAAACGACTCCGTCGTTCTCTGATCCCCTTAAACCCGCGCCCGAAGCTCGAACGTGCATTTTCCAATCAATCGATCAGGGTAATCCAACAAACGATTGATTATCGGCTAGCAGCCAACAAATTAGTACCCTCTCGGTTACATTCGCGGAACTTCTATGCGCAGTAGTGTCTCATTCAAACGAATTATGGTCAGCATGAGTAAAATGTCTTAAATGCAATGCATCGCCTTTTACCCACGATATTGTTGCTCGTTAGTCACGGCCCAACGTGACTCAGGCGCACATATCTTTTAAATAAGTGATGAAAATATTCCATTCTGTTCGAAAGATGGTGCAACGGAGAAATGTTAAAAAATCGAAATGATAACGTTAATACCGCGACAAGCTGATATTATTCACATTACAGAGAAATTTGTATTTTTGTTCATAATATTATTACATTGATACATAAAGACAAATCTCTCTGTATAATGTTAAAGAGTTATTTTCTATTTCCGAAAAGGACATGTGTGCATAATGTCTTTCCTATTTATCTCTTTCAAAAGTAAAATTGTTAATCATGTGATAAAAATAAAATTAGGCTTCTCTTGAACAAATACTCTTAATTTGCGCAACAACCTTATTTATAATTTGTTGAGTTTTGAATAAATAAAAGCCTAGACATCCAAAAATCTTTCCCAACATTTTTCAATTGCTCGTAGCCTTGCTAGGTAAACTAAACTTTTTTCTCTTTTAAATAATAGAATGACGCGCCTGCTCGGGAAATACCCATCACGGAACTTGATTACCTTCTACGCGCAATAATCTGACAGCTGCTTTGCTCCTTCCTGACCGCCCCATTGTTTTCGAAAGTAAGATTCGTCTTCGAGTAAAGCAAGCGTGATTACTATGGCCAAATGCGCATATTTTGTATGTGGATTCTAATCTGTTTAAAGTCAAATTCTATGCAAAATTAAATTTATATAAAACATGTACCTATATAAAATGTTTGCAAATTAAAACTATTGGAGAATGCAATCATAAAGTAATTTTAATGAATTGTGACAAATTAAAGCAATCTGTGCTTATAAATTACAAAACATTAAAAAGTAGAAGAAAATCCTGTACCAATTTATAATAAATATCTGAATATATAATTATTAATAAAAAGTATTCCCTTCGAAAATAGCAACGATTCATATTCATCAATAATGATTTCTATTAACTATAATCCAAAGCACAAATTAAAAAATGCGCAGTTGCATTCCACAAAATAATGTTGGCCTTATATCTGCGTTTCAAGTTCATTGTCAGAACAAAACATGTTTAACCTTGTTTGATCATCTGACTCAGTAAGTATTTCGTATAGCCTTCTATTTAGATTTTATGACTCGTTATGCATTATTAATGACAGAAAGACGTGCCATTCTTTTTCTAAAGATCATCGACCTCAGCATATTCAGCCATTCTGACACAATGATTAGCATTCAAATAATTCACATAACTTTCTTTTGCGGATACAGTCAATTACGAGTAATCGATCGAAGAAACGAGTTCGCGTGTAATGCAATCAAAGATTACGTCAAAGAATTTAAATGCATTACAATTTTCTTTCCCGGATATTCGCCGCTAGCAGTGACGAATGTTTACGAAAAATGCAAGTTTCGTTACGCTAAACGTTTCGTAACAGATTCATTGTATATTATTCATTGTATACTTCTCAGTAATATACATACAATTTACAAGACGCGTTTTCACGGGATTTATCTGTTGCGCAGCAAACAGATCGAGACTGTGTACATTACGCAGCAAATCTCATTATTCATAGGAAATTTTTAAATACTGGAATTTTTATGAGCTTTCAGAAATTCTGGTAAGTGGTAAAAATATTCTTAATACTTTTTAGACCATTAGTGGATAGCGTTTTATCTCTTTATCATGGTAATGTACTTATACATGCAAAGAAGTAACAAGAGTGGACCATTACCATTACCTTAGACAAAATATCTGGAGCTGATATAGCAAAACTTATATTTGTTTGTTGATAGTGCGAGATTTATGTTTTTCCAACTTTATATAAGTTGTGAGTACCTAAGAAAACTCAGTCAAGTCTGTGTCTTGCTTAAGTACTTATATACTTCTACTTAGGTACTTGTCGTTCGAGAAATTCGCCAATCGAAATCATGAAGTGGTTTCTATTAGTGGCAATATTTGCCGTTGCGCAACATCAAGGGGTAACAGGTAACAGCTAATATATTTTGTTTTACTTTTTCTGTCGTGATATATATATATATATATATATATATATATATATATTACTCTATAATCTTTTGTATAATAATATAAATTATTTAATAAAAAATAGGCATGGCAAATTAATTGCTCACCGCTCTAAAGTACTGAAATAATTTAAAATTCATGTGATTGTTCAAATATCGTTTAAACAACTAAAAATTTGCGCGGTTGTTTATTAATATATAAGTAAAATATTATAAACACAAGATAATTTACGTCAATAAAGATTGTGTTTGAAGTTAAGCCCCCACGAGGTGTCAGGAATATTTTCATATCTAATGCATGAATATTGTGTGAATCACACGAGTAACATCATAGATAAACAAAACGCAGAACGTAAGATATCGTATGCATTTTTGATAAACCGCAGATAAAGAGAATGCCGACAGATAAGTAATCGATTACGCATATGAGTATGATAATTATTAATTCTCGTGATTTATACGACCATATTGATAAATCAGAATAGTAATGTATCCGCTAAATATTCCGCGAGAAATGCCGCAAGCGGGAATATCTTTAATTAATCGCTAATTCTCTTCCTTGTATTAAAATGATATATCTATTGTGTTGTGCATACGAAATCCGATAAATAAAATCAAATAAAAATAATTTCTATCTCGGAGCACAAAGAAAAAGAAGAAAACAAAATTTTGTATAATAAAAATATAACATTTAATGTGTTAACGATTAATAAAACATGTATAAGATTTTCTTCAACCTTTTAACTCATTTTACATAATCTATAAGATGATCTATAAAATCAATTTTTCAAGATAGAATTCTACTTTACACGCGCCGTGAATTTTATTACATATAAGTGTATCTTAATGCATATTTTATATACGAGATATTTATTCTAATGTACATACTTATTCTAATAATTCATTACATGTACATATTTATTCTAATAATTCAAATATTTTTTATACGAGTAACGGCGAGGAAACCACGTAAAATTATAAACAGAATTGAGTTATTTTATACAATATTTAATTCATCCTGAATTCTGACAAATTAAGTTGTACACCCAATAGATTACCTAAAAATGGCTATAAAAATTATGTAAACTATTAAAATTAATATAATTAATGGCTTCTTGTGTCGATTGTGTCTAACAATTGCTGGTTTTTATAGTTTCATACACATGTCTGAGCTATAACATTTAAGCTGCATCTTTTTTCTTATATTGCATAAACGACATTGCTGACCAATAATGCATAAATATGGTTCGTAATAATGTATAAAATGCTAATTATAATGCATAAAATCTTAATTATAACGCCACTGTCACACAGCTCAATATTATACGAATAATAGTGATATTTTAAAAATTACATTTTTTTCTTGACAAATTTTTGATAAATCTTTGGTAAATTTTTAATGTATCTTCATTAGATAAAATTTAATAGAGATGTACATATTTTAGTAGTACATATTTCCTTTTTTATTTACAAAAAAAAAATAAAAATTAATATGAATATGTATCGTAATGTAGGTTTCCCCCGAGATGTCCCCGGAGTCTCCGACCACGTAGAAAAGGATTGTGAAGAAACCTATACACTTGAAGATATAAAAACGAAATTAGAAGACTTGACCAAATCCCGTCCAAATTCATTAAGAAACGCGCACGCGACCGGATTTGGTCCAATTGACAAACAATTTGCTGCATTTAATATTCCAATTTTGTCTAAAGCTGTCGATGATATATCAAACGTATTTGGACGCATTAAATCCAGTTACGAACAGAAGATCTTGAGTTTGGAAAATATCGTCAAAAGTAAGTTTCTGAAATGTATAGGGTAACTGGGGGGAATATGCCACTCGTTATGTTTAACAAAGCTACGGCTAGGAGCGTTGTTGTAAATACTGTGAAATTGTTAAAAATATCAGAAAAAAACCAGTATGCCTTTATACCTCAAAAAGAAAAAGAAATAGGAAAAAATAATATTTTTCTTAAGTGTGGCATATTCCCCCGAGTTACCCTACTGTTGGAAAATTTGTGTTAAATATAACATAAATTACATGTCCAAAACGATCCACTCCAATTTTTGTGTCAGTTTAACATAATATGAATGTGTTAAATGGTAACACCGATACTATGTTAAAATATTTTAACAGAAAGGAAATGTTATTCTGATCGTAATTTAAGGTTAATTATGTGTACAATTAACATAATTTTTATGTTAAAGTTAAGATTGTAAGATAAAATCAACATTCTTCTACACACGTGTATATATATATATATATATATATATATATATATATATATGTATGTATGTGATTATTTTACACAAAAATTTTAACAAGGACCTCTTTCAACACAACTACAAAAATTTTCCATAGGTACACAATACTATAACAGATATATCTATCTACTATGAGTTCATTCTATCACGGAAAGAACAGTTTTACTGAAGTATTTAAAAGTTTAGCTAGATACAGATCTGAAAATAATTTTGTTGCACCATTAAAATAATTATAGTAAATCGCTGAAGTATGATAATAATGCTTTAAAAAATTTTTGACATTTTAACAATCAGTTTAAGTGTTCTACATAATTGTTTTGATGGTGCAACAAAATTATCTTCAGATCTGTATCTAGCTAAATCACGAGCATCATTCGTCCTTGTTTAACATTTGTTTTAAACAACAAGGATCAAATGATCTAAGAGGGTTGCGAGCGTGAAGTGGAACACACTTTATACATGAACAGGCACATAATAATTAAGAATTTGCTTTAATAGGCAAATATGAACATCTAAAAGATCTTGTTACAAAAGATCAATCGGGACTTGAGAATGTCGCATCAAGCAATAAAACACAAGTAAATACACCTCAAACAGCCTCTACACTGGACGAATCGGAAGTCAATCAGCAATCGCATATATCTGGTCGTTCCTTAGACATCCCATTAGTTGCTTCCATTCAGAGTTACTTATCTGACAAAATAGACTACATAAAATTGAGTTACCAACAGATAAAAGAGATGACACATTTCCAAAATACCATCGACAGTAAGATTTTGAAATTTATACATAATGCCATAATAAAAAGTATATCTATATGTACTATATGAATGGATACACGATAATTTGCTTTATTGTAGATATAAAATATTATATTAATGTTCTTAAGAACAAGTTAAACAAGAATACAAAAGATCAATCAACACTTGAAAACATCGCATCAGACGATAAAACGCAAGAAAATGCAACTCAAACAACCTCTATACTGGACGAATTAGTTAATCAGCAACCTACTCTAGGTGAAAATGACAACAAGAAAGAGGAGTCTGAAGCTGACAAAGAGATCGAAGGTAAGTTTTTGAAAGATATACATTGTGCTATAATATAAAAGATATATATCTATATTCACTATATACGAATAAGTATATGTACATAATAATTGAGCATTTGCTTTATTCTAAATTTGAAAAATTTTGTTACAGAGGACAAAGATCAATTGACACTTGAAAACACCGTATCAGGTGACAAAACGCAAGTAGATGAAACTCAAACAGCCTCTACACTGGACGAATCAGTAGTTAATCAGCAACCTACTCCAGGTGAAAATGACAACAAGAAAGAGGAATCTGAAGCTGACGAAGAAATCAGGGGAAAATTTTTGAGAGGTATACATTATGCTATAATATATCTATATCCACTATATACGAATAGGTACATGATAATTGAACATTTGCTTTATTCTAAATCTAAAAAATCATGTTACAGAAACCAAAAATCAATTGACACCTAAAAACACCGTATCAGGTGACAAAACGCAAGTAAATAAAATTCAAACAGCCTCTACACTGGACGAATCAGTAGTTAATCAGCAACCTAAAATTGTTAGAGTGCCGCTATATAGAAGGTGGAAACATAGACCTCCGCTACGTAGACAGTGGAGACATAGACGGTATATGGAGGCCTAGTTTAAACCGATCACTTGATCGGTGTACCTATATAAACTAGGCCAGAGTGCCGCTATATATAGAGATATAATATACAGATATGTGAAAGATAAAAGTGACGACAAAGAAAAGAAGTCCGAATAAGATAACGAAGAACCATGGACATCTGAGAGTGCATAAAGTATATATTAAAAGACAAGAAGATAAAACTCAAATACGACCTACGTCTACAAATGAATTGGAAATTGGAAAGGAATAAAAATCCTAAAATCGATTAAGATTTTCCGGTGACGAGAAGAACTTGAAAGAAAGGGCTAAAGTTAAATTGCCAATAATTCTTCATTCGATAAAACATAAAAACACTGAGTAGTAAGGAAAACGGTCAGACGGGAGAATATAAAATGTTGGCCAAAAATAAAAGAACGTTAACAGTTATGTTTCAATCAAATAGAATGTTCCGAAGAATCGAAATTGTCAAAAAAACGATGAGAGCAAAAAAGTAAAGCGTGCGACTAAACAAGAAAAACATAAGAAATATAATAAAACTTTAATCTTCAATATAAATCATTAATAAATCTGCCACAAGATCATAAGAAAATGTATTAACTTACTATTCTTACTTCAATGTTCATGTTTAGAAATGTTATTCAACAGTTCTTTTCTCAATTTAGTTTTGCGGGCCATGGTTGTTTAAATACTTATTAAGTTTTGCTTCTTTTATATATATAATATGTAACTTCTCAAAAATTAATAAAATAATTCGCATGATCATTGTATTCCTTTTAACCTTAATCATAATCGATACTGTGGGGTTGCGTAAAATCGCTCGTAGTAAGCTATGGAAGCCAATATATATTATTGTCATAAAAGAAATTGTTGTATTGTCACTAAAAAAATTGTTTCAAATTAAATATATGTCCATAAGATTTTTAATTATAATTCATTTCTATTTAATGTGTACGCTAAAAAATTCAAAAAGTTTACTGATCGCTGATATCTGGTAGCTTGAGTCATTGAGAATCACATTTCTGCTTCGTGATTCGCGTCACCGCGCAACAATTCAGTAGAAAGAATTACGCAAATAAACGCGTCCTGCATCTTAATAATGAATCTAAGGTCGTGCGTGGTTATAGAAAAAGGGCAAGGCGATGGCACGATCAAGTCAGAGCGCTCTCAGACATGGCGAAGAGCATCGATAGCGTTCTTTTACTAACGTTCGCGCTGTTGTTCGTACGGGCAGGTGAGAGAAATATTTCTGAATAATGGAAATACAAGTGTAAGCTGCGCTTAAAGATATGGAAAATGTCGACAAGAAAGAATTTATGTGATAAGTGCGAGTATATCATAATTGCGAGTGTTGCTAACTGAAAAGATTCTTTTTCAACTCGTTGGGTGTGTCATGATATAGTGCATGTTACAAGATTCATGGAATTTTTATTATTTCATCATACATGGACGATAGTGATGTTAGCACCGAATTCTAATAATATATAATATATATTTTTGCAAAATTGAATAAATTATTGTTGGGGCATAATTTAACTTCAACGAACTGTGATGGTTTGATTCATTTACAAATTTCAAATATAAAATAGGATTTACTCAGATTTATCTTCCATAGTGCAACTGTGTTACAAGTGATTAATATTGTCTTTAGTCTTTACTTTTAAAATTTGCAATAAATTTTCATAATATTGAATAGTTCATTTAAATAGAGTTTTTAGTCTCAAATATTGGTATCAACTAATTAATGCAATTCAGAATTATTTAAATCGAATTGTACAAATTTAATTGAACGCACATCAATTATGTTTATCCATAAAAGTGTTACGATCTGGAGATTTACAAAAATTTTGTGTACGTATATATACATATATATTTCAATGTCAATGTTCTCATAAGTGATGCAAGTATACAATTTAGTGATATATAAAAATACATAAATCTATTTTTTCTTATCACCTCCTGGATTTCTAGATACTTGAACAAACGTTTTTCATTGAACAGACGAACACGAGCGATGGAATACGCCGCCAGAACTAACGCCCGAGTCAGTCAAGATCTTAAACAATGAGGAACCTCAGACACGTCTCTTTTCTTTCGTCCCCACGGCGACTGTCAGTTTAAACGCAGGGAATAATAATGCGCACTCCGTCAGTCTCGGTGCGAGTCTCGATGGCATTAGCCTTTCGGAAAGTAACACTTACAATCATCCTACGGGGTATGGGCTTGATGGGTGTGTATATAAAATAATGTATTGTAATTTAAAATTCGTTTGTAATTGCATTCAAAAAAAGAAAATCCAAATAATTACAAACACATAAAAAAAACTCAAAGATAATTATAAATTATATATTTCTTTATATACTATATAATACGTTTAGAACATATAATAAATCTATTTTGTTAAAAATACTAGTGTATTTGCTTTGATTATTTTTCGATTATTCAGAGAATGTTTATATTTTTTCCCTAATATACATTGTATATATATATATAAAAGACAGTTGCTTTTCAGATCTTCCGTTTCCGTAAGCAAATCAGCGACTGTTTCCGCG
Organism: Temnothorax americanus; assembly: GCF_048541705.1. Lineage (NCBI taxonomy): Eukaryota > Metazoa > Arthropoda > Insecta > Hymenoptera > Formicidae > Temnothorax > Temnothorax americanus. The sequence continues at coordinate 1,532,689 of NW_027509286.1, forward strand.
GGATTATCAGGAATTTCTACCGCAGGTGCGGAAGCTCATAGTAACGGTAACAATGCCAAGACCGAAAGTCATTCGTTTAGCTTTGGTCAAGCAACTGCAACTTCTTTCGGAACGATTGAAAATGGACAAACGATTACCGGCGCTATATCTTCCGCTGGTAGCTCGCCATCCTCTACAACTGGTGGTAATCGTAGACAATTCTCGCAAACTGGTGCCGTCAATGCGCGATATCCCTATTGGCCAACATGGAGCAATATTGGTCCAAACAATGGGCACAACGGTGAGAGTAATTACTAATTACATTTTTATTGGATTATTGCCCAGTTTTCGTATTATTAAAAAATTAATTATCGACGTTTATTGTGTCATGCGGTAATGATCAAGGATTGAAATTATTATTTTAGATCAACGTTTTAATCGGCCAACATTGACTGTTTCGAAACCGTGCGATGAAACACGACCGACGTTGAACATCGATGCGCCCGACGCATTCAGGCGAGAACAAAACCCAACGATTCATATCTACAAATGGCGACCGAATCACAGGGTTTCCCGACCAAGTTTCTCGATTGAACATCAGCTGGACGATTCTAGAAATGGTCGAATTCATGGATCGACGAGTCTTCAAATCGAAAGCAAAGATTCTAAACAGGGATATTCCGACGGTGATTTAATTTCTGATCTCGCGCAAACTGTTGGTGAATTGCTTGACATTGTACGATAAGTGTAAAAATAAAAAGCTATACATATTTACAAAATTTATTTTACAGCAAATTTTATTTATTAAATATTTTCTTATTTGTTGCAGCCAATCAAAAAAGTTGGCCATAATATTTCGATTCTTCTTTAATAGTTAATTACAAAGTTAATCTAAATTTGAAGATAATATTTTTGGAAATACAACTATAATTTTTTAAAAATTTTGATAATTAAATGCGTATCACTTTTCATAATAACAGTATTAATTGAACTACGGTAGCAATTCACGCGCGCGCGAGAGAGAGAGAGATTCGCGTGACGTAATTTATTATTTCTTTTACTTAAAAATTTCTTGTCTCATCGTGGTTCCAGGAAATTGATTCGCGCAAAGATAAGTTGTAATAAGATATGAATCTCGCTCGAAGTAAGTGAGGTTAAAAGGGTTAAAAGAGGAAAACGGTATTAAGACTTTGATTAATATGAGAAACTTCATAAACTTTCGATTATGACATGCTGTAGAGATATAGTAAATATTTAAAAATTAAGCTCTCTTGTGTGTTTCATGTGCTGGAAAAAATAATAAAAAATTGCTCTACTTCTGTAGCTATATCTATAATAGATTTTTATTGTAAAATATGTATCTCATAAATGTGCTCATTATTCATTAGACACTAAATGACTAATAATTCATTTATTCAAAGGAAATAAGCTCGACCATAATTTTTGAACTTGGATTTTATTTTTCAAAATATTAATTAGTATAACGATTAGCATAAACTTTTTTACATGTAAGTATTTCTCACGTCATTTGACTTCAGTTCCTATTTCATAAAATAAATGAAGGTCAGCGCTGAAGATTTCTGAAAGTCCCTGGTCTCTTAATTAAGGAATATAAATACTTACAAAATGAGTTCTTACTTTCACAATTTTATGTCAAATACCTCTATATCAGATATGTTTCTTTTATTTTTTCTTAAATGTGTATCTTGCATTATTTCTTGTAAAAAATATATATACATAAATGTATATAATATTTAAGGTATGTGTATATATATGTTCGCAGTGTGCTGAGCTCTGTGGGTCCGTGGATTTGCTAAGCCCAAATGATTGCAAATGATTGTGTAAATCAGTCATATCTGTGGGATTGTAGGTCAAGATATGATCTTGAACTTATCGCGACATCTTTGAAATAACTGATGGCTTGAATAACTTATGGAACAACCGAAGTCTGTCTTATCGACAACTTTTAATCAATTTTAGCAATACTATCAGCAGACGGTACGTGAGTTAGAGTGACAAATAAATGAAGGCATGAATTCGATGAATTGATTAATTATTAAAATTTGGCCTTATTAATCTTTTCAATAGAAGAAATAAAAATGTATCTTTTTTTTCAAATAGGCAAAATAATGTACTGATAATAATGTACTGCAAAAAGATTTTTCTAGTCAGCAAAGACTTGTAATATTTATTTAAGAACCGTTTAAATATATCATCTTTTTTAATAATGACAAATCCCTCTCATTTATTTTTCAATTAGAATAATTTTTAGTTAATTTTTCGTCAAATTATAATACTGAACGTACTAATCCACTATTTCCTTAACTCGTAAATCATCAAAACGCACTGAAGACAGCAATTAATCACACACGGATTTAAAAAATAGCACTCATCTTTCCATGAATTCAATTTCTAGGAAATTTTGCGCGAAGGAGAAACATTGGACGTATATACATAGATAGAAAGACTTTACAACAAATCAAAAACAAATCTAAATCGAATTCTGTGTATCAAATAAATGCCCATCTATCAATTTAATTCATCTCCCTTAAAAGTACAATAAATCTATAAAAATCGTACAATTAATCAAGGGATACGAGACGGATAGATCAAAACGCTATATCGGTGAAAGCAACATCGAATCTATGGTATTTGTGAAGCCTGAAATACTCGCCGATGCTATTCAAGGTCTCAGCACTGACTCACCGATCGTCTCAGTTTGACTCACAAAAAGCCACGGCGAAAATAATTATCGTGAAACCGGTCGGACATTATTCGCGAGAGATTCGATTATTTATACTCTACAATTAACGAAGAGCAAACTGACATTTGTCTTGTGTTAGGGGCATAAGATTGAAGCTATCGCGTACCAATAGATTTTTATTTGATAATAACGCATCGGTTATAATAATACCGTGGCATAATGTCAGGCGTAATAAAGATCACATAACGACCGATAACCAACTTCTTTTTTTTTAAAGAACTTCATAAAGTTATCAATAAATGACAGCATAGAATAATTAATTTGCTAATGGTCAAGAAAATCCTCAACGTTATAATACGCAATTATTTTTTTAAAACTATACGATAATTGTATACATGTGCTCATGACCAATTATGGATCAATATAATAATTATCGTTTAATTGTTCCAATATTCGGAAAACTTAGATATTTCTTAAACATTAATGTTTTTTTTTCATGAATTAAATAAATCAATGTACATTTTATATTAAATAAAATTTAAAAAATGGTTTAATTTTGAAATATATCTACCACTTTTAAAAATACTTTAATCTTTATAAGATAGCAGTTTAAGTTGTACTAGACATTTCTTTGTAGATAAAAATCTTTGCAAAAATGTACATATACATATGTACACTTCAAATAATTACTGCAATAACAAATCTGTTGCTAATCTACAATAACCGTCCACCTCTAATTATCTTGCTTTTATGACTTTTTTATATGGTCGTTAAATCAGTATGCAGTCGTCGATATTAGTTCGAATCGTGAGAATAATCTATAAACAAGCGCATATGCCTTAACTTTTTCGAATCAATCATGATTTCGAGATTCACGCATTTTTATATATTGTAAATAGCAATTACGTAGATTTGCGTAGTTGCGGTGTTGCATATATAACTGCAATGATCTACGTCACATAAATCATAGCTATAAATTAATTGTGCGATGATACATGTGTTAGCGATATTCATTCTTTATTCTTTATGCATTTTTAGGAATATATGGAATACCGCATTATTACTAGACTATTACAAAATATATGGTCCGTTAATAACTGGATCCTTCTTCGAATCGGCATCTTCCTTCAAAGATATTTTCGTCACGACTCTCCATCATCGGAGCGATTAAAATTTCTAAATCTCATTTATACCTTGATCTCAGTCAAGGCTAAATGAACTCCGCATTCTTTTATAGTCAACAGGAAGATGATTTGTGTTGTCGACGGCTCATGCGGTTTTAGTTACGCATAATTCAAATAAACCGTACATATGATACATATTGTTCTTAGTAACGATATTCATACAATTATGGACCCTCTCAGAAAGTCGAATCTGCAAGCTATATTACATTTTCTCGGAAAATGTAATTATTTCCGCTTGCGTACGAGTGTATCGTGTTATTGATGACGTTAATAGAAAGTGTTGTTAAAAATGTATTTTAATTGATACATACAACACTCATATGACGCGTATAAAAGCAGCGATAAGAATGACAGCGGTGATAAAAATATTAATATTATTTTACAATACGAAAAAATAGCAATGCTGATTCTTTTTTATTATATAAATTCTTTTTATTATAATAACATTATATTAATTAACAAATAGCTGACTCTACTAAATGTATTGGATATTTATCTTGAAAAACTAAAAATTAATGTTACGTTGTCGTGTTGTGCATGATCGTTCATAACTTATCGTTGCTGCATTTAATTTCATCTTATCATGAAACACAATTGTAAATTAAAAAACGCGAGATCTAAACATGTTTATCGATTATAAACAATATATATTAGAATAATTTTAAATCTCGAAAAAAATATGTTAGTTGCGTGTTATTACATCATGTACTTGCTTAAGATACTTGGAAACTTCTATCGATGTTTTTATAAGCAAGGTGATACGTCCGTGATAAATGATATAGGATAGAATATGCGAAAATTTACACATAAGCAAAATTGACAACCAATAACATGCGTGCAACTGGTTTAACCGCAGCGAAGCAAACAGGAAATATTAACCGGATAGTTTGCATATGCAACTTGATCGTGATTCTAAGCACAATGTTAATCACTGTAGGATCAACATTTTGCATTAAATTAAAGTGTAATATACAGAAGCATTTAAAATAAGAGATATAAATTGATAGGTATATAAATTGATAGAAATTAATAATATTTTTGTTTTAAAATTACTATATCAATAATTTTTTTAATTAAATAATAAAAAATAGCTCAAAATAACAACAATAAGAGAAATTTTTAATTAATTTTCAAGTAAATAGAGGCCAATGACGTGTTTGAAAATCTCACAGTCAATCTTACAGTCTTTTTTGTATACGTAGATCTGCTAAGACAGAAAATGTTGCAATTTCAACGCTAATTGGGAAAAAACACGTATGTACTCGAGTTGGGAAATCCTAGCGAACGTCATTCCATGTTTAATGTATGGAAACTGTTTAATTACAATAATAGCTCGATGCCGGGGAATCATTCCACTATTAGTCAAAGTACATGACGTGATGTTGCTACGATTATTGAGGACTACGTACATTAGAATATCTGTTAATATAATGTGTTAATAGTAAACAAAAATGTGAATAACTAAAGTTAGTAGGTTAATGATGAGTTAATGAACAAGCGAAGATGCCTATTTATGCCTATTCTGCGTAAGACACTATTTAAAAAAGGTAATTACTGGTATGCAATCTCTCAGTAGTCATTTATTAGCATATGTATTTTAGTAGTTCTCTGACAATCAGATCCTTATTCTTTCCTATTATTTTCATCATTTCCTTATGATCTAACGCCTTAGAAGCAATGAAAAGTGGCTAATTATGGCTATTAATTTTTGCGTTATTAACTTTTATGTGTCTCTCACACACACCAGCTATACTGTTCTCGTTAACATTTGTATTATTTATGGTATAGGAATTCTCTTATACTAATAATATGTACAAGAAAAATTTTGTTTAATGCATTTCGTTAACGTTATCATGACACTGTGATGAACGATAAAAAACCACAAGAGAATTATTTGCACACAGAAATTGTGTTTCAGAGCGCACGCACTGTCGGGGACTCCCTCGGAAAATCCAAAAATCAGCGCATCGGCCGCATCGGCGCGGTGTGGCGTGCATGCAACGCGCGGAGGAAAGCGGTGGAGGTGGCACGTTACATAATTACATCAGGATCAAACGCGTAGCAGATAGATAACTATAAAAGCAGCGAGATTAAAGGATTGGCATGCAGTGCATCCTGGGAACATCGAATCCCGTCATCATGGCAGTTCGTGCTCTCAGCCTAGTGCTCCTATTTACATTTGTCTCGGTCATCTTCGGATTGCCGACTACAGCTGTGCCAGGTGAGAGAATAGATCATTCATTGCATATAGAATACTTGGTAATATGTTGCTGCGATTATATCTGATAAAAGTCTTTTTGTATATAATTATTACGTTTTATACTTTTTCGGAAGATTATATATCTTGACTTTCTTAATTTCTTCCAATTTTTCAATTTTTACATTTTAATAATAATTAAACAAATTTTAACATTTAATTCAATGTATTAACTTACATTGTAATAATCTTCATATAAAAAGTTATATATGATTATATTATATACAGAATTTCTAATTAAACCGTCACTATGAATAATTCGCGATTTTTCAGATAAACTCTAACACTTGTAAGAGTACAAAGCTTAATAACGTAAATTTTTTTCTTTAAATAAACATTAATGTTTTAATGTTTTTTCATATAGAATTGTCACTTTGGACATATTCCATAGATAATCAATCGATATATACGTATTTATATTCAATTGATACGTATTTATTCTAAATGTTTTATTTAATCTTATTTATACCTATTTTGATGTTGTATAGTTCTCTGTTTATTCTTCGCAAATTTAAATATTTCTTTGGAGACTTTGAAAAGCAGTGAGCTTTGTGATCTATCCAACAGATCTATGCAACAGACAAGATCATGTTTATCTTCGAAAATAAAAATGATGTCAGAATGCACGCGTTGGCACATAAATCCAATCGCTAATTTAAAATTCTCTGCACGTCAATTTACGTCAATCGATGCGTCTTCCTATTTCTATTCACGTAATGATCAATTAATTTTTTTTATGCGATTATTAGAACCAGCTGTAAATACACAAGAAGAACACACATTGTCGACCGAACTGTTACCGCCGCCCGTAGACGAGAAGGAACACCATGCTACAATCTATATAATTAATTTGTACGCCGTAAAAAATGGTAGCAGCAACGCATCGGAGGAAATGTTTCAGAATGAAGTCGTAGAAACGATACCTGACATATTGGGTAAGCGTAAATCAACGAACGACATACGATGTCTCTGCACATCTTATCGGGATATCTTTTAATAAGAAATTTAATTTGACGTTAATTAGCTACAAAATAAGGAGTATCTTATAAGAAACGATAGGCAACGGAGCGAGCCGAGTGAAAAGAATTCTTAGAAGGGATTTGAATAAAAAATATATGCTTGCAGAGCCGCTGGTCTCCGTTCTCCTAGTAATAGACGACGATGAAAACGAAGAGTTAGAAAAGCATCCGCCAGTCGACCTCGATGAATTTGCGGAGGGATTGGAAGGCCAAGGTTTCAAGGTCGACAAGATCGATCTTAACAGCAAGGCGAAAGTGCTTAAAATGAAATTGGAAAAAGCGGAGGCGGAGAGTATGATAGACTCGGTAAAGGGTAATGAGAAAAAATTCCGTCAAAAGAGGACCATCTGCCTGAAATGCGGAGGAGGAGGAGGATATGGAGGAGGATATGGTGGGTATCCGAGCGTGGGTGGTGGTCAATGTTCTACATGTGGAGGAGGTTATGGTGGTAAGTTATTGGTGGAAAGTAAATTATTGTTTTAACCGCGAAAGAGAAAAATATAACTAATTGATAAATACTTATATACTAACGTTAATAAATTAAATATGCCCGAAACTGTGGTATACCTACTGTTTTTTTTTCATCACAGATTTTTGATTACTTTGAAATTGACTTTTTTCTAAATAAAAACGCCATTGCACTTACAGTTAATAAAATAACTGCACCGATGACTATAGATATAAGACTATAAAATATACCAAAACTGTTTTTTTAATATTAATACATTTGGATTTTTGCTATGTAAAACAATAACTATTTTATATATCAGTAATAATAGTTATTTAGAATTTGCGTCAAAATATTGGATTAATTATCGCAAAAATAATCAACTTATTATGCATATTTCTAAGAATTGAAACATGTTTGATCGATTTCCGTCTGCATTTTTTCTAGATGCAACAGTTATTCTCTTTAATTTTTACATGCATTATTTTGAATAAAAAGTAAGTTATCAAATAAGAAATAAATTATTAATCGCATAATGCTCGCGCATCATGCTTTGAAAAAAATTGTTTAAAAATAACGCTTGAACCTTAATAAAAATTTCAGAATACTTAATCGAGTGAATTGAAAGACGAGAGAAATTGAATGAACATTGCTTTTTCTAATTAATATCGTAAATCATAATATTAAATAAATCCCTTACATATAAGAAAAATACTAATTATAATAAAATGTTAATTGACAATAACAAAAGTTTTTTGCTCGCTTAGCTTCTTACAGCTGAGATTTGCCACTCATAATAGTATTAATAAATATAACTAAAATATCAAATTTTCTAATTATATATTAATACTGGCTACACTGCTAAACTCCAATCTAACGCGCTTAGGTCGGTTCTACAATCAGTCATATATCGTAGTCGGAACGTAGCCGATGGTCCAATGACAGAATTTCTTTTTCGAAAACGAATTTTCTTCATTGGACCATCGGTTACGTTCTGACTCCAACATACAACCCAGTAAGCAAGAAACACCAAGAAACATTTTAACTACATTACAGCAACGTTTTAACATTAATGCAATGTATAGTTGAAATGTTTCTTGACGTTTCTTGCTTACTGGGAATAAGTGATTGTAACCGGTCTTAACATGGGCACGCTTTGTCTAGGGCATCGGGTAGCAGTGATACCAGTTGTTGTCGTACCTATTACAGGAGGAGGTCATCGTGGAGGAGGCGGCTATCATCGCGGCGGCGGCGGCGGCGGCGGCTGTAGCACTTGCGGGTATTAATCCTATTTCTTAAACGCGATAAGAATTAATCGTATAAAAACATATAATTATTAAGCATAAAAAATAAGCTGTATATTTAAAAATGGCTATTTTCATGTTTAAATCATTCTTAATTGTAAAATTGTCATTTATATTTTAACTTGAATTATATATTTCAAAAGACAAATTTTTCAAATATCCTGCAACTATATAGCCAATACAGTCTGCTTAAATGATCGCTAAATGTTTTATTAAAACTTATTATTCTTAAATTATCTGTATTAAAAATTTTGTACATCTTTAGCGGTGGTGGATACGGCGGAGGAGGCGGAGGTAGTTATTCTCAATCCTCTGCGTCGGCCCAGGCTTCATCTGGAAACTGGTAAGGATTTTTCTGAGATGATTATTTCATTATCAACAGCTTACATTTGCATCGACTAAAACGTCATTTCCTTTTTCAGGGGAAGAAAATGAGCAGAATAAATATTATGCCATGATTACGTAAACGTATTGCCATTAATGATTTATGCTGCCTTCATGTTTAATACACGTGTACAGTAAAAAAAAGCGGATTCTTCAAATACCATGAATCATCACAAATAAACATTGCGGGTATTAACACAATATTTAAAAATAGCCCACTTAAAATATTGTAACGTATTTCCCCTTCACTCGTTTGTATATAACAGACACTTGTACTGGCGCACGGTGGCCACGAATAAATAACAAAACAGGTTTGGCTTTTTAACAAAAATCACGATTTCCTGCGTTATTCGGACGTAAACAACTTCTTAGAAATAATTACGAGGTTCGTGATTAGTTTTTCATGAATCTTCAGCGGAAAAAACGCTGCGTGTTAACAAGACGGCGCTGCGTCCGCACTCCTCGCGTGGCTTTAATAGTCCATTAATTTCTACGCTTCTCGATAAAACTGCACTTATGGTAATAATCCATCATCACTATTATCTTTTTTTTCGTTAACTCGCAAAATCAGCGAAACCGGAAAGTTTTCTCGGAGAAGACCTTCATGTCCCGAGGAATTCGCTAATTTCTTCTCCGTATTTATTTATGCAGTTAAATCTTTTACTATGATCACGCGTTAAAGCCTCGAAAATAGTCAAAAAAGATTATCTTATGAATGGAATTAGAATAAAACCCACAGAAAAGTATAAAAGTCGTAATACGTATAAGTCATGTGAAAGAGATTATAATTCGATGACAAGCGATAAAGTTCATCGTCCAAGTTCGTGAAGCGTAATGCATGTTCGAATTCGTTCCGCATTATATCACACGAAACCCGTTCCGCATTATCAAACCGTTGTAATTCACTCAATTCACTGGTGCCCGCAACCGGCGGCGGCGCCATAATCTCGCCTGGCTCTTCTCTCGCGTAGCTTTCCGCGATCGGCGTCATAAGTAACTCACGCGCGTTTCTATCGGTGGGATTTAAACGGCCACAACCGGGCTCTCTATAAATACGACCGGTATGAAAGCGGCCGGTACCGCAGCATCCGCGGAACGATTTCAGCGATGCGCCGGCCGGGGCCGACTGTCTGTAACAGCGAGTGGCAACAGTAATTACGGGCGCGAGTTGGATGAATGTAACGGTAAAGTCTTTCGATTCCTTTCTTTCATCTTTCCGGACAGGGAGAAGGAGGATACGCGGCGCGGAACGAATTACTCGCCGAAACGCGAAGCCGGATCGAAGCGCACGATCGGAAGCGGGCGCACACCATCGGACAGGCGTGCGTTCATCTCGCGCGATGCAGCCGGGCGCGCCCGTACTTCGAGCCGACGATCCGTTCGGCCAACCTTATCGGCATGATTAACTGCTGAAAATAAGAACACCGCGTCCAAAGCGCGAGAAGAGCAAATATGAGGAACGTAACTCGCTTCATGCCGACTAAAGTGGCCTTATTCGCTGGTCATTTGCTGTATGCGTCAGCAAGTTTTTTTCCTATTAATTTCACGGTCGTAATTACAACAATTACGGATTGCGTCTCAAATTTTTTCGGAATTCCTTTATCTACACCTCACTTTACGACCAACTCCATTTTTCAAGACTCCATCCTCGAAGCTGGCTATTATCAAAATTGAGGTCAGGAGATTCATCGGAAGAAAGATTTGACAAAGAGCAAAAAATGAGACATGAGGATTAAGTAAATAAAAATAAGAAAAAATATTGAAACACAATTTATTTGCAATGCAAAGTGTGTAATTTGCCGATGTGTGCTAATATGTGCAATTCTACACGCATCTGTAAGTTGAAAATTATTTCAAAATTTCTTATAATTAAAAAAATGCAATTTTCCTTAAAACAACAATCCGTAAGTCTGTGCGAAACAGACCTAATCTGAATGGAATAGAACAATTAAAATTTTTTAAGTTCTTGCAAATTAAAAATTTGTTCGAAAATCCGACGTGTCTTTGGAAGTTCTGGACAATAATAAGTACGGATGGTTTTGTAAGAGCGACGGCACGCAACGGCCTGGAGAAAATGTGGGTCTACGGGTCGTCAAACACCCATTGACTCCGATCGATCGCGCCATCGTATATATAGGCAAGGACTCTTCTTCTACAATCGCGCGTATTTTCTGGTCGTTGACCGTCGTCGGCCGGCGAACTCCGTGGACTCTGCGACCACAAGTCGCTCTACACCGCGCCGCCAGGAAAAACTGGGCGAACCAGGGACAGATCGTAAAAACTTACTCGGACGAGTGAAGTAATTGTACGTTCGGCGGCCTCCCCCTCAACTTCTTTCTCGGGGCACTCCGAAAGTGCCAGAAATTCGCATGTGCGCGCCACTCACAATACACATCATATTATTAAATAGCAGAGTACTTATTTCTGACACACACACACACACACACACACACACACACATGTAACTTTGGCAATTTATGTCTTGTCTTGTTCATATATAACAACGAAATTAAATACAAATGATTAGTACATTATAAATTTTATTTCTATATATTCTTTATTGCTTTCCTTATCGTTCATTAACGCTAGCATTGTCCGAACATTGTATTTTATACGTATTCAGTGATCATACGTTACGAATACTTAAAGTACAAATAACTTACATACCGATCTTTTATTAGAAATATTTATTAAAAAATAAAAAGGTTCTTTTCAAAAGTAGCAAGTTGTAAACTTGGTAACCGGATTATCCTTTATAATAAAATTAGAATGCAGTTTGTATATTAATAATTTATGCAGAGTTCCACAGATCATTTATATCCGTTATATTAAAACGTCAAAGAATCATTTATAAATTATTATCATTAAAAATGATCGCGACAGGTTAATGATATACTACTCTACCTATAAGTCAATATACTAGATAATTCCACGAGATTGATAAGGAAGTTATTCTAGCTAAAACCGGATTTGTGCGACTGAAACTAATTGACGGTTTCTACATCGTATCATGTCAATGAACGACAAGGTATTAAACGGCAGAAATAAAATGATCATAGATCATCAAGATTATATAATTGAACTGTCGTCTAAAAATGCAGTGATACAATAATTATGAAATAACGTTTCTGCGAATCGAGCTACATATTATCACACACACAAGAATGTGGACTTCGTACGCAGATGTTTCACAAAGATATTGTAAATTATCTGTCGACAAAGTTCGTCCAGTTTTTATCCCTCTCCAATAGACTCGAGAATTATAGAGCAAACACGCCCGACCATTTGAAACATTAATCACTGTCTGTTGTAGCACGCGATCTAATCCACTATTTTATTATTTCACTTTTTGCGATGATAGCATATATCAGTGCTATCGGTAAATTAATGACGTTACCGTAGATTACGCCGAGCAAGTGAATGGGCCTACATTAGATACATAATACATTCGCCGTAGATGCGAGAGTAAGTCGTCTAATCTCACTTCTACAAAATAAAAGATTTCGTGTATCGTTATTAACCTTTGCGCCCATACGTTTGAATTATGGTCGACACGCTTCGTCGGATCTCCCTGTATGTAATATCCAATCTAATTTCTGTGAGCTCATCTTGATGATCATATTTGAATATCCAGCGAAAAATAAATATCTCGTGCAAAAAAATAAATTCTGTTCAAACGCAATTTATTTATGTATCTTACACGTAAACAAAACATCTTTATATCCTTGTAATTTTGTGGGTCTAGCTATTTTTTATATTTAATTATAAGAACGAACAAAATGAGAAAAATAAAAGTAATTCCGCATTTAATTAATATGAATTATATTCGCAATTATTTATTCGAGCCATTGGAACCTCTTAATAATTGTTATATGTCCTAAATTTAATTATTGTGGCTGAGTATTAATTACACAGTATGTAGTTTTATTTGGGTATAACTAGAGGCACGTCTGGATAAGATGTAGGATATGTCAAGCGGCATATACTTCACTAACGAGAGCACTTGCGCAGCAGTCCCGGACCCTTATAAGCGTGATCACCTGTTAGCATCCGCCTAACATCGGCAATAATCGTAATAACGATAAGATACGGGATGAAATATTATCGTTTCGTCGCGATGCGATCACCGAGTCCGCGCCTCGTTTTCTACAACTCAAAACGCCGCGTGCCTCAAGATTGTCGGCGATTAGAGCACACTAGGCTTTAATTTAATCCTCCGGGAGTCTCAGGGGGTCGTAAAGGGAACCGGTTGCATACGATTGGAATTTGCATAGGAAAGTTCGCGGTACCACGGTACATACAACGCACGAGTGACTTACTCGCGCGTTTTACTTTTTCGCCCGTTCGCGTCGAGACGGAACGTTTTTTTTTTTTCATCGCGACTCGACAGTGTGTGAGACGCAGCCGCGTAACGTTTTTCAAACGACGATTCCGTATCTAAACGGGAATTCCGTGCTAACCGATTGGCATGCAATAACCGCGTATTCGCCTACGCGTGCCACTTTGTCGATATTACAAGTTGAATCGAGGTCATTGCGATTTTTGAAGATAAACGCATCTGGGAAAGCGAAAGAGCGAAGCTCGGCAGGAACATACTTAATCGGCCTATATCGAAAACCAGTAAATCAGGCGATAGAAGATTGGAAAATCTGGAAGATATAAAACCGGCGACCTTCGTCGATATTCCCAAACGGCCTAGATTACAATAGAGCCATCCTGCTTGGCAATTGCAATTGATCTAATCGCACCACGTTCGACATAACACGCATGAACCGCATGAGGATCAGGCGAGGGCACAAGCGCGACTGAAGACTAACAATTATTTATTTATAAGTCGCTACTACGACAACGCGCCAGGAATTAATCCCGATTGCGATTGCATTTTAATCACGATACACTTCTGGACTGTCGATGCGCTCTTCTGCTAACCGGTTGCAGCATCATCGCTTCGTAAGAACGCTTGTTACATACTGCTAGGAGTCATACTTAATTATGACTTATGATTTTATGAAATTGCGCGTTTTGATTGCAATACATCTGTAGGATAGGTTTAATCTGTAATTTATATAATAGGCTTTTACCAGTAATTTATTTATAACTGTGCGATTGTATTCGCTCGTGCCTAAATGACAATATAATCTCTGCAATGTAAAATTCTTTCTCGAGAATTATGTTAAAATATTGTGTACTTTGCTGCAATTGAAAATATTATACAATTGCACATTAAAATTCTATAATCAGGAATCAAAGATATGTATCAGCGCGGCCCCGTAAACCAGTATGCTATTTTATTAGACGAGATTGTGCACGCGCGCGTATCTATAGCGATACGTACATACGCGCACTTACTTGTCTATATTCGTTAGGTACCTTCCCTTCAATTCGATCAAGCGGAAAAGGGGCGGCGATCAACTGTGATATACTATGATTGAGCGATTATTAACATGAAATAAAAAGTGACACAGAGTCCATTCCATTTTTTCCCATTGTATATTATATCTTGTGAAAACTTTGAAGACCGTGTAAAACCGTATCTACTTTACCAAACTTTGTTAACACGGTATCTCGTTCTTGTTACTTTTCACACTTATTTTTTTTTTTTTTTATTGTCATTGCATCAATTATTATAACATCATATATATAGTAGAAAAAAATTAAATACATTAAATAAAATTAAATTGAATAAAATTACATTAAAAATAATAAAATTACATTAAATAAAATTAAATACATATTTTATATATGTATTTCGTAATATGTTTAGATAAAAATTTAATAGTGTGTCAAACAAGCTTTTAGTGAGACAGGGGAACTATCATTCGCGGATTAATTTATATACGAACGGCGCAGCTGATTTTTACTTCGGTCTAGTGGAAGAGCAGGTACAACTTGTTACTCGAAGTGACTCGTTTCGCAGCCTATCAAGGCAGACCAGTAGAAATGGCGTAAAATGAAAAGTGACGTAATTTTAAATCTCCCTTAGATGCTGTCACGCGAACAAGCGAAGATGATAGCTGATTCTCGCACCTGTCATCACCTTTGCCAAGGAAACGCATTGATGCGACGGACATGCAAGCCCGAGGGTCGAATAGTGATCATGACCTTTCCCCTAAGATACATCAATACTCCCAAGGCCCGTTCTGCATCGCGATAAGATGGTATTAAAAGAAAATAGAGAAATAGTAACTCCTATCATCTTCTGAATATAATTGCTTATAGAAAATTACTTTATTTTATTATGAGAAATATTATAAATATAAATATTATTAATTTAGAAAATTATTTTATTATATGACTATATTTTTTGAATAAGAAAAACTTTTTAAAATGACAGTGATATATTTGCTGCTATCTATAGATTTTTAACAAAAAAAATCTTCCAAAAATATTTATTTTAATGTAAAATGTACTCTTTCTTGTACAGAGCTCACTAAATTAATCGCAGAAATATTTTTAAATATTTGAATTATTTTTCGTAGAAGTAAAAAATAAGGACCGACGCGATTAGATATCTTCATTTCAAGCGTCTTTGGGATTATGCTGCGAGGAAAATATGCGACTAAGATTCTTAACTTATAGTAATATAAATAGCGGATCGTATTTCATATTAATTCCTTGGCGTACCGCGGCGTTATTATCTGAATTATGTTCTTCACGATAACGCATTTACACGCGGGAACATTCCTGTTCGAACCCGCGAACAAGCACAAACAGATCTCGCACCTGCGGCTATAAAATATAGAATTACCATTTACTTAGCTCAGTCATCTATAGAGGAGATATTAACATTTTTTTTTTCATGGGAAGTGCCTTATCGAGGTGCAATTTATATCCAAATTACGCGACACGCGTGCCTGTTTGTGACACCTTATTTGTTTTCGCGGCTTAATTAAATTACCCTATACAAGACAAGATTGATAAACGATATGTATATGTGCATATATCAAGATATAAGAAATACAAAATAACAACTTTTACAAAATCATAATGTTTCTCACAATAGCAAAGATGAGAGAAAAAACGTGTTTCAGTAACGGAGAAAAAAAAACATGAAAATCTAAATGTCAAAGTACCGTATCACACGCGACGAAGGTGCGTCGTGAAAAACAGATTATTGTTATATTACGAAATGGAGAAACAAAACTGCCGCGCCGCTATATGGCATCGGTGTAGTGACATGCTTATAAGAGATTTCAGGAGATGAAGTCCAGCGAGAAAAAAGCGATACACTTAACGGTAGCTCGTCGAGTAGGTACGCTTGTTAATCTGTGCTTTAACAGTCTGGACCGAGGTGAGTGTAAGGATTCATTTAATGTCAACACCTTAACGTCGTCTATACCGTCCGTCGTTGCAGTTGTCGTATTTCAGAGGATGCTTCTGGTTCATTATTGCAAGACGATTCTATCAAGACGCCTGCTTCATCATTGCGAGAAGAAGAGGAAACCTGTCATCTGTCCGATGCCGTGTGTTGTCATTTTTTACAAGTCAGAGTTTCATTAATGGATGTTCGCGATAAAAATATCTTTTCTATATATTCAGAAGGCGTGTAAAATTTTATATATGCGTTACGGTAATTTCGAAATAAATTGCTAGGTCATATAATACATTAATTAAACATTTAAGATATAGAAGACAAAAATAGCCCGTGCAAGGTAAGGTCAATATGAGATAGCTGTCAATGATTTATCGGATTTTATTGTGTATATAGACATATTGTGTAGATCGATCATGACCTTCAATTTTTAAAATGTATTGATCGGTTGCACAATCGGGAAAAATCTAAGGTTTTAGATTTCGGGCAATTTGTGCACTTAAACATTACAAAAGTGACTGCGTTATAATTTTCGCCATTATATAAATACGATGTAGAATGAGCACAAAAAATTTACTATACATGCGTTTTCAATATTTACAAAATATCATTTTATTAGATATATCCAAAGTATAAAATTATTACTAAAAAAAGAGCATCCCTCATAAAAACAAATAAGATCTATTTATATGTATATCGTTTGATGTAACAACTTTGTACGGTGCGTGTAAAACACGCGATCGATTACGCGAAACCTATTATCATTATTGGCGTGTAATAAAGGTATAGAGAAATGCGAAAGTTGCGCTCGTTTGACCCCGACTGCCGAAAATAAAGGAGATTTCAACTTTTTGTTTCGATATTAACGGAACGGCGTTCCTGAATCGATGCTAACCCCGAGGGGCCTCTCCGTATAGCATTAGCTACAGGGTAGGGGACTATACATATAAAGGAGAGAGCCCCGTACTCCGGGGGCCCAGTACCGTTCAAAGATGCAGGCTGCCGGGACGCTGTGTGGTACCAGGGCCATCTCCCTTCTGGCACTCCTGGTACCTCTCATTGGCTATGCCTGTGAGTAAAAACGACGTTCAAAATTCCCGCCCGGACGAGCATTGATATGTGACACGATAATATGCAATCGCATTGTGGAGGATCAGTGTTGTGCAGTGATCACAATTCGGGATTGTTGCTAGTGCGCTACTTTGAAGATTTTAAGAAACGTCGCGAATAATAAATTTTAAGAGCATGATAAATTTGCAAAACACCCCACGAGTTACGCATATTTTCTTAAATTACAAAATAAGCTAAAAAAGACTCTTTTAAATTCAAGTATACAATTTTTTTTATGTGCAAGTGAAAATTGAAGTATTTGTAAAGTAATGAATTAAACTTCGACGAAACAAGCAAAATTTTAAGTTTTCTTTAATTATTCTTCAGTAAATTTTATTTAAATATGTTTGAGAATATTTGAGAGTTCATTTATTCAAATAAATAAATATTAAAATTTGAGTAATTAAATATTAAAATGCAGGAAAATATAATAAAAATTTTAATTCCATAAAAGACTTCATATAAAAAATAAATAGTTTTTAAAATAACACGTCTGTCATATCGTTAGAATTTGTAATTAAAAGTTGTCAAAGTTAATGAAAAAATAAAAACAAATTTTCAAAGATATAAAAAAAATATTTTTTTAAGTTCAAATAATTTTGTATTAAAATAAATGCAACCGCATGAGGAATTATGCAAACCAAAAATTCAAAAGTTGCATACATAACTTTTACTCCTATAACTTTTAAACGAAAAAAAAATGAAATAATACCGCAATAGAGATAAAAGCTGGTTAGCTAAATCAGTCAAATGATTACAATAACTTACGATTATCGCAGATGGTGGGATTTAACTGAGCGCTTAGTCTAGCTAATCCCTATGCACGCGATTAAATATCCGCATTGCTATCATAGCCAATAAGCTTGCCTTGCCAAGTGAGCATTTCCACCGCAATCATCTGCATTAAGCATACACCGTTTCTCACCGCCTAGTTTCAACTAGCGTATTCGACTTCTTTTAGATTCAAGTCCCATTCAATATTTGCCCAGCATCCCGGGATACATACCTGTTTATATAAGATACGGAGATGAGCCGTTGGAGGGAATAAATCCCGAGTTGGCCGAAGCTTTCGGGGAGACATCAAATTCGGTTAAGGTATCAATATTCTGATAATTAAGATCGATAATTACGCCTTTAAATGAGAAAAACATCCACGAGAAGTTGTTGCCAGTTATAACGGCGAAAAAAAGATGTCGGTTGATCTTTAGAGTAAATCATAAGTGCCACGTAAATTGAGATATATATGTAGTTCACAAGAATATTAATCTCATACCATGATAGAGTTTGCAGAAGATAGACCACACGCTCGCTCACGAATCTGACAATTTCAAAGATGACGACATAAACACTTTTATGGAAGAATCGAACAGAGAGCATGTTTATCCGTTGCACGTTCGAGAAGCGGAAAGTCGTTCATTCGCCGCTGTCAATGACAACGAGCCAGGGAACCCCAATAAACCAAAACTTTTGACCATTTACACATTACCTGACGATAATGAAAACGGGCCACGTAGACGTTATCGAGGAAGATCTAGGATAAAGAATTCTAGAAAACGACCCGCGTTTAAGGTATAGATATAAAAATAGCCAATAATTAATTATAATCACGAAACTAATTAGTTATACGTTTTGACAAATAAAAGTTTTCAAAAGAAATTGCAAAAAAAATTCAGGAAACAAATAATTTGTATTAATTTCGGAGGATTTTTAGAATAATGTGTGCAGAATATAACGTTCTTAGCGGATAAAATCTCATCAATGACTCAATGAGCATTTATCATCCTATAATACTTTTATCATTAAAAATAAAGATTGCTTCATGTTAATTGTATCCGCGGTAAACAGCGCATTTCATTCCAAGAAAAGGAATTACTAATTTGAATATAACGCATTTTCGATTTCTGCACATCTATCTTGTTTGACGTCCGCTTATAATCTAAAAGAAAAATCTCTTTGAGTTGCCTGATGTTGTTTGTCGCTTCATTGACACGCAGCGACGCATTTAAAGATCTTATCTACGCATGATTGAGCTTTATAAGCCGGTATGTGGTGTTGTGTAAACCGGGTAAACATCTTTAACTTATTTTTAACACAGCAACTATAAAACGTAGCCATTTATGTCTAAGTCGATTGTTTCATTTATTCTCGCAACTCAAATCTTTAAATAAGTTATAAAACATAATGCCAGTTTAAGAGAGAAAAATACACGTTACGAGAAGATTTTTCTTCGTTTAACAAATATTGTAACACATAAACTTTTATTTATTATGAATAATCTCTTTATATAATTTAAAATAACTAATATATAAAGCTCAATGCACGCGTAAATAGAATGCGCTTAAATCTTTAGATGCTTCAACTATTATACTATATAGATGCCGCATGTCGATGAAGCAAGATATATTCGACAAAAAACTATGTACACATTGTTATTTCTTGTGCTACATAAAATAGGAAATTTATGTAAAATATTCCAAATAGGTCAATCCACTCTCCGACGAAGAAAAAGAAGAACTGGAAAAACTGGCGATCGAGGTAGAAAAAGAGGAGACCAAACCGAATGAACTCTACGCTCCATATCCCAGGTATCCTGAATCACCGTCTGAGAATACACACAGTCGACATAGAACGCACAATTTTATCGCGCCGATAAAAGTGCAAGTTCCGCTCGACGAAACCTTGACAGACCTGCCGAAAATTCCTCAAATCAGCGATTTTTCGCAATCGGATCATGATATCGCTACATTTGAAGCGGAGGAAGAGGAACTGCCAATTAAAGGACAACGTCCAGCTACATTTTTGTCTAATGTAGATAAATTGTCGCCTATCGACTTGCCAAACGAAAATGAAGCTAATAAAAATACTATATCCGAAACTGAAAAAATTAAAGAGAGACCACTTATGAAGATAGATCTGCTAGAAATACCTCAAGTTACGGATTTTTCGAAATCTTCGGACGAACACAATATCGCTGCAGCTAAAACTGATAAAAATGGATCGCCCATTAAAATACAACGTCCAACAACATTGTTGTCAAATGTAGATAAACTCTCGCCCATTGATTTGCCAAACGAAACCAAAACCAATGAAAAAAAAGAAATAAAAGACTTTGTACAGCATGCCGACGAAGTAGCAACGGATTAGAAGATTAGATAATCAAAGCTTTTGAAGCAAAAATTTTTTATAACTTATTTGTTGCAATAATACTGGATGTTTCAAATAATATTTTTCTTCAATCGTAAATTTTTCGAAGAAATCTCAAGGTAAAATTTTTCTTGATGAACAATTCACGATAAGACATTTGTCGCAATGTTTTCACATTTATCCCGACGCTAATTATTATAGAGTAATTAAAATGATTTTTCTAAAAGTTATTTCGCGGCGTTAATTAGACTTATTATAAAATTCGTCATAATTCAAAGTATTTATAGTCGAAAAAAAGTGTGATTGGTTATGGATATCCTGTATATTACGATAAGTTTCAAGCACAAACCACTTGCGTAAAAAAAATATATTTCTATGATTCTAATTTATATAGTATTGATGATGAGACAATCTGTTTATGCTATTACAAATAATACTTTATTACACTGTGTGGACGTTACAGTCTTTTAAGTAACTGTTATTGCTCTCGAGTTTGTAAAGTTTGTTTGCACATTGTAAATTATGTTAATGATAAAACCACCGTGTAAAGTTATTTTAGAATATTTCTAATAAAATCGCTGTCGCAGAATTATTCACAATAGTGAATACACAAATTTATATATTGACTTTTCTTTTTACATTATATTTCACCTATCATTTACATAAATGTATAATTAAATGTTATTCGCGTAAATAAATAATATTGCAAATAATATTAATTAAAACCAGGAAATCATCAAAAAATTAGCACATTATAATTGCATTTTATTTGAGCATACAATCTATTTCAATAATTAATTATTAATTATATCGCTGGTGATTTTTAATCGTATAAGATAGGTGAGTATGCTCACTCAATATTTTTGTCGTCAGCTATCTGTTCGTATAAAATAACACTTTATTGATTACATATTCTCGTGCTCGGGTTTTAAGATAGCTGGAATTAAGATAGCTGGAATAACGTTGAATCGATTATTCGTGAGAGTTATGGCATGGTTGTTTAGTTTACGAAGCGTCACATCGTCGATGTTGAAGCACAAGCTATTCCTACACACACGATCTTGGAAAAATCTTTTACTCGAGAGAATAAACGTTTTGCTTCTATGTAGATGTGCATGCATACAAAGGAACGTTTTCATTTATCTTCAGTATAAACATCTCGCATAATTCGACAGTAAAAATGTTCTTATCCGAATCCATCGTTTGATGAATTGTCGGAAATGCCATTGGACGATAGTTTCAAAGTATCAAGGAATAACGATGTTCTAGTATCCTTTGCAGAAACTCCGTTTCATAAATACGCGAACTCTCGGCATTGTAAACATATGTGATTAAATATCGTCAGATTGAAGCGGGATCTTCTTATAATCGAATTTTAGCAATCTTCAACAAAGTAGCAATCAAATAATTCGTTCCTCTAGGAGACATTTACTTTATATTCTTCATGTCGATGGCACTTTGTCTCAAAAGGGATGGAATTTTCTGAGCTTCTATTAACGCTCCAAAAATCATCGAATATCAGATGTTCCGTTTAGACGATTAAAACATCCTTCACGTCAATATCAACCCATTATTTATTTCCCGTATTACTCACCGGTAACCCATCGCTACCTATCAGATTGAAATCTGCCAACAGCAGGAAAATCGTTAACCGGCATATTGACATTTTGTTCTACAAAGCTAACGGGATTTTCTTTCAGTGCGGCACGTGTGAATTAGTCCTTGCTAGAAAGTGGCGCGAACAGGCACGCGTTTGCGACAATTGCGGCTATGTCGCAGGCCGCAGAAGATACTGACGGAAAAAATTAAGCTCGCGTGAACGCACGAATGAATGAGGTTGCTGGAGAACGACAAATTGGACTGTTATGTTCCACGCCTTAACTCCTTGTGCACTGACCCTATCTCCTCTCCGAACGTCGCTTCCCATGAAATCTTTTTTGTTTGACCAGGTACCAGAGCGTATATTCAAGGAATCGCATCGAATTTCTCGTATCAAACTCAAGTAAAGCAAAGTTCAATTATAATTTACTTGAATGTAACTCCTGATTACAATCGCGATAATTATCCATTATTAAAAAGAAAAAATTATTCGGTAATTTTAGAAAAACTGAGAATAAGTTTAAATAAAAGCACAGAATATTAATTAACTGAAGATACATATATATTAGTTAGTTTTTTATTATTGGCGAGTTCACTTTAAAGAGATATACAGTTTAAATTATAATGCAAAGTTGTTTATAGAATTTAAAACGGTTACAATTTTTATCATAAAATTTGTAATTTTGTTTATTCTTTACTTTTTATAGCGATTAATTTTTTTCTGACTTTTTGTACATTATAAACAAAATTTTATATACTTGTATGAAAAATAGCCGTCCATAGGCGTTAGTTTCTGCATGAAACGCCCGGTCAATAATGTGTTAATATATAATATTTTATTTATTAATCTACGTAAAATAAATATCTGTAAATTAAAATAAAATATAAGATTCTGACTGCAACATTTAGCTTTTATCTCTATACTTTCCTAAATATGTAAGTATTTCTGTGAATATACAAATAATTTATATTATAATATTTCTTCTGATGGTAACGAACTTGATTAGACATTCTAGACACGATCATGTGAAAGATATTCCACCAACGATAACAATTGAAAAGAGAAAGAGATTTGACAAATAAAACTCTACGCTTCATAAATTCTACAAATAATATGTGGTATTTATCAGTTGCGGGTACTTAGTGTTACACATATTTTGCGTCGATAAAATATCGACATTTTATCATTTATATAAATATGACGTCTTATCAGTTTACATCGCATTGTCGAAACATTGTTTGTTGCTTGCACAGGGAAAAAGGAGAAAGTGCATAAAGATGCAATGATAAAAACAACTGTATTGCCTGCGTAGCGCGAGTGCACTCTGACAACGATGTATTCAATAATTCTCTCACGTGACGAAAGGAGACGCGTTTGCACGCGTTTGTTTGACGGCTTGTTGCACGCGTGTATCGAAGAAAGAGATCTCCACATGATTCTCTTATAAACAACGTGATATCGCTTGATAAATTAATAATATAACTAATCAGCCTAATCAGGTAACCCAACTATATTAGAACTTCAAGAAAATCACGACATTATTGACAATTGATTAGACAATGTGACAGACCTCCTGTTTTTCACAAAAAAAAAAACTTTGAATCATGTGTATGTAAAATTAATTGCAAATTTTCCTTAACAGCAATAATGTTTTTAAATAAAAATTACGTTCTGCGGGCACGCGCAACGTGGTTAACCTCAAAATGACGATTGATTGGTAATGTTGGTGATTGGTAATGTTGATTTCTGTTCTAGTGGATGTACAGTTTAGCGGATGGAGCGTATGTCAATCAATTGACAAGTATTATTTCAAAATAAAACGCTAAATAAGATGGCTGGGCAACAACATCCTTTCCTACCTGGGTTTCCCAATGTGCAGCAATCGCCTATGCGCACACAGTTTGGTGGCGGACAAATGGTTTCTGGTTTGATGGGACCACAACAAGGGAGTGAGTATTTAAAAATGTCTTCCTATTTATGTTTTTATTTGTATGTTAATATGTGTATAATTATGTGTATATTAAACACACTAAGTACTGTGTATCGTTAGTGAATAGTATAAAAATGAATATTATCCACTTACATCTATGTTCATCTTCGATTGACAATACCGTCTGTTTCAATGTTATGTAAAAAATTAGAGTTTAATTGGAATATTGTGGCTTTATCTTCAAATTTGTGATCATATGCACTTTGATTATTTTAATTTCTCACACTTGTAGTAATCATATAAATTTTAATTTTTTGCAAGCCTAAGGTGTAAACTTTAATTTTTCACACTTCTAGGCTATACATCTTAATTTCTCACACTTCTAGCCTACTATCTTCAATGTCTGAGTAATCTAAAAATTTTTTAAAGTAATTTTCAAGTAATTTGAGAAATTGAAGTGATTTAGATTCTTCAAGCGGGTATTAAGTAGGTATATGTATCAGCTTTCATTAGACGTAATAGAAGTATTTTTTGATGGAGACCGGTATTTGCGAGCAACAGATTCTAATTTTTATGAAATATCTCGACAATCAATTTTGACAATCAATTCCAAACTAGAAATTAAGGAATTTGGTACTAATTATTGTTTCAGATATGGTAAGCTCTCAACAATTTGGCATGGGAGTTGGGGTTGGAGTAGGTGTCGGTAATGTTGGATCTAATGCCATGGGAATGCCCAATACCCAACAAGTCTTGGCGCAACAGCAACAACAGCAACAGTCCATGGCGATGCAACAACAAATGCAGCAGATACAGCAGCAACAATTACAATTGCAGCAGCAACAACAGGCTGCAATGGTTCAACAGAATAATCAAACCAATAATCAGGCCACGACGCCGCAGACTCCAGTACCACCCACACAGCCACCGCCGCGACAACCGCAGGCTAAGGATATTAACACCGTTAGTTTATGTAAATATGGACAAGAGACTGTACAAGAAATAGTCAATCGTACCCAAGAGCTCTTCGCAACTCTCAAGGTCCTTCAACCACCTAACGGTATTTATTTTCCTAATTCAATAATTAGAATGTCACCCTAAATATATTTTATGTATATGCATTAATTATGAATATAGGTACCGCACAAGGGGCAAACATGGCAAACGAGAAGAAGAAGAAAGTCTACGAACAATTGGATATGATCAAAATAATGTTCAAACGCCTGAGACTAATATATGAAAAATGTAATGAGAACTGTCAGGGAATGGAGTATACGCATATAGAAAGTTTAATTCCGTTGAAGGAGGAATGGGATATGAAATCCGACGAGAAGAAAACCTCAGAATCTTACAGACTCAGCTGCGAGGAGAGGAAGGAAATTATGGAGGTGAGTAGAATGAAATTATATACATTAATGCATAATTCCTATATTAATTTTCAATAAAAAATGGAATTTGTTTCTCTTTCAGCAAGTGGTATTAAAGAATAGGCACATTAAGGAAATAATCGATCACTTAAGGCGCATTATTTCAGAAATAAACACAATGTTAAATATGCGTCGATCTTAGGTTACCAAATATAGATAATTATGTTTTTGTAAGATTATGTTTATGTATTTTTATAATAATATATATATTGTAGTTAAATATTTATATTATTATAAAAATACATTAATAAAGAAACTTTTTTTTGGAACATGGTTGGCACTGCAATATTCGTTTACTTCTCACACATTTCTCTGTTTTTCATTGTTCAATATTAATGTTGTCTATGTCTAAACAAATTATGTCACTGCTCCGGAGGATGGCTTCCGGTATCGTTCCCATTGGTGTCTCCAAGTTCTTTACAAAAACCTTAGAACATTCCACGTCGCAACCCTTGAATTCGCCAGATACGCGTGTGTTTTCAAGTAAGTGAACTTCTGTTGGTTTACCTACAATATTTGAATACCAGTTGGTTACGACAAATGCTAAATAATTATTTATATCCACATGAATGAGTGTTAACGATAGTTAATATTTCTTTTTTTAATAATACCTCGTGACAAATATTTCCTGCACAAGTAGCAGTAGTTTGAATGTTTATCGTGAAGCGTTGTGCAAAATTAAATAAACTTTGCTTCGATTTGCGCAATATAGTAACTTTAAGAGAGAGAGATATATTAAAATGACTTTAATATCTCATTCACTTTACCGGCGGGAATTGATCTAGTTAAATTCTTTTAAACTTGATTGAAACAAAGTTATGATTAAACGCGAACTTTCTTACCGATAATGCCGGTAACGACACGCAGAAAACGTTCGCGCAGAAACGCACGGGCCTTTTGTTTTTCCGCAGATGCGAATGGCAAATCGGGTTTATTTGCACTCGAATTAATTTCGTCTTGGTCTGTCATCTTCTGTCCAAGAAACGTTCCGTTCCGTCTCGAGATGTCTCGAGATTGACACTATGGCTGCCGTTCCTTTTGACGCTTTCAGCGCTGAGCCGCTGAAAGCATCGCTCCATCTCTGTTTGATATATTCGATATGTAACGAAGACATAATGATGCTTTAAAAGCGTCAAAAGGAACGTAGCCTAGAGATGATATTCATGGCGGACTCAACGTGAAGATCGTGCGCGCGTCGAAGAGAACATTGGCGCTCTATTTGAATTCTCATAAAGCATTATCAGTTGATATTCATAACGATGTGATAATGATAACGATGAAATAGACTATTCGACACAATCAAAGTGTTTGTTTAACACAAGTCCGCTGTTACGTCAGTACTATAACATTAGAACCATTAAAGAAAGTGAAAGTTCAAACGAATGATGAATCACAATATATGTAAAATGCACGATGTGAGCCTATTGAAAGTAAGTAACTGTAAAAATAACCGTAAAGGAATTCTCAATATATTATATCATTGATGCGAAAATGTAATTCAATTAATATGTTAAAAAATTAGAGATTTGTTTCTGCAAAAAAAATTTAAAAATATTTATAAATTAGATAGCTCGTACAATTTGTTTCTATGAAAAATTTTAGGCAGAATGTAGCTATAAAAAAAATATAATATAAAATTACTTAACGAATTAAATTTCTTTGGATAAATAATATATTATCGTTTTAACTTATATAATTTAAAAAAAAAACGGCTGTTTCAATTTTATAACGAAGCATTTGCATACATATACACGTAAAATATCTCCGAATATGAAAGTTTTTGAAAGCAATCGAATACACAATGAAATAATCTCGGACATCCTGCATCGATAGCCCACATTTTCTATACGAGGCTAATTGCCACAGTTAAAGAGGAAGCTTAGATCGACACAATTATCATACTTATAACGATATCTACCAAACACACTTTCTCGCAGCCAAACATGGGGGCAACCCGCAGCTTTTTAATTTCTTCGGAGAAGACACGAGTTGTCACCTCATTTTCGTTCCGATCACGACGCGGTAACGATGGGTTCCCTCATCATTGTTTTAACAGCCTTCGCCGTATATTGTAGTGGTAAACAACTATTCGACATTCGATATTCGAACGATATTTCGACGTTGGTTCTGTGGCCACGTCGTCCGATTCATCCTCCCGATTCCAACGATTCTTTTTGTTACAGAGGTGTATTGTGATACACATCCGACTAAGGTTGCTGAACCAGAGGATACCGTGCTACTCGAGAAAAATAACAACAGTAATGCGACGATCGAGAAGGGTAGTCTTTGGAAAAGTCTCAGTCCATCGAGACGCAAACCGACGAAACTGGAGGAGTCGAGAAATCTGGTCAGCAGCACAAACAGCGAAGCGAACAAGAGGAGAGGACGATTTCTGAGTAGCTTAGCCTTTCTAACTGGCCTCGGCTTCGGCGGATTAGCCACCGCGGCATCCTCCACCGTGAAGAGCAAGACGATCGCCAAGATGCCACAGGTGTTCAGCATAAACCTAGGTGCCTCCAAAACCTCACCATACTTCGCCGCCTATTACGGCCAATATCCGCAAGCTCCCTTTCTACCATATCCGTTCTTCTATCCCGGTCCCTCTGGATTCGCGCCAACGATCGGCGCCGTAAAAACCCAGACGTCGCAGAACGATCTGACGCCTCAAGTAATAAACCTGTTCGACAACAGACCGAACGATCTCGTGGGAAACAACGAGGACTATGCAGAAGACACGGAGAACGCGGGCAACGGGGCTGATGATCGCATAAGATTGCAAGCCGAAGCCGATCGAAACGCGGAAGAGAAGGTAAGGATGTGATAGATCTCGGCTCGTGCCGTGGTGAGCAAATAGAAATCAGAGCGGAAAGCCACGCGACGTTTTATCTCGATAAGCATCTCACTCGGCAACGAGTACCGTGCTTTCTCAAAAACTCCAACATCGATTACTCGTACGCTCAATTAATTGTGCGAAAGTATTAATTATAGTGTACCCGTGATATATTTATGCATAAATTACAGTTATTAATCGCTTTACTTACAGTATACTACGTATTATCCAATCTAATAGGAGCGTAGCTCTTAATCTCTAAGCAAAATCCTAAAGCGAGCTTCAAGGTTTTCGAGTTACTTATACATACCGGGATGACCCGATAAACGCGGCACGTACCTTTCCTATTGGGTCTACGGCTGGATCTATTCGTGCGAGAACAGGTCATCTTATCGCGTATGCTCGGATAATAACATACTTGTACGACAGGTGTTCATATGACAAATGATTAAAGGCTTCATCGTGTCTATCGTTACTCTTTCGTAGCTTCCACGCGTGAATGACTAGATACGTGTGTGCCCGTAATTTTATTTGGACCCACAATGTGTATGTGTCAAGATAACGCGCGCGTTGAGGTATTGGCTCTTAAACGGAGCGGTATCTTGTATAAAGTCATGCGTGTCTAGTCGTAACTAATCTCGTACGTCGTAACAGAAATATTTTTTTACTTTATGGCGTTTCTGTTTTGAGGCGCGTATAACGTAGCTTCGTTAAAAGATAATTTCCATAATGTCCTAATAATAAATGATATTAATAATTTTGTTAATTTATGTTATATCGTTTACTTGTGTAAATATATGTATATATGTATATATATATATATATATATATATATATATATATATATATATATTATATCATATACGTGAAAAAATATGTAATACTTTTTGAGCATTTTCTCGCGGAGATATACTTATTTACGCTTGATTCGCGACAACACATTGCACGTTAATTTGTACTATTACAAATTTTATTAGGGTATGATAGGCGAGTGCAAAGAGGGCCAACGGAAACATGGCAAGGGAACAGCCAGAGAGCGTGAATATCTCCAAGTGAATGCCGCCGATTTGCGAGCAACCTTGAATTTTCAAGCTGCGAATCAGACCGTACCAGATAACGCAACTACGACAAGTTCACCTAACGATACAAATACAACACATCATCATCATCATCATTATGGCGGTTATAAGGAATACCCGCACTTCCCAGGATATTATGGTGGGTATCCGCAAAATATACAACACGTGGACATCACAACAACGCAACCGTACAGTCAGATTAGCTATAACGTACCGTATGAACAACCCGCTAATTTTTATCACGACGATAAATACAATGTTTATCCGGGACATAATCCATTTCTTCCCGCGCCATTCTCGTCCGATCACACAAACGAATATGTAGGCACGGATTTTAATCGATTATATCCTTCGATTATTCCTTCGAACTATCAGCCACCGAATATCAGCGGTTTTAAACCCTTAAAATAACTAAAATAAGTCATATTTTTTATACAAAGCTCATTATACACAAATTCCACCAAATCGTAAAGTAGATTATATCTGATAAACTTATAAAAATTAAAATGTTGCAGTTAAAAATTAATCATACAAAGATATCCAAATACACAAGATAAATAAGATCCTGAGAAGAAATTTTAAGCTAAATTAATATGAAAGTTAATGTGTTTAAGATTACAATTTATTATACTGTATTTATTATATCTAATACAAAATATTATAATTATTTTTCGAATCAGCTATATGTATACTAGAGTTACGGACATTTTTAGAAACACTTGATATATTTTGCTTCGTAATGTTCTGATAAAATAGAGAAATTTTTATTATGATTTATTTTTTCTATGTATAATTATATTTTTGATACATTCACAAGTTCTCCTTACACATTTTTTTTTAATATACATTTATATGGGTTAAATGCTTTTAGAAAGTTTTTTTTTTTATTATATTTTACGATACCCATTGTTGTACTATTTAGGGAAAGGTAATTATATTCACGAAATACTTGCAACATTAGTCAATAGATAACAGATGTACCTATATTGTCAATCATTGAAATATATTGTCTGTCAATTTTATCTAGTTGTATTTTGATTTATGGCACCCTTACTAGTTAAAATATAATTATTACCTTAGCATTTCATATCAATGTATTTGATTTTTAAGAAATTATAATTTCTTATAAACTATAGTTGTTATATAATCTCTCTGAGAGATAATTATATATATCTCTCTCAATGATTAGTATATCTAATACTCTATTATATCTAAGCATTTAATTATTGCATAGAAATTAAAATTATCTACAGTTAATGAAATAGAACCTCGTGAGAAAATATACACATTGGATGAGAAATGTTTTGTGCACTACGTACAAAAATTCAAATAAAAATTATGAAAAAGTTATACAAATCATTATAAATTATTATTATTTTTTTGTAATATCTAGAAGCCTAATTGCTACTCTATAATGCGTATAACTCTTTTTTAAAATTCTTTTTAGTAATTATATGCACATTATTATTGCTAGAAAAGATCCTTCGAGTAATTGTAATCAATTCATAAATTTTTTAATCACATCACTGTAGGTATTCACAATTCTGTGATCGAATCCGTAATTGATAACATTATTGAAAGCAATTGCGACACTTGTAAAAATAGCAATACTTCACGAGAATGTCCATCATGGAGAAGTTCGTATTCTTGATAACACAAGTTTCTACGTGTGTAGTTTGTTTGAACAATTGTTCACAGGATTGCACAGTTGTTCGGGATTGATTTTCCGTAAGCCAATCAATAACATGATTCACTAATGGCATTCGAGTTTCGTTGGTCTACATGAGTGGCACATTGACGACGACAACTGCCATCGGAAATAAACGTCGGATAATAAATAAATGACTGTTTCGTCGGAGTCTCGACCAATTGGACGTCGCCGCTCGCAAGGAAGAAACCTGTTTTATTTTCGGACGAGTTTGGAGGGCTGGGGCTCCTCGTCTATTTCGAGAAGGCCGCCAACCGCTGGTATTGTGTCTTTAAAGATACCGGTACTTTGCAGTTTTCGCGCGTAATTTTTCAGCCAGCAAAATTTCGTAATCTAAATCGCACATCAACATTCAGTTCGCGGCGATAAGCAAGATATCATATTTAAAAATCAGAAGAACAAAAAAACACGTTCCGATATTTACCTTCATTTGCCAAAAGTGACACAAATATCGTTCGTCAAGAATATTACCATCATATATTATAATTAAAGGAATAGTAGAATAGAAAAGTAGGTTGTAGAAGATGCGGAAAGAGCTCGGAAAGTGTGCGGATACGATATGCAAATACGTATACCCGGATATATTTAATTATTGTCGTCGTTGCGCTTTCGCTCTTAACATACCCAGGCGGCATGGTTTCAACAAGTCGCGCGTGCCTCCGTCCTGAAAAGCGTGCCAAAGACGGGAACTTTACAGACGGCGGGTGAGTCAATCGCGAAACTCTGACACGCCGCGATTACAGTAATTTCCCTCGATCGTTACCACTCTCGGCGTGACGCGCGTGTACGCCGTGTATACGATACGCGGAGTCGCACGTCGCCGTCGCTCGCCCCGTCGATTCCGTGAGTTCGCGGCGCGGTTATGTGGGTGAGCCATGTCGGTATCGCGTGCGCGATTGTGCAATAAACACGAGATAGGAAATGATCGGCTTCCTTCGCGGAAGTGTTAAGTTTTCTTTAAAAACGACGACGATGCTATCGACGGCCACGTGGCCGGTCAATTTAATGCCCATTTCTCTCGAACGTGTAATCGTAAATAATTCTGTTTCAAAGCACATGGCTCTCGCGTAATAAGCTCCGTTCAGGATGATATCTGCAAAACGTTTTCGAACAAGTTATCGTAGAAATTAATGATTGAGATAGATCTGCCTACTAGGCGATGGTCCCTTCGACGTGTCGCCTTGTGAACTCCACGCTGCGATTTCATTCGTATTTCGTTACGTGTTTCTACGCGCGCTATAAATAATCTAGCACGATTTTGATAATTTTAACGATGCGATTTAACGATTGTTTGTAATCTTACTTCTTTTGCAGCGACGAAGTCTCAGACTGCACAGTAACTTTTAGTTTCTAAATTATGACTACTATAAACACACAAAATCTTTTGCTTTCAAGCGATGAGAATAATTCTGGGACGGGATATGGTGATAGGTTCCATAAGATTCAGTGTTACTTTCAACATCGGGATTATCGATTAATCGCTTATCCATGTACGTATCTATGAAATCGGACTAGATCGGGTCTCTTTAAATCTAAATATATACCGGTCAGAGTTGAACGCCCTGGGATTTCCGGTTCTTGGCGTGTGCACTTCGCTTTTCCCCCTTCACGGTCCTTTTTATTTTTCGTACGAGCACTTACGTCTCTCTCTCCTCGTATCCTCTTCTCATACCCACTTTATGGTGCCGGCGCGATCTCGTTCTTTTTTTTTTCACGCGAAATCCAATAGCCCTGTATCCTCTAGGATACTCAGGACTATTTCCTGCGAGACTGCGCCGGTCGAGCCGGATGGGAAACCGCAAATGTAAAGCCCCATGCATATAGTCCCACTTCCCAGTGGCACCATACGTACATACATGCAATTCAGCATGTATATTTCGTACGAGAAATAGCGGCTATTGAACTTTTCAGAGATTTAGATATATATATATTCCTTTCAATACTAATAACTTTATTCGCACTTGAGATTATATTTTTACTGGTTATAACTTATTTGAAAGATTATTGACCAGAATACAATAACATTTTTAAAAATAAATTAGATTCAGAAATTCCAAAAGTCAATAAGTTCAATGCTGCGCATTTAATAATTACAATTAATAAAGACGTTAACAAGGACTATAATTTTGTGCCATTGAGATTGCGATTTCGGAAGTTTGGGAGATTGTTCAGAATATTTTGACGGATTTTCCGGATCAAGTACTTGTCGAGATTCATTTCTTGGGAGGACTCGAATGGGTGCTTCACTCGTCGCAACGTGCCATGCAACGCTAATAAAATATTGCCGAGTCGTACGCGCACGTGCGTCGTGCACACAGAAGCGAAACGGTTCGTTCGGTGTGGTAAATGCACCACGGTTGGGTAAGAACCCTGGTCTCGTATATGGGGGACGACAGAGGAGAGACAGCTGTGGGGCAGCTGGCAGCGCGTGCCATGAACCTATGGGGTCTCCTTCGAGCGCGGACGCGACGGACGATGATATCCTATATTCCGTCGCACGTAAGTAACGGCAGGTTTCGAACAATGCGATGTTCCTGAGCTTCGTCTATCCTTGGCATCAAAGAGAACGTACGTAGCTGGGCAGCTACGAATTATCGCTGCCTGGTTGCCTACCCCCGTAAGCCCCGTATAATAAAATTCCTTACGACTATCTTAAGACTGCGATTTGTTGGCATAACGCGTACAAGAAGCACCATGAAGACTACTTCACATTGAGTTTCATAAGAACATAATCGTAACTCGAGCAGGTCGTTACTGATGAGTATCATAAAACTATCTATGAAGGATGATATAGTAAAATTCATGCTAGGCTTCTATATTCAGAACACTATAATTATTAAATAAATTTGCTTGATGAGTTCAACGTTAACGACAAATAATAGTTTCTATATTTTCGTACATAAAAAGAGAGAATTTCTTTCATAATATTAATATTACTAATATACATTAATAACAAGAGCATAAGTTGTACGTAGGAAAATTGCTTTCGCAAAAAAGTTATTCTAATCTAACAAAATTGCAATAATAAGTTAACATTTTTCCGAAGTTATAAACTAATAAATGGACTTATGAAAAATATACTACAATTTGTTCAACATTATTTAGTTATATACTTGATATTAAAATATACAAAAGTATCAAATTAACGTAGCGTTAAGAGATTTTTGATATAGTTTTAAAAGAATCATTATACAATGCGGGATGCCGGATATCCTGGCATTCTATAATTTAAGATAACATGCATTTATTTTCTGTATGCGTTGCATTTGTTCGTGCAAAGCGTCGAAAAGGTGCGCTTTCCTTCGTGAGTTTTTCACCGGCTTGAAAGAAAAAGGATCAGCGAGTTCAAAGCTTTCGGGGGAGAACGTTTCAGGCTAGCGAACATCTGCCATCGTCTGCAACGATAATAATTCGAACAGCTGATGCTCTTCCGCGGACCACCGCACCGCCTCGCCTCGTATTATAGATCCCTCAGAATCGTTTCGCTTTGTTATGCACTTTCTTAGGAGAAATCCTCGCGGAAAAGAAAAGTGTATTTTTTCACTCTAATAAAGTAATAAAATTCTTTTAATAATTCTTTTAATAATTGATTCCACAATAAATGCTAACATATGTTGTTATTTGTTGAGATGTATTTTTAATGTACAAATTATAAGAGGTTTATTTTAAAAATATATCGATTTAATATAAATATATTTCTAGAATTTTGAAAGAGGAATTATTACAAAAATATAGAATTCAATTGTAATTAAATAATTAAATGATATTCATAGATTTATCTTCTTGTAAATATAATTATATATATTAAATATTTATATGTACAAATCATAATTCTAATTGTAATTATATGTATAAGTGTCAATTTATACGGCTATGTGTGCTCTTCATAAATCAATATATTTGTCCAATGGAATAAATCATAATTGAAAATTTTGAGTAAAAATTCCAATCGAAAAGAATATAAATAGACTATAATTACGTCGATCGTCAAGTTTCGGTGGAGTCTCTCGAAGAAAATCTATAGAACACACAAACACCTCAGAAAAAAGAAAAGATCGACAACTTGCCCGCGATTATGCACGTGTCCCCGTCGCGCACACGTGTTTCTCGGGACAATCGATCACCCGGCAACAAGTCATTACCCTGCCCATGCCCGCGAGAAGCATCTCACTACCGCGGACCAGCGTCGCCGAATACCGCGTGAAAACACCGATCGTACCCGCTTTTTGAATTTCAGCGCTCGTGTTTCCTGGGGGCATAGGGCTGCCTGCGTGCGCACGTATCCGTACACGGGAGTGGGAATAAATGTCGGCCAATCGAGAGGCTCGATGGCAAACCAACTGGCAAAAGGAAACTGGCGAACTGAAGCGCCATGCAGTAGCCGCGACAACTCAAACGGAAGAGTCGGGCATTCGCACGTGGGCCTTGGTCGGCGTCGGTTGCGTTTTGCGCGCGCTCTCGATCGCAAAAAAAACCGAGCACTGTTCGTAGCGCGTGGTGGACTAACGTACTGGCCGAAAACCACTCTGGATGTAACAAGGTGCCTACAATATTTCCGAGTATTTCTCTGGCGAGCAGAATAGTCGTCTTTCCGATAGTGCATCGTGCTTCATACAGATCACGCGGATTCCACACGGGCGGAAGATCCCTCCTAACCTTGGTGTATAGTACTGTTTGTGTATCGTCATTTTCGGATTATCACGGCAGTAGCTGCAGTGCGACAAACGAACGTACACAGTGCGTAAAAAAACGTAAGTAAACAAATCTTTCAACATTGATCGTTAACGAAAATTCTTAGAAGAAACCCGACTACCGAAAACTGTATTACAAAAATATTTCCATGTAAAATTGGATGTAACCAATCTGAATCGATTTCCTAATTGCCCCCTCAGGAGGTGCGATTAAACTACGGCATACTCCACTTCTCTTCGATCGGTCTATTTTCGATCGGCGTTCCATTCGCTGTTGTTTCTTTTGAAAATAGCACACTTGGCTACAAAATAACTCGTAAAAAAGTCATCGGTCTTGCGCGTTAGCACGCGTCATATTTAATGCATAGCTCCGTGTAAAACTGCTCGTCGTGTCCGTTGCATGAATTTTGGAATCGCGTGGCTCGTTAGCATTAATAGCTATAATTAATGTCAATTAATGGTAGTTAATGGCTACCATTAATTATAGGCGTATCGCACTCTCACATCGCGCGGCTTTATCATTGTAAAAATATGCAAGGTCGATAGTAGATTGATCTTTAATTTCTGAACATAAAAATAAATTGTTTTCTTTGTTCGAATTATATTAAATTATCATTCCCAGTATAATTGAGATATTCCATTTATAAATATATAATTTTATTTAGCTTGAATCCCATGTTCGCAAGAGACTTTTTAGCGATTTAACACTGAGAGATCATTGATTAAGAGGCAATAAAAAAGTAGGAAAGAGTTACGCGCGAACAGAGACAAACAAAACTAAAATAATCAATCATTTAAATAAATGACGAGCTAACAATGCGGCTGTGGCCATTGTATGCGGCTACTTAATCCTTGGAAAACATGAAGTATTATCAGTTATGAGGGAAACACACTGCCACTGCTCACTCATTCGCCTCTGCTATATCGCGACATTGAAATGCACCGATAAAATTGGATGCGTCGCCTGGCGAACGACACTAGCGTGCGCTTCCCTGGATCTCGATACGATATGTACGATCAGCACGGCACGAAACGGCGGCGTCTCGACTGAATCCGGATTTTGCTGTACGTGGCGTGTGAGATTGCGTGGCGCGCGAATTTGTATGCGCAGGAAATTCTGTTTATCCATCCGCGGAACTACTGCGCGGTGGCGCGTGGCCATCTTGCGCGTTCGTAAAATGGTCTGCTTCTTCTCTCAGCTGTCCCCTCTCAACCCCCGTTCAACGGCCTGGTCGTCGGCGACAAAGGGCGACCGGGCACGTGTTCCCCGATGTTTATTAATAAACCCCGACGGTCGTGCCCGACAATTTTGCCGTGCCGGTACGTCTGGAAACGGACGCAGGTGATAGTGCTTCTGGCTGAAAAAACTGCTCAGAATGACACCAATGGTCACTACACGGATATCCTATTATTTATTGCATATATCCATTTTATAAACATTTTGGATACTTAAGTAAATTGATGTCGCAATTAATGGCCTTTAGGATTATATTCGTGCAAAAAAAAAAAATGATTTAAACTTCAGATTCGAGTTAAGGCGACAATGTAAAAATTAACGTAAGCTTGTATCTTCAAGCACTACATAAGTGCATGTCGATAATTAAAAATAAGCCAACCATGGTGATATTCTGAAAGCATTTCAATCGGAATCACATCTGCTTTTTTTTCCGTGGAAAGCGCGGCGTGAAGGAAACTTCGCGAGTTTGCATAAGAACCTGGAAGTTATTTACTCGCGAAAGTTTGCTAATACGATTTTTCTGTTCGTCTTATATCTGAAGAGGTAACGGGACTGATCTAAGTCTTGTTATGTTAATGTTCGATGTTTTTTTCGGAAGTTCGCTAAGTTTTGTGAATTTCATGAAATGTCATAAAAGCTGAATACAGAATCCCCATTTTGTTATCCATATAATAAATTCCTGTCTTCTGCCGTATCTCTATCGAAATAGTAATGAGAATCAAGGTAACACTGGTTACTTTAATTCTTATTACTCTTTTGGTAAAAACAAAATTTCTTGAAGACATGAGTCCCGGAAATTAATCTTTCATTGACTGTAAAATAATAAAAATTAATATAAAAATTATACATGTTCAAGTTTTTCCACGTTTTATATAAAAAACCAAACCTCTGTCACCAGGAAAATTGTGGAATATATATTAATTTACTATATTTGTACTGTACACAAAACTGTACTATATGATGGACGTAAGGTAACAATAATGCGCAGATTTCGAGCACGAATCAAAACTGTTAATCTCTCTAATAGCACGGAACGAGGGTGTTCCTTCTTCTCGACAGTCTAACATGCAATTAAAACAACGCGTACTGTTTTCTACTAAGTATCTCTGATACAGAAAAATATAAGCCACGCAATTTTCACGCTATCGGCGGATAAGTAGCGCGAAACGCTTCTTCAGAAAGCCCGCGAATCGTCGACGTATAAACTTTCAGCAGACGTACTACGCTTATTGTCAATCGTGCTTCAACAAGTGTTCCTGCACGAGATGCAAACAATTTGATAATGACGTTATCGTCTGCGTGGCGAGGCTCGTCACATACAAACGTAAACTTGCTGCGGCAAGTTTTGCAGAAAAACGCGGATACACGCCAATTAATAAGTAGTTCTCGAAGGAGAGAAATTGTTCCGAAATTTATTTGACAGCTGTATAGCATCATCTATATATAAAAAGAATCTTGAACGGGTGATATGCAAATTCGTTTTAAAATTAACTGAATTTAAATAAATATGCGTGAAGCAGAATAATTAAAGATAGGATGGTCTATTTTGATCGTAAATATAATTTAAAATTTGATGGAAAGTTATACAAGGCATATTACTGACAATAAGTTTAAAGATATCAAAAGTAATTTCTTTTTCTTCTATATATCTTATTGATTTCGATTATTTCGATATTTCTATATGTGAAAAGACGCAATGTGGCGATTCTCAGTGATGACACTTAAAACCAGACTTGTTTTTAGGTTAACGCGCTTTTCGCTCGCGCTTCGTGCAATTAACTCGCGTATATCCGACACCTTTTCGCGAAACCTGACGAAAGCCACGCGTCGCACGTGTTTTTCGAAAGACTGGCCTTTGCGACTTTGGCCGAGAGGATATTTTCGCGGCTGCTTTCGTGAAGCACATGGCAATTGGCCAGTGCCGAACCGAATGCACATTGCACACACACGCTCAATGCGACCGAAAAGACAATGACGTCCCGATGTTATTCGCCGCGATAGGAACTTGTCGCCTAAGTGCGGCGCGTCCGAGAAGTACATTCTTCTCGTGCACCGCGGGGTGTCTGCATAGTCCACGTGTGAGCTATTAAAAACCAGTGCTTCTCAACGAGCGCTCTTTTAAACATTCCGTAAAGTTTTCGTCGCGCAAAGCACATCCTACGATCTAATTCGTCTCGAAACGGATCCAATTGTGTGCGAAATAGCACACGATGAGTACACGTCGTTCCGGAACAACGCGTTCCGCGGAGCACCGTCAGTAAATACAGCTGGAAATTCGTCGAAATTCTCGTGTCCCGCGATCGTCAAGTATTCCGATTGCCGTCGCGCGCCGTATGCTTCCACCGCACCGGCTTACGAGCCAGCCGGCGTACAGGCCATTGTTTCTACCCTCCGCAAGCCGTGCCTCTTATTACCTAAAGGGTTGAAACTGCTTTTACTAACGCCAATACTGGCCGACAGTGCGTTTTCACAGCATGAGCACACAAAGCTCGGAAATATTATGAAAAGTATTTTTTCTCACATCACTCATGCTTGCAGTGAAAAGGGATTTATTTTATAAATTGTGATTTACAAGAGATTTCAAAGATTAAAGATTAAAGTACGCTTTATGTAGGTGATAAATGTGAGATAGTTGATATTATGCTTCGGGCTTTTAATGGCAATGAGATTTCTACAGTTGTGATTTATAATTATCTGTATCATGTTATATTAACATTCCAGAGATTGAATATATGGTATCATATATGGAAGTTCACTAGACTTAACAACCTTCAATTATTATTTAATTACTCATTGTGGAAATGTTTCAAAAGAAAATTACATGGTTTCAAGGGGGACATAATTTCGTTTTAGACACGATTGCGTCTGAGATTTCAAAGTTACTTATGATTTTTTAAACGGATCGAATTCTTGTTTGAAACATCTTTCATCCAAGTAGTAGTTAAAAAAGAATTTAAGATCGCGCGCGCGCGCGCGCGCGTTAACGTACAATTTATAGAGCGTATTAAACTATATTTTAGGTTGGTTTGTATATAATGATTTACGAGTCTAGATTTTGGATTTTATCGGCATATAGTTATGCTTTACGCTGCAATATACTTGGAATATAAATGTTATCACAGAAAGTAGTTTGAATCGTGGTTCGTTAAATCGTAGCGCTAAGAAAAATAGTTTTTCATGCAGCGTTTCGTACGAATTGAGCTAGGACGTCTAGGGCAGAGCGAAAGATGGTGAAGGAGGAGAGGGCGGCGATGGCAATACAACAATATGATTATACGGCGTGCTGCACCG
This sequence comes from Temnothorax americanus, assembly GCF_048541705.1. Classification (NCBI taxonomy): domain Eukaryota; kingdom Metazoa; phylum Arthropoda; class Insecta; order Hymenoptera; family Formicidae; genus Temnothorax; species Temnothorax americanus. The sequence goes on from NW_027509286.1 coordinate 1,573,327, forward strand.
GTTTTCTGCAGCAGCTGCCGTCGTTTTGGGGGATCTCGACCGGGAACCGACGCCGCGGTCGTTCTGTCGAAGTACCGGTAGGAAAGGGCTGAAGAAGGAGGGATGGGCAAGGAGAACAGGCGGGGGTTAGAGTAGAGGCCCCTCTGCCCTCGCCGTAGGGCCCGGCGCGCACAATATGTTCGGGCAAGAAGAAGCGAGAGTGTGTTGAAAATGCCAAGCCGAGTGAGAGGAAAAGGGACGTGACGGGGGAAAAAGGGCCCTTTCTCCCTCTTCTATCGGCGCTGAACGCGTTGCAGAAACTCGAAAGACGAGCCGTACGAAAAATGCCCTACTACCTGGTTCCCTCGACCGTTTCGTTCTCTACCTCTACCTCTACGTGAGGGGCAAAACTGGCTCTCTTTTCAGGTTTCTTTAGAGAAGAGTGCGAGAGAGAGCCTTGGATGGAGGTCAGGGTCCTTCCTCTTTGCCCTTTCTTCTCCGTCCGTATGGCCCTCTTTGTCGCTCGGGGTAAAGCCCTCTCGCTTCTTCGCCGTCCTTGTCGGCCCGTCGGATTTTCCCCGATGCAGGGGTTCGGTTTCTACGTAAAAGGGAGCTTTTATCTGTTCCCTTTGTGTCCGAAAGAGTCATCGATTCGAGCACGCTAGAGAGGGATGGTAGACGAAAGTAATGTACGCGTCAGATGAAGCTAGAAGACGATTCGTTTTCGTCACCCTTCGGCTCTCGTGCTTGCTCGAACTACAGGAAGTTGCGAGTGCAGATGTATCCGCGCGCGTGTGCGTAGGTACCTTGTTGCATCATTGCATTGCAAACGGTATTTTTGAGTGTTTATTTTGTGATGCTGGATATTTTCGTATGTGATTGATCGTTGATTATCTCGTATTCGAATTTTTTAAAATAGAAATATTGGAAATGTATATTATTTTTTTTGTATATTAAGCATATACATACACAATAATAATATATCATGAATTCTATTTCAATAATTTTAATATTTTTATGCGTTGTTCGTTGTTTTATCGCTGAAACCATGTCACGATATGATTTACGGAGGGAAAATTCTATTATTCTCGTGCACAGGATTTTACTTTTATAAATCTTTATAAGCAAAATTTCACTATTTAACGGAGTTCTAAACTTCTAATAACATAGCGTAAAAAATTTCATAAAAGTGAAGTTTCTATCTTTCGACATATTAGACAATAAAAATACATTTTACACATTACGCTATAATTTCTACGGAAAATATACACCGAAGAAATTCATCTAATGCTTAAAATTAATTGATTAGATACATATCAACAATTATTAATTATATTTAGTGTCTAAGCGTAATTAGTGTAATTCCATGTCGTTGCGGTAATTGCTTTTTAAAGTTCTGCTTGGCGCCTAAGTAGGGGCAATATCTCTTTTTTGTGCAAGAATTTCCGCATCCATTTCACTCAATTATGATTCCCCTTTCACTGAAGCCAACGTGAGCGAGAGCCGCGTATATCTTTATAAATCAGCGAAATAAAATTCTTCAATAGAAAAGTGAATAGCGCTTCGTTCACCGTCTTTACAATTGCGTCGATATACAATATACATACTCACACGTACGTATATCAAAACATGTATGTACATCATTACAATGTACGCGCCAAGTACGCGTGTCGGTTTGGTTGCATTCTTAAAAACCTAATTATCGCAAAACTCGCACAAATGTATGCATCGAGTTTGCATGACGAAGTGCAATGGTTCTTTCACCCTCGTAAGGGCGGTGAGCATTGGATCTTTGCAGAGCTTCTAAACCGCACGCGTGCGACCCCCTTAACGCAACTGAATTGGACAGTAACGCGACATACAAATTAATCCTCCCGTAACAAACATATTACTTTGAGAGTACAATGTAGATCAAGCATCATTAAAACGAATGAGAATGTCCGATAATTTATACAGATTTTAAAGAGGCTTAATGCATGACATATAATTATTTTGTCTAAAAAGCATTCAATGTGTATCGAAAATGATAACATTTCAATAATAAATGAGATTTTTTTCAATTAAATAAATATAAATTTTCTTATTGCTTTCTTCCAAGGCAAAATAACGAAATTCGAGTATCATTTTTTATAAAATGAGATAAGATTGAGATACACGTCACACATTCTCTGTTATGTCTATTTTACATAAGCGAAATGGAAGAAAAGTAGATGATGTGCTATATGCAGATTTTACTCATCGTTCTCGTCCAGTATTTAAATCCGAAGTATTCGAGACGAAAATATACATACGTATCGATTTCATTCAAAATATTTTGTTCTCTTTAAAACGAGTTTTCCCTGCTACATAAACGCTTTACGAGATGACATTTTGATTTTATAAAGTTAAAAATAAGTTTGTTGTTAAAAAGAAGTAGAATTTAAGATCTTTAGATTAATCTATCCTATTGGCACAAATAAGCTACAAATTTTCTAAAGTTGGGTGAATATTTTATTTTAAAAATGAAATTTTATTGTTTCTTTAGATTCTCGATGTAAAACATACCACCTTAAATTCGCTTATGAATTTTCCTTAAGGGCCATCTACAATGGGTCGCAGTCGTAAGAGTCGTAAGAAATTGGCCAATCACAGTCTATTATTCTTCTTGCGGTCGAAGAATAATGGACTGTGATTGGTCAATTTCTTACGACTCTTGCGACTGCGACTCATTGTAGATGACCCTTAAAAAAAATATCGATTCCAATTTTATCGAAGAATTTATGTTAAAAAATATCGATTTTGTCAATTACTCTGAATCAAATCACAGTAGAAATACTCCTACACATTTCTTAATTTATTATCTCTTTTCTTCATCTTTATAGTTTCTCCGATTTTAATACAGATTTTTTTTCTGTTCCCAGAATAGGGAGCGTTCCGTGTCTAAATGCTGCACGGCTTGTGGTGTTATTAACGTTGACCGAGGTACCAAAGAACGTGTCAAGATTGAGCAAGTCGTTGTTCCGTCTGGCGGTGATCTCGCCAAAATTTGGAGGATGCTGATGCCGGGTGCCGCGGGTCTCGGTGTGGGCGCCGTGGGTGCTGTAGGCACTGTGAGTGCCCCAGGACCCGACGAATTGGTACAAGGATTGGGGGCCCTCGCCGGTACTACGCCGCAGCAAAAGGACACGACATGGACGAAGCTGTTCGTCGGTGGCTTGCCCTATCATACCACCGATAAAAGTCTCAGGGAACACTTCAACGTTTACGGGGATATCGAGGAAGCGGTCGTCATCACGGACAGACAGACTGGCAAAAGCAGGGGCTATGGCTTCGTAAGTAATTACGTATTAATATATTTGCATATATTCGATTTTTAATGCGATATTCGATATAAATCGAAGTCATATAAATTTGTTCGCCGTTTCGCAGCTGCTGTAGTTTTTGTCGACCTAACGGCAAAAAATACCCATCAGTCAGTCGATACGATTAGCTATTATATTCAACCGAGTTGACTATGATAACTTTATTAACGAGACCACATCAATCTGTTTTTACATATGCACATAAGCTTAGCCTTTCCGCTCGAGATAATGCCCTTTCTTTTGCATCCACGTCGTATAAGTCTCCATATCTGTTTCTTTGTATCGCGTGCATTTATAAGTATGCTGATAATATGGAAATAAATTTCGTTGTACTTTCTTAATATTGTTCCTGGACAAATTAACAGTGAGATATAGTTAATTTTTGTAGTTCTTTAATTTGCTAATTTTAAGGATGTATTAGATAAACTGTGTGAAACATTAAACCAATCAAATATACACATGATAACTAATTAAAAAAATATTTATTAAAAAATACTTTATCAGCAGTAAGGTTTTTATAAGTCGAGATATCTTCCATAGAACTCAATAGTTTTCTAATAAAAAAATTTTGAAAAAGTCTTTTTATACCTTCTTGAAGAGAATTTTTGGTGCACTAATATATTTTTGTTAAAGTTTTAGGGCACGTGTCGTTATTTTCGTAATGATGAATTTGTTTTCAGCCTATCCATGGCAAAAAATGGTACTCATTTGAAATTAAGTTAGAATGAATACAATAAAAGATCTCAAAATTCTCCTTTCTTCCTTTCGAGTTTTGTTACAATTTGAAATTCATCGTATATCTCATCTTTGTTTACGAGAAACTTGATAATAATGTGTTGTGTGTGCGCAATACTTCGCTACCTCTGCTACTTTCTCATATTTATAACTAATCTTTACTGCACTCTCTCTAAGAGAAGAATTTGACCTGTTAGGTAATTGTATATTAAATAAGAATGACGAGGACAATAGTCGTTTTGCTTTTCAAGATATTCGTCAAATAGAAAATGAAAGTCTCATTTACGAATGATTTCAACCATTAAAAGATCTAGTGATTTATAGAGTACGTGAGGAATACATATCCGGGCTTATTCTCAATTAATGGAAAGCTGAATCTAACATATGCGTAGGTAATTATGGGAGATAGACCGGCGGCGGAGAGGGCATGCAAAGATCCTAACCCTATTATCGACGGTCGCAAAGCGAATGTAAACTTGGCCATTCTCGGAGCTAAGCCCAGGGGTAACTTGCAAACGAGTAAGTATATTCTATTTTATGTTTTATTTACGAGACTAGTACGTAGAACATTTGCTAATTAATTTCTTGTTATGGTATGCAAAATTTATCTTCTGATGTATCACATCAATTTACTTTCAAGATTGCTAGACCGATTCTTATATACGAACACGATAAGCTACTATTATGGATGAATTATTTTGTTTGATGAAAAGATACTTTACTAATTTGCCTTCCACTTCACTTATTCTCAATGGTTGGCCTTTAAATTATATAGAAATAAAGTTAATTATGCAAAACGGATTTAATACCAACTTAATCAGTATTGATTTTGTCATGAAATTCACGAATATTAACAAGACATTTAATTTTTAGTCGTATTCGCATGAAATTTCGTTAAATTATCCAAACCTTAACTTTGGATTAAATCATTATACCCATATGCGTTTTTAGCCGGTTAAGAATCGCGTTCACATCTTCTATCTAGGAACAACATCGTATTTGAATTTCGTATTTTTGATATTTGCGTGTTACAGTCACGAGTTTTACGCTGTTGATACATTGCCAGCTCTGCAACTTCGTTCGTTGCAATACGCGCATCTTGGACACACATGTAGGATAAGAAATCTGTCGCATTATTTAGTAATCGTATACGTCTAAGTTTGAAGAAACATTTATCAACGCAATTTATTTTCGACGTTAATTGCGACAGATAAAAAATATTGTTATCGTAGCATTTGAAATGGCACATTCTTCAAAGTTTCATCCAAGAAATAATCACGAGAAACACAATAATGATTTTATATACAAGTAAACTATACAATAACGTATATAGATGTGAAACGAAAAGCACGAATGTGACGATCAGCCAAGTAGTGAAGTGTCCCCTGAGTCATTCTCTCGAACTCTCTTGGTGGCTTTGAGCCAGCATAGCTTGGCGCTTCGAGACCTAAGTCTAAATTTGCGTCGTTTAACCCGAGTACCGGTCTTGTCCGGCTTTCTTTTTTTCTGATACAAGAATTGTCTCCAGTTTAATGCTGAGTGAGAATCTCGTTTTAAAGTCAAGTTTTAGCTGCCAGTATACGTTATAATGTTCGCAATTGCTTTTGATGACGTAAATTACTTTCTAAATCCACACTTCTATTTTGATTTCATTTTTAGACAAAAGTTTTACTAACACTTAACATCACTCAATAAAAACAAGAATAGAAGAAGTCGTGGCTGTTTATAATTTCTTGGTGGAAACTTTTCAAGTTTGTTCGATTTAAAGATTAAAATATCTCTTTACATATCTAATTTTTGAATGTTTTGGACAGAGCTTCAAAAATTCTATCAAAAAGTATTTTGACTCGAGTCGATTTTGATTAGAAAATTACTAATTTTTGTATAACAAAAACGTAGAGTTGATTATTCTAAATCTTCTGCTCCTAATTTTTTTAAAATTATCTATGTATAAATATAACAGGATTGTATTTGGTACGTAAAATTCTAAAAAGGGGAAAGACAAAACTTTGTCAATTATATTGAATTTCTGAAAATGAACTATACTATAAAATATACTAGAAAAGTTATATTGCGCCATGTTGCAACAGGAAGGGCGAAACATATTCTTGATAGGACGGCAATCGTGATATATATTCGGTTATTATTGGCCATTTCAAGTTTATTACACGCCATAATGTACTCTCAGATAGCGAGCATGCCATTGAAGCATCAGTACGTGGATTCGTGCGCATGTTTCACGTACATCAATGTGTCTGCTTCTATTTATTTCTATTCGACGGCGCTACACCGTCAAATAGCATAGGACATAACAGTTATCGAATAATCATTATCAGAAATTTTGTTAAACAAAATAATGTCAAAAAACATGAAAATATTTGCGAATCGATAGCGAGTCTTTAAAATCGTATGATTTATTCAGTCATCAACGTGAAAAGCATAGATTTCTAATTTATCACGACTCAAGCGAATTTTTGTTTGCTGGTTATCTCTTCGAGATTGAGAGATATTACGCCCGCTATTTTCGTAATGATAATTTTGTCCCGTATATCGATCCGGCAGAATTTGAACGGATACTAGTTTTATATTGATTATACCAATGAATGAAACATGACATTACTATATTGTAAGATATGACACATGACATAGATTTCTGACTAAAAATATGAATTATTTTTACTATTCTTGTTAACTGTGTGAAATAATATATGATGAAATCCTGTAGGATCATATATGCTACGAATGATTAAGCTTACAATGTAATGAAAAAAATTTTTCACATTTGTTCCTATTTTTAATTTTACTTATGATAAAATCATCATACATCTCAATTGAAAATTTTTTAGTTAATTTTGATTATATTTCAAAAAGAAGACATCTATTTATAAAATTAGAGTGATAATTATTATTGCACTATTTTGTAATTTCCACACACATTTAGTAAATAACAGAATTATTTGAAGAAAAATTTCTCTCGAAAAAGGTAGACGTTTCATTGTACGATACAAAAATAAAATTTTCAAGATTTTCTTAACACTTAGCAAAAGAATGTTTAAGTGTATATTAAGCGATTCAATTATAATAATAAAGAAATATAGAATTAGGTATTAAAAACTGAGATTCACCGATTATATTTGTGATTCTAGCATTCCCGTTCGCTGCAGGCATCCGGGCTGGTTATCCAACAGTGCTTCCCGGACAATACGGGTGAGTCTACATTTATGTGCTTTGTCGACGGATATTAATAACTTAAATGTCATAACTGTAGCTAGATCAAAGTAGCCTAAAGTCAGGAATCCTCGTGATCGTTTATAATCGATGGCTACCGAATTTATTCGCTGCAAGTCAATGAAATCGTTTTCGCGCGCGATTTTTCTTTCAATTATCACATAGGCAAGTTAAATTGCAAAATAATCGATCATTGGCGCAGCGATTATGTAAATTTGCTGATCGATATCTTGTAAATGGAATCGAGAATTTTTCGTGCTTTGAATTTTTCGAATTATCGATGAGAATAAAATTTTTGAAATCCATCCTTGCAGCGAACACACGAGTCGTTTAGTTTTGCGTAAGAATTTCTCGGGAATATCGATACGACGGTAATTAATAGTCGGTAATGCAATGTTTAAGAGCCAACAACCCATTCGCTTAACGGAGCCGCACGGTCGAGTAATTTTACGAGCTTTTTTTTTAAGACACCATATATATGACGTTTCAGCATCCTGACGCGCGCGCGTAAGGAGACGGGCAGAGAGTTCTCTTTCCGAGATCCTTGAGACGGCCAAGGGCCATTCTAAGGACCCCATATTAACGCGAAAGAGAGACAAAGACATGAAAAAGAAAGAGAGAAAAAAAGGGCAAATGTATTAGCGATCGGTGAAAGAGCGAGAGAGAGAGAGAAAGGGAATGAGAGAGAAAGCGGCACACGCACACGTATCAGAAATCTACACGTATGAGTACCTACGAATTTCTTTCCATGAAGTACATAGCGAAGATCTTCCGGGGATCGGCCTGTTCTTCTTCTCCTAACGTACTTTTTTGACTGTGGTTTTTTTTTCTTGTTTCTTATTTCTTAGTGAAACTGACGTGAAGTGATGATAATGATTGCGGTTGCTGAGAGATTTGCGATTGTTTGTTATTTGGTGTTAGTTTTTTTTAATATTATATCTTTACACTCTTCACACTTTTTTTCTTAATAAGCATAATAATAATAATGATAATTGTAGCAATAATAATCGCAGTTTAGATAGCTGTTACCTCTTTGATTTGACGTTTTACCGCTCGTATAAAATAAAATCGAAATGTTGTAGTCCGTTATTTCGTCTGATCGGCAAATTTTTTTTTAATTATAAACAGGCATAGAAAAGAAAGACAAAAGGGATAATGCTATCAGTCTAAACAATGTTATCTCAGATATTAAATAATTCGAGAGATCATATTTATTATTTCAAAATCTTTAAGAATCACTTCGAGACACTAAAACTGCAAATTCTTTATAACTAATTTTTCTCTTTTACTCATTAACACATTGAGAAAAATAAATCTTAAAATAAAGAACGATATGTTCAATCTATAGCAGTATTCGTGCAGTATTATACTGTCAATTAGTTTAATAATAATGAAACTTTTGACGTAATTTTCTCGGTCAATTATCGGTCTTTAATCATTGAAACTAATAATTCGCAATTAGAGTTTAGGGAGTAAAGCGTTACTCGTTTATTCTTACCGAGCGGTTATTTTTTTAAACAATCTTTTAAATGCATAATCTTTTTCTTCACTTTAACGTATTTTTGAAAATTTTGCCTTTCGGCAATTTGTTTTATTTTCTTATGTGTATATTGTACTCCGTTAATTATAATTAATCTTTTTGTTTGCCTATGGTGGCGGGAATACTAAAACGGAGCGAGGGTAAAGCGTCTTCCAATTTTAGGCACGAATTTTCACAATGTATCCTTTTGCATTGGGTTATTTATTGTTTTTTAGTCGAAACGAACGACGTATTTTATTAGACATTTTAACGCGTCTTGTAGCTAAGCTGACTCCCCCCCCCCTAAACGTATTTCATCAATCCGACTGCATTGTTTCCTCTTTGAATTAAAGAACCGTGATATGAAATATGATTGTGAATGGCATAAAGAGCCGTATAAATTACGAAATAGGAGAGGTTTCTTCGTTAAATTAACGCAAACCAAGGAAGAAGCGTATCTGATCCGCCGCAACGAACCGTCCGGCCATTGCTTATAAATATTTAGTCTTTCGACCACGTAGGCCATGCAGGCTTCTCCTCGTGCCTCGTTTGCTCGCCTAAAGCGCCTTTCGCGATTCCGCGAGAACGGAGAAACGGATAGATGGAAGCCAAGTGCAGAAGCCGAGAGAATGAAGAAACGTTGGAATTCGGTTGAATAAAAAGAAACGCGACCGCGATTTCGCGAACTGGGAGATTTTCTTCTTTTGGGCTCCGCCGGAAATCGACCGGCACTTGAGACACGAACGGCGTGTATTAATTTTTGATTGCGCGACAATCGATCCTATCGCGGTTCACCTCGTTTGGTTCGGTGGATTCTTCAATGCCGCACGAAAATTTCGTTGAAATGTGGAAAACGCATAAATTGCACCCGATTGTACCAACAATTGAGGTAATTTTTTGCAAAAAAAAAAATTCCGCTTTAATAAATCGCTGTCTCTTCCTAGATCATTAATCTTATTCGCGATATAAATGAACATATAGCAATATTAAATAAGCAATATTAAGACGCGGCGGGAGAGATGTGGTCGAGAGAAAAATTCACGCATGCTCGAAATGGACGAGAAGAGCGATTCAACGAAATTATTTCTGTAAAGCTAACACATCAGTTTAGGATTCGCAATGGAGGCGATGCGAGATGAGTATACTCCTCCTTGGAATGCGATAAGGTGGATCGAAGTGTCTTTCACGAAATACCCGTCGGAGACTGCAATGTATAGGATCCGCTAACCACTATAATATTAATTAATAATCTTGTGTGTGTGGTGAAGGCTTACACTACACTTGGTGTCGCTATTGGTGTTGTATTTTTTTGGTGTTGTACGTGGGTGATTTTTTTGAACTTTCAAATAACACGGCATAAATATACATATATAGCTCTACGAGCTCTACGTCATGAAGTCGCGGAACGGATCATGGCGTCGTCGTGGGTGACTTTTTTTTAATTTACTTCAGTATTAATTATCGGAAGCAGCATGTATCAATTGTAGGATCGTCATTATTGCAATAAGTCTGCTCGAGATTACTATAATTACTTTGTTTTCGCGACTGTGCCAAAGGTGTACATATGTACGCAGAAGGCAGAAACTCTTATAGTTTGATTCGCTATCGCTCTTTGCGGTGATTTTTTTTGCGGAGTAATCTGAAACAACTCCCTTTTTTCTCGCCTCTTAATAAAAGGTCGCGGGAGAGAGAGAGAGATGGTCCTGACTTTCCTCATCTCGCGAAGAAACGTGTCGCAATCACACGAAAGAAGCGTGAATATATAGAAGCGTCATATGAAGGGGATTCATTTTTTGTGCGATCCGGCAAAGCCCCATGCAAAGGCCAATTGACTCTCGCGTGATCGAAATTACAGATCCAAATTACCAAAGATATTATCTAATAAAGTCAATTAGTTTTAATTTAGTTCTACTTTTAAAAGCTCGCGTTACTGTCACATTCAAACGTAAAGAAAGTTGCAATTGTATAAACGTACTTAAATAAATTGCATAATATATCACAATAAATGGAGAACTGTTGATTATATGTTTTTAGATGTTGGATGAATTTGAAAATTAGATTTTTCATTATGTTTGCGGAGTGCAATGCGGCGCAGCGCTGTTGCACACTGGCGAAGTTTTTCGTCACGGGAGAATATTCGCGGACTATATCGTCCGAAAATTCGCATTTAGCACGTCGACACGCGTTATTGGCAAAAACGTCGCTGTCGGCGTCACGCATAGGCGTAGATGCGTGGTTCGCGACGCGCGTCCTCGAATTAGCGAAACGTAGGTGGAAAAGTGAAATCCAACACCGGTCCGGACGTTGCGGTAGACGTCAGAGACGGTTCCGTCCGACGGTAAATTTGTGTCGTAAGCGAGCGCCGACGCCGACAACGACGACGACGACGACGACGACGACGACGACGACCACGACGACCACGACGACGAAGAACGACGACGCCGAACGTCTCGGCCGGCCATCTTGGAGCCGCGGCTGGCGACGGTCCCAGTCTTTATTTAGCACCACCTGTCCCTCATGTCAGCTTCTCTTTAACTGTGAGCCGCCACTGCTCGAAGGCCCTATCGAGAGGATTCTAACGCGATTTAAGGCCGTCTTTACGAAGGCGATCTGTAGCGTCGAGCCGTGTTAAAAAATCCACGCTTATTTATGCTCTCGCGCATCATTTCCGCTCGCTGCTATACCCATTCGTTATATGTATACCGAAAATCGCGACTGAATTAAGAAAGATGACTCAAATTCTTGGCTCAAGATGAATGCTTCCTGCTTCGAATTTTCTTTTTCGCGAGAATAGTTCGCGAGAGTCATTTCATACATTGTTTAGTTCTAATTATCCCTGAAAGAATAATACACCATTTTTTAGATGTACGGTCGTATTTCCGGGCTCTTACGCCACTTCTCTCTAATTTGATCTATATACACACATTCAGCGATATCTGTACATCAAAGTAAATATGGAACGCTTCAAAAATATGTCACCGCGTTGCTAGATACGTATCTTCTATGTGGTATACAATGCTGCCTTAGGAAAAGGTATATACTTTTTCTGACTCATTCGTAAAAATCATTGACTCATGCGTCCTTTGAAACAGTCGATTCTAACGTCGAGTACCACATTTCGGTATTTCATTTCCGTCTCACACGTCTCGTTGGGCGGGAATAAGATTTATGCCCATTTCTTTTCGGAGAGATGAAACGGTGCTGGGTGTTAAAGGTCCATTTCTATTTTCATTGCCGCGGCTCCCATCCACCTGTCGTCGTCGCTCTTCTGACGCAAGCCGTAACATCGCACCACGAGACAGCACAGCGAACGTTCTGTATCGCATTTACATAAATACATTGAGGCCGCATTTAAACTTGCATCTCGAATTTTAGAACGACGCGATTCCGGATGATCTCCCCGAAATTTTAGAGAACTGTCACGCACTTTGAGATAGACATAAATTATATTTTCGAGTGAACGCGTAAGAAATAAATTTTCCTCGTCTACCGCTGTCTATCTGTCGCGGCGTTTCTACATCGCTGCGTGTAACACGGTAAAAGTAATATATTTTTATCGGTGTCACGCGTGTATTTTAACTTCCTGAAGTTGAGTAAAGAAACTACCTGATTTTTTTAGGGGCTATTTAATTGGCATTAACGCGTATTATTTCTAGTTTGAAAAAAAGCCAACGATAGATTTTTACAATACGAGCAATAGCATAAACATAAAATCCTACAATTGCCGCGTATTATCTTATCAATCCATGCGTGTAATTCTTAAACGTTTTCCCGTTCTCGTCGAAAGTAAAATAAAGAATCTTCCTCTTTCTCCAAGCATGTGCCTCCTCGCGTTTCTTAATTCGTACACATTTGCCGAATCGTATTCTTGGCGGATCTGCGCGTACCGAGAACAATTAAGTCGTCGTGTGGCACCACCCTTCGCAGTCACCATTGGTCCGGTCTGCTTTCCAAGGATTGGCAGATCATCCCATTGGATTATCCACGGCGCCGGCGCCCGCACAATCCGTGCACTGCGCATCGGCCCGTCATGCATATATACATTTGCGCCCGGTGCACACATGCGCGTACAGAGTGCGCAGGTGGCTTTACGGATACGCGACGGATACGCATACGCATATGTACTATACAAACATACACACATCCACAGAAATCTACGTGCACTCGCGTATACGATGCGGAAACGCATTGCCGCGCGATCGTGGACGGTCGCGAGGCACCACGTGCCGCACCGATGTATCCGCACGCGTGTAAAATCGACCACGTCGCATTCCGTGACACATTTAATAATCGCGCGCGAGTATATACGGAAGGGAGATGATAGCGAGATTACGCGCTGACCGATGTACCTTGTCCTATGTAAATGTCGCTCGAGAGCGAAATGGAAATATCGCTAATTCAAATGCCTATACGAAGCGTGTCTTTAAAGCATCATTTTCTTTGTTCAGCTGTTCTCTCTGTTCGACTGTATTCCTCTGCAATTACATTAACGCCGGAGCTAATGAAATTAATTTCGCGTTCGTGTTCAACATCCCTAAAAACATCCGATTGAAAATTATTTTATCTGTGATAAAGATACCTAGCTCTATCGGGAATCCTGTATAGATTTATATATGTATTGTATTAGATTTCACGAGACATTACGCGATTTCTTTTTAAAGATATTTTTGAATATCACAGATTTCTTCAATAACAGAGATTAAATCCTACGCCTATCAATAGCCTATCGATTAATACATTTCCACAAATAAAAAAAGAGAAGAGATATATCGGTTACTAGATCATGGATCTTTCGTGTCGTAACGTATCGTGCAAGGTGTTTCGACAGTTTCCGCTTCGCTAACGCGCATTTCCGCTTCATCGTCCTTACCGTTAACGATCGCCCCATAGTCATGGGGGTCGTAGCGGCCCGCACGCACGAATTAATGGAGTTGATTGAACAACCCCTGTCGCTACGATTCACCCCTCCCCCCTCGTATACTACGTCATTAAGTTGCGTGGTAATGCACGTAGGGAAAAGTCGGGAGATTCTAATCGCGGTGCTCTGCCACTTTGCGTCGGAAATCGAGGGTGGTCACTTAGATCCGTCACGAAGGGACGATACGGGGATCTCTTCGTGACTGCGGAACGATTTTGTGTCCCTCACCTCGCTGGTCTTTCTGTTTAGCGTTTTACAAAGAGACGCGGAAATTCCAGGATTTGTCGGCAGTCGCGGCAAAAAGTTGCCGGGAAATACGTTTCCTTCCTAATATTTCGTCGCAGTGATTAAAAAATTGATAAAGACTGATAATGATAATGATAATTGATAAAGAGTGATATTTTACATACATGGCGAGTTATTTTCTGTTTCACACAGTTGAAAGTGTAAATTATTTCTGCTGTGCATGTGATGTACCGTTACTCTATTCAGATAAAAATCTTATAGCTTGTTGTTTGTCGCTCAACTCACTTCGTATTCTTTCGCAAATTTATATTTTTTAATATTAGTAAAATTTCTCCCGGGACCATTATTTTTATCGATCCTGACGATATTTTTTTTTAAATTGCTGTGACAAGCGTGCGCATTCATTCTCGCGGGAATCGCCGTAATGTGACGTACGTACGGTACGTTTTTTTTTTGTCTGTTATTCGTATGTTACATCGATCGTGTAAAAGGTCGTACATCGCATCGCGCTTCTTCATTGTAGGAATTATGCGTCTGTTAAAACCGACCGCCCTATTTTTACACGAAGGTTTCAAGGACGAAAAATACGGGCCGAAGGATGAGGTTCGTCGGACGTTATTTCGTCTCCGCATTGCATGAGCAAGTTCTTTTAAAAATTATTTTCTAATTTCATAAATTTCTAAGTGAAATAAAAGTTTCTATTTACCGAACATAATAGAAGTTTACCGTTTATTGTTTAATATTAAATTTTTTAAGTATTACGTTTTGATTTTTCTCAGGAAAAAATTTAATTTGTATTAAGTATTAAAGAACATTTTTTCTTTATTTTTATGATCCTGAGATTTGATTTAGCAAAAACTTTCGAGCTCTTGACGTAAATAATCCATAATTATTGGAGTTTAAGCGTATACCGGAAAATAATCAGTATTCTTTCTAGTTTGATTTGTAAAGTTTGCGACTATCCGCGTCATGTATAAAATAAACCGGTGATATGAATGCAATTTAGTATGCCCGGTACGCCTCCATTGTTTTCCTTATCGCTGATGTGATGAGATCGATCGATGCGTTTCTCGCGATCAATTAGCGGTTTATCTTTTATTACTATATACATGAATATGGCTTCCGATGAAATTTGACAGAATAATTCCGTACGAGGTCTCGCGGCATTATGAAAATCTGATTAGATGCGCAGATACGTGCGTTTAAGAGAAATCACGTAACCCACGTGTGTCTTTCTAAACTATAATAAATCTTGGCATAAATGTCATAATGTTTTGATAATGACAATTCGGTGGAATTTAACTCTATATCTTGATGAAACTCTATATGTATATCTTATCGTTGCATCGCCATATAGGATAAACGTATTTGTATAAACATACTTATATAAAAAATATCGTGAGCGTGAAAGTTATTTCCGGATATTTGTTATAAAACACGACATATCTTTTCCCACATCATTTATAATTTTTGATGAGATCGTAAATATTCTATGCATTTCCCATCAATTACATTAATTCCCGCGAGACATGTATAATACGAGGACATTTTCTCGCCCACGCCACGTGGATATTAGCAATTCATGAACATTTCCTCTCGCATTCCCTTGATTGTATGTATTTAAAAACTTTTTGCTATTAACATTGCTAAGTGACTATCGTACATCCTCATCTTTCTTACATATTGTGGAAATTATCCTAGAACATGAAAAATCTTCACTCGTAGTAAAATATGTAACAGTAAGAGAAAGATAAGCCCACGGCCGCGTATTTGATTTTTATTTTATTACGTCTTTAGTGATAATTTCTCAATGATTCTGCGTTCGGTGAGATTTCCTCATGCTTGTCGCTCAGTGCGAGGGAAACAGCGATGGGGGCAATTGGGATTGAAAATTGCCATCTGGACGGGGACGGACGCGCGCGCCGGTCTGGAAACATACGTGGAATGAGGAGAACAGAACAGAACACGTTAGAATGGGAAAAGAGGGGTTGAGGACACGCGAGCTATCCATAATGCACGTACCTCGGCTGAGATGCGACCGACAGATAAATTCGATGGAAAATGTTGAAGCAAAAAAGCAATGGAAAAGCGAGACTGTATACGAAGAAGGGAACGTCACTCGCGGGCTGTCTGGTTCTTTGTTTTCAGACCGCGAAAAAAATATCGAATGTTGATGCAACTTGATAATTCTGGACCAGTAATGAAACAAAAATTTCTTTTGTCATAGACGTCATAGAGGATTAATATACGGTTTTATATTTTTTTTCCTCAAACGTTTATAGATATTCTGTCCTAACCATGATAATTATTTTAACGAAATAGCTGTTATTAAAATATGATAAAACTTTGATTTGCTATCTCGAGAAAATAAATATATTTAGACATTTTTATATAATTTTTCTTTCAGCATGTGTTTTAACTAGAAAATTGTATTCCTTATCTCTGTTCATGATTTCTTCTAAGTTAACAGGAATTAAGTATATGAGTCAATGGAAAATCTAAAATGAACGAAAGAACAAGCGAGATATTTTTAACGATCGTCCATCAATTAATCTTTAAGTATTCTGTTTGTGTGTGTGAGTCACTGAAAAGTTCAGCAGGTGGCTGACAGTCTTCGATGTCAATAAAATTGACAATACTCCTATTAATTTCCGTGCGTTTGTTTGTACAGATAGATCGATTGCCGCGCAACGTGTCGAATTTCATTTATCATGTCACGCTTCTCTGTTATTTTTATTTTTCTACTTTTCAGCGAATCTCTCTCTGTTTCAGTTAAGAGCAACGTCGAGATACCTCGATGATAATTTGCGAGACATTTTAAACTGAGCAAATATTTTAGAACCGGAACTGAGATAAAAAAAAGTGCATAACATCAGTGCATAAATTTTCTATTCCTATGCTCCTCGATCTACTGCACTTCGCTGCGCCAAGGTCGCCGATTTTATCTTTCTTTTATACAAACAACATACAATTTGCTCGAGTCTCTTAAGTTTTAATGTGAATAAATATATGTGTTGTTAGGTTGTTGTAAAGTTACAATTAATGTTATAGCAAACACGGAGAGAAAGAGAAAAATTATAGGCTCTTGGAGTACGGCGTAAAAGCGATAGATATTTTTCCTGTCTAAGGACGCTCATTCAGAACAGTCATCTTTGTTATATCTTTCTTACACGTTTCAATGTCCCGCGGACAACGCAATTCACCTCGCAAATCGCCAGGCAAATTTGACGCGAATCGGATTCCCGCTCGGCCGGATCCTCTTCAAATGGTGCAGATAAAAAATGCCGCTCGTCCGCAATGCGACATTATAGCGTTATAGCGACATATCGCTCTTTTCCTTTTATCTTTATTATAATTTCGCCCTCCTCGCGTCATGTAATGCTCATCGACCGCGTGGGTCATCCATCCTAGATGACAGCTCCAATTCAAGGTCGTCGATTCTACGGCCATTGTGATTCTTTTCCCTCCCCCGTTGCAGCACGCGACTTGACATGCTCGTTCGAATTAAGCGACGTACGACACGCGTGTCGAAGCGCTCTCGATTGTTTGCGATTGTGTGATAATGGTCACCGGGCACCAATCCGGCGCGTTGCGGAGGAGCTCTGCCGTTCGGAGCTGCAGGACGACATATTGATTTCCTTCGCAGACTGGACACTGGCTATTATCGATCCGCTAAAAAGTTCAGGGCTGTCTCCGGGAAAGAGGCCGAACTCCTTCGGCCTCTGTTTCGAAACTACGGAATCGCTCTTTACCGTTTAATCATTTATCGAATATCTGTTGGCCCTCAATTCATAATTGACTATGTACGATATGCGTTTATACAGCTTATTGAGAATCGCGTGCCGAAACTAGGTTTACTTAATACCGATGGCAATCAGACTGTACAGAGATAAAATTATAATCTCAAGTTTGATTTTTTAAATAGGATTTAAAAACTTGCGTCACTCATCTGTCTATCTATATTTATAGAGAGGTCAACACTCTTGTTAGTATTTTTAAATTTCATATATATAAATGCTTATATCTTTTTAATATATAATAATGTTCGCTTTACGTTCCATATTAAACGTTAAATATTTAATTCTTTTATCAATATTTATTTAGTCGATTTGTCAAATCGATTAAACCAAATTTTCAAAATTATATGTTTAAGCATTAAGCAAAATATTGATTGCATATCTAATTGCAAATTACTCGAGATAATACATACAATAAAATTTAAAACACAACGGTATACACGAACTTAGAAAACGAATTTACCTATCCTATATATTTTTTATGTATTCGCAGAGTACACGTCGATCGATAAGAAACAATTGCGAATCGGTGAACAAATTTCGCGGGTGATCGAACGCCAGTCGGGATCTTCCGCGCGTCATTATTTGAGGAGAGTAAAGAAAGGCAAAGAGTAAAAGAGAAAGCGTAAGGGAGACGGAGGCACTGCCGTGAGATGTACTATCTTTTTTTCTTCCTTTCGTACGGGGATACGTTTTGAGACGTCTAGCGTCGATTTTTCTGAATTTGGATATATTCTGGAGTAATCTAAATTAAGTGACGCCTTATATTTTTTTTTCAAATGCACTTTGTCGCAGATTTAAGGGATGCAGTAACGTGACATTGATGTAATTTCGACAACTCGACACGTTCTAAGAATAAAACTGATAAAAACATTACATAATGCGTAACGAATGCGATGCACACACACATGCATGAATGCATGCAGAATGCTTGTACTCGTCGTTGCAATGACGTGCGAAACGCAACGAGCAAATTTACTGGATAGTGTAGCGCATAAACATACTTATTGTACGAAAACATTATTCACAGTGCGATATTATTTTACTCATTTTTCTATTTAAATAAAATAAAAAACTTCATAATTTTCAACACACCAATATTCAGTATAATAATGTTTTTATTATATTCCAATTAAATATGGCAAGTGGCAAAAAAAATATCAGTTTAATCTTTTATTTTTTCTATGCATTCTATGATTCAAGTGATAATGAATAGGAATATCGAGTTCGTCCCCTAAATCTGCAAAAAAAGAGTCTGATTTATAAAAATATATGTGTATCTTATTTTAAGATACTCTACGGCATATCCAAAGATAGTAAAAATCGGAGAATAACGAACTCGGGACGTTTCCTTAGATCTGTGAATTTAGGTACTAACGTTGGTGTTAGATAATCGTGTGCCGTGTGCCGAGAAGTATTTATATTTCGTGCAGTCACCTATACATACACGTTTGTCGTTGGTTTGCTGTTGTTTTGCCAACACGTGAAAGATTTTTTTCTTGGATTGTTGCGTACGTTTTTCGCCTTATTATTGATACCACATTGAGAGCAACGTTACCGTTTTCACATCGACTTACTTCCTTCCGCTTCCCGGGCCCGTCGTCCTTTCTTTTTCCAATGAATTATCCGTCGAACGTAAGCACGCACATATATACTCACACATTTACCGTGCATCCTGATGTTAATTGATTTCTCTTTTTTTACGAGGATGTGATTTGCCTTTCAAAAGTAAGATACCGATGTAGGTGTAAATTGCATTTTTTCTGTGATGAAATATCAGTGAAATGGTATTTTTTTATGTTTACAAACTCTTCAAACATTCTTTGAATTTTATTCAAACGCGCTTTAACTAGAAAAATAAAAATACGTATCTTAGGAACGATGTAAATGTAATTATTTTTCTAATTAATGGTTGTTTTTCTGTATAAATATTGCAACTGGCATATCATCAGAATGCACGTATTGAACATGCACACGTGTGTACAAATGGATTAAAAGACGCGAGTTTCTCTCAGTTCTTAATGAATTCGCCAGTAAATATGGAATTGATTATTTTCGTAATAAACATTTGATAAAAGACTGTATTAGAAGAATCTTGTATTATCGAAAATATTAATGGATTTTAATAACTTCGAGAGTGTGGAAATAAAATCTGACTTCTCAATTAATTTTAAATGAAGTTTGCTTCAGTAGAATTTTAATTCTCGGATTTAATTATTAAAATATTTAAGCTAAGAGAAAGCGCGGGACTTTCAATACTTGTGTACAGAACATTTCATCACAAAGCCGAGATCGCATATCTTGTATATAGAAAACAGAAGAAAAAAATAGTTTCGTCTTAAGGGTACGATTAAGTTAAACCTTTCGAAGATATGCTACTTTGGAACATGAAACAAAACATGGCGTACACTTAATATTCTTGCTCACACACATACACACGCGTATTGATTGATATCGAAACACACAGAAGCGCATTTTGATCGATCGTCCGTATGTTACATATGCGCGAAGATCGGTCGAAGAGAACTCGGTCCCTCGCTCACTTTGCCGTTTGGTGTTGCGTGCTTTTGGTGTTGGTAGAGAGCTGCTCGAGAGCGAAAGACCGTCGAGCCGAGAATCTTCTTGTAACGCGAAACGCAATGAAGAAAGTTTGTGTTTTTCGCCGCGCATGCGCTCTTCGCGTTGACGAATCGACGGTGTATTAGAAACACGTCTTTGCCACGTCGATTCTCGGGACATTTAAATAATCGCCGTCTTTATCTTTATCTTTATACGACCATCAAGATAATCAAGAGACAGACGAGTTTTCAAATATTTATTCCGATTGACGACCTATAACGGACCTATAACATCGCGAATTGTACATTAAAAACACGTTTCACGAAGAATATGTTCTTACATGCACAATTATACCTAATCATGACACGAGTAACATTTGCTGTACGTTATCTTTCCTTCCTAACTCCATTATATCCTATAAAATGAGAGAAGTATATAATTGAAGTGAACGAAAGCTATCGTATTTATTCGTTGCATCTTTTTCGAAAATTCGGAGCATTGTCCGATGGCTTTCGATCGCTTCAAAACAGGTGTACTTGTTCGTAAATTATTGTTCAGCGGACTAGACGGCGTTTTATTTAACCAGTTATGGCAAATAATTCTCATTCTTATAATCAGACTTGACATATAAAATAAAATACAATTATTCGCACAGATTAATTTTTAAGATTGTTAATATTCGCATTAACATTAGCACGAAATGGAGCGTTTGATCTACATAACAAGAGCTAATTTCGCTTCATTCAATTTCTTTTTCTTTCTTCAGAAAGTATAATAATATTGCCGTCAGTGCGCGTCGCATTGCACTTAATTTACAAACATCCGCCGCCTTAGATCGAGTGTTGTTGCGCCCGACATTGCATTGACATCCGTAACTAACGGTCATTTTCGTTTTGCAGAGTACCACCGGGCTACGTGTACCAGTCGCCCTACCTGGCGGCTGCGGCGCCAGGTGGTCTGGTACCGCTGCCGACGACGCAGTTGAGCCACGCAGCCGCCGTCGCCGCGGCATCGCAGTTCTACGAGTACCAGAACGCGGCGGCAGCCGCGGCGACTTACCCGGGCACCTCGTACAACTTCGCCGAGGCGTATCCGTACACCACCGCGGCCGCGGCTGGTACGTGTTTGAATAGTGTCCAGAGCAAGGGTAGCAACTATCCGATACACCACCACCAAGCCCACCAACAGCAACAGCAAAACGGACCCGGTGCGACGTTGGCGCATCAGCAGCAACGGTTGGAGAAAACTCTCCTGCCGCAATTTCTGCCGTCCGTGCTGCGTGATTACGGTAGAAGATCTTAAAAAAAAAAAAAGATAGGGAGGGAAGATAGGAGGGTTGCGCCGCCGCACTTTCCTCGAGGGCTACTGTCCGTAGTGCGCTTATCCGCAAGCGGGGTTCTCACAGGATCTGGTTTTCGTTTTCACAAGGGGTTCCGGGGGATACATGGGATAATGCGGAGGGAATTGAATTGGGGAAACGCGTAACCTGATGTGCGCAGCTTTTGCTACGCACCAAATTATGCATGGTTAGGGGAATAATAATTCCGATGTCGGGGATGTATAATGTCGTCACGAAGCGGATGCAATGAAGTATCGCTTATTCTTATTCTATACACACACGCCTTTACGTTTTCCAAAAGCCTTCGGCATTTCCGGACGGATCCGTCGTGGGAACTCCGCTACGTCTTTTGTGTTGATATATGTTAATAAATAGATATTTCGCTTTCTTTCGAATTCGATCGTTGAATATTTTGCAACCCTCGTATCAATATCAATTAAACAGGAACATTCTCAGTAAGTTCAAAAGTTTTCAAGTTATGAAATAGAATTTCACTTTTCTTATTACTTCTTACATACTTTTATTTTTTTATTTTCAATTTTTTTAAATAACTGCATATGTATTTCTTACATTAGCTTATACGTTCGCGCACGAAGTCTCTTCACTGTTCGATGCTCGAAAATAGGCGAACAACGAACAGGATAAAATCTTGCATGCGCTTCACGAACTATAAAATTGACGCATATAATATATTGCCAGTCTGTCTGTGCTGTCTGTGGTGATGGTGGCGGTGTTCTCGGTGAGTGATGGTGGTCAACGAGAGAAAGCACTATTCGCTTTACGTATTACAAGTGTATAGTAATATAAAGAAAAAGCTGAGGCACGCAATAAGATTCTCAACGCGCACAAATCGCTTGCGTATGGCTTTTTCTATGATCTGTTACGTATCAAGGAACGATATTTTACCTCGAACACGTACGCTAGATGTGTTATCTCTCATGTGTAAAATTTTAAACGTATTTAGAAATGAGAATTTTGTAATAAAAGCTTCAATAAAAACAATTATAAGATTAAATATCATATTATTATATTGAGTACGCATGATGCTTATGAGACATAATTTTTTCCTTGCAGCTAATGCAGCCGCGGCAGGTTACGTGGGACCGTACACGTACGCGACTTTGCCAGGTGCCGCAGGACTACCGGCAGCGGCAGCGGCGGCGGCAACGGCAGCTGGAGCAGCTTTCCCAGGCTTACCGTATCAGACAACACCTCAGGAGGCCAGATTGCAATAAAGCTTTATTAGATAGTTGCAGCTAAGCCTTCTACGAGACAGAAACGGGTGACAGAGCTGCGCGACACATTCGATCCTCGATTGTCGTCTTCGGGGATCGGCTCATCATCTTCCTCGTTATTAGTTATTTTTCGAGAATTCTATATGTTCCTGATTACGTCTCGCGAATACACCAACCGCGAGAATCGCAAGAGGCGAAGAGGATGAGCCTTGACGAAGCGACAGACCCGTCAGTGACCCGCAACTTCTCGCTAACAATCTGTACTCTTCCCTTTTCGCCTCCCCGATCGAATCTTCCTCTCTCTTCTCTCATAGAGCCTGGATAACTGGCGCGCTCGACCAACATAACGTGGAATTTTAGAAAAGACGCACCGATTTTTAGAGTTACGATTATAATTATTTATAACGAGCTGGCGATCGCTCGTTCGGGAAAGTGATCCTCGACGCGCGAACGATTCGGAACTTGAGAGCCGAAAAAAGAGGCTTAAGTGAACGTACTTTGGTCCGTATTTAAAAGGTATGTGCGTGAAAGGGCTTTTATTATTATTGGCTTTCGAACATCACGTTATTCTAATATTTGATGTTTATTCTAAAATGTCACAACCGGGCGATGTATCGAAATGTAACTACACGTTATGATTTTTGAAACATAACTTGATTTTTTAATTTATCGAATATTATAATTCTGTGCGCTCCTATATACATTTTCGTCGGTGGTTCCTAAATCGAACGATACGTTCGCGCATACGAATTCTGTAAGCAATCTTAACGGTGTCGCTCGAGAAACTTCTCTTCAGAGAACATTCGTAGCTATGACACACGATATTCGTCTTCTATGTCTTCTATGTCTTCGACAAAGTTAATTGAATGCGCTAAAAATATATCGACGAAGATTAATGCGAGAAGTCCGCGTAATAGCTTTAGAATCAGTTACAGAGATGCGCGTTTTCGGAGAGAACGTGTTTTAAATTTTAGTTAAATTTTAAGTAGATCATAAAAAACGTAATGATAAATAAAATTTCTAGTGCTATAAGTTGTTAAGTTATATTTTCACGCGCGTTTTCCGGTGAAGAAAAAGGTCGCGTTTGTCTGTAATGGATCAACTTTTAGGATAACGCCTTAGGAAAGCGAGAGACGGAATTTATAGCCTCCTTGGCGAATAAGAATTTGCTATTAATATAAATATACATGTTGATATGTTCACATATATGTTTATAGTTATAATAATTATAATATGTAATAATTATAACTATTATATATCACGTAACATATAATTATATATTATATATATAATAGTTATAATTATTATATATAATATATAATAATTTTAACTATATATAATTGTAATTCTTACATAATTATTCTTTTTCTTCAAAAATTGTTTATAGATACCGTCTATAAATATATCTACATATAGAATACGTTGTAATAACAAGGTATATCTTCCAAAGTACTTGTCTACCGATATATTAATTCGTGCGCACTGCTTGTTTCGGCTCTCTGTTGCTTATCAAAACATTATTTTACTTATATATATATATATATATATATATATAAATATATCGATATTTATTACAAGCTATAAAATATTGCGCGTATTACTAGTTGAGATATTAATTGATTTTACCGAGATAGAATCATAAATGTGACTTATTTATAGAAAAAAAATGA
Source organism: Temnothorax americanus (assembly GCF_048541705.1). Lineage (NCBI taxonomy): Eukaryota > Metazoa > Arthropoda > Insecta > Hymenoptera > Formicidae > Temnothorax > Temnothorax americanus. The sequence goes on from NW_027509286.1 coordinate 1,597,893, forward strand.
AGCGTACATGATTGTCGAAAACGTCTTATCTAGCCGCGGTGGCCTTAAAATCGCACATCAGCGAACGAAGTGTCTTACTTTCGAGGCCTTGTTGTGTTAAGCAACTAGATACTAAACGAAGTAACATCGACCAATTTTATGGCGATGCGAACTCGCAGAGGATCGAGGAGTAAATCGATTTTATTTGATAAATCACTCTCATTGATACGGAGCGAGCCTAACACATCTTATCGCTATCCAAGAAAAAATTTAATTTTTTGTAACGATTAGTGATTCTAATGAGAGTATCTGTTTTAAACGTAAGCGTACGTTTTAAACATTTGTATCGCCTGATTATTGTCGGCGATAATTTTCTGACGCTTGATCTAATCGATAATTTTTCGTAAAACTCAGAAGAAAATGTACATGCGTCTACTCTTAGTGATTCAGTGCCTTAATTAGCACAGTCGAGTAGCCGTAATGATTAGAAACTAGTCAGCGATTTCGTTAGTGCAACGCTCGACGCGCTAACTCGTGTACAAGAGTGACGCTCAACGAAAGGGTGAGGAGAGCTAAAGGAATATCAAAATGTAATCAACTAGGATCGGGTTATGAGGAACGTCGTTGTCTAGTCCCAAACCCTTTCAAACCTTAAACGAGGTTAACTCGGTTTGTTAGATTTGTAAGTAGAAGTTAACGGACACGGAAAAAAAAACCAAAAGCGAAACTTTTTGTAAAAAGTTAGAAAGAGAAAACGTTAGGAGAATTTAGTGTTAAGTATTATTATATAACGTAATAGCAAAATAAATTATTATTATTATTGTATTATTTCATTATTGATATTACGTTTTATTATTACTATTATTATTATTATCATTATTGTCACTATTAATTATATGGCATTGTTCAAGTACTTAACGAATGGATGGAATTATGAATATACGTGATTGAAGAATTTGTTATAAAAACACGCTGAGGCTTCCGCTATAAGTGAAGAGGATGGTAATAGAAAATCTGCGATGAAGACGCAAAGAAATGGATTCTTATCATGGATACGATCTTTCTTTTGAATATCCTATACTCCCATTGTATATATAGACTTAATTATATAAATAGGTTGTAATATATATTGCCTGTTATCCTCAATAATATTAATATGCGCTCTATTACTAGATTCACGAAAACCGAAAACAAATATATTGTCATTAAGAGAAAAACCCCATGTGTTCTTATCAATTAATTATGCGTATCCTTTGTGTGTATCAATCTGATACATAGCAAACGAATAGAATATAATAATTTATGAGAGATCAAACGTTTTTATATGTCTAATATCCATTTCTACGAATATAGATTAACTTTAATCTCTAATCCTTATAGAAAAAGATAAAATAAGTAAGTTAAACCGAGATAAAGTTAATCTGCATTGATAGAAATGAACATAAATGTGACACAGATACATTTTTCCCATTTTTCTGTATACTTAAAAATGTTCTATTTTATATTTTATAATTGCCGTATATTCTTGTTAATTGTATGAAACAACGGGATTCTCTCAAGTTGCTTTATGTTCGCTTTGTCCGAAAGAGATCCGTCGTCATTGGCTCTGTGTCGTCGTTTTTGACGGCTAAAGATAAATCTAATGGCTTCGCAGGATCAGAGCGTCGCGTCGCGACAAATCTCATCAAAAACAAGCAAAATGAAGAACCGCCGTCGTCAGGACCGTAACAACTACGTAAAAATAACTAAACCGCTACTGATGGCACGAAGTGATGATTTTACACTTGCGCTTCCACAGAGCGCTCCCGCAATCATAATATGACGCTCTTATGATAGCGTACTCAAAACATTTATTAGAATCGAGAATCTTAATACGGAAATATTGAAACTGCGATAGTTTCCGAATATGAAATTATCAACGTTAGTTAACAGACTTATGTAAAATTCTCGCGCTTAATATGCATATAACTTGTAATATAAATTGGTATTTACCAATTAATTCGTCTGTTATTGATCTACTATTTTAATCGTAAAATCTGAATAAGCTTGGGCTTGATTCGGTACGTCATGCTTGGCGAGAGATGACATGAGATCCAACACAAATGATAGGCTTTCCACACAATCAATATTACTGTCATTACAATCTTCTTTATACACGTCTTTATAAATTTTCGTATCAAAATAAATATCCCGTTATTACGTTGCCGATATTCTATCGATATTAAAATATTTCAATATAATACATTAAAGATATAATATTTTAATGTCACATTAATATAATTGACACATAGATATGTAATTGATTTAATTTTTTGAATTAATAATCCGTAGATAAAATTGTTCTATTCTCTCTGCAACAAAATATTTATTGGATCTCACGTCTCTCTTTTCTTTCTCATGTTATTTCTTCATTTCAAATAATATAAATTCAAGTTATAATAAATCTGGATGGATTGGGCTATGTTGAAGATCAGGCTAAAATTAGTGCATCATAAGTATAAATATAATTAACAATTATTATCTCTCTTATTAAATAAATTACTAGAAATATACGGTATAAGATTATTCATGAAATATTTACGAAATATTTTTTTTTTGCTTTTAAACTTGTGACGCTTTGAAAGTATCTCTAGCTCAGTCTAGGTATTACTTTCTAATTTGACTTTATTAACGGCGATCCTTGTTTAACACAAACGTAACTGTTTGCAACTTTATTTGTAATTAATGCAACATCAGACTATTATGATGTAAGTTTGATAGGAAAACGGGGAGTAGCCCCGGACATTATTGAAATTCAAGTATACCGCGTATCTATGGTCATTGTTTAAACATTCTGCATATGTCGAGATACGCAGAAGGGCATGCATATTAGAATGTTTAAACAATGGCCATAGATACGCGGTACACTTATGAATTTTAATAATGTCCGGGGTTACCCCCCGTTCCCCTAACTAATTTTTCATTAGACTCAATAGACTAATGTCTAAAGCTTCAATATTAGTATCTGATTATAATGATTACAGCATTAACTACGGCAATGTATCTACTGCAATTACAGTCAATTACTAATACATAAAAAAGTACAGTGATAAAGACTTTCAATTAATTCATATCTGTAATTTTACAAATATGCAATATCACAGCATTAATTATGATTTTTAATTTAAAAATTTTTTTGTAATCTATAAAACGATAAGAAGAAGAAGAAGAAGTGATCTTGGCTAATATAGAATACATCATGATCACTCTATCAATTATTATCGCGTATTTTAATTAACTTATCTATTCATAATCTAATAGACAAAGCAATCACAACATTAACTACGACTACAGCACTCTCTATAGAACAATTAAACAATGATCACGGCTAATATAGAATATATCATGATCACTCTATCAATTATTATCGCGTATTTTAATTAACTTATCTATTCATAATCTAAAATAGACAAAGCAATCACAACATTAACTACAACTACAGCACTTCAACTCTATAGAACAATTAAACAATGATCACGGCTAATATAGAATACATCATGATCACTCTATCAATTATTATCGCGTATTTTAATTAACTTATCTATTCATAATCTAATAGACAAAGCCATCACAACATTAACTACAACTACAGCACTTCAACTCTATAGAACAATTAAACAATGATCACGGCTAATATAGAATACATCATGATCACTCTATCAATTATTATCGCGTATTTTAATTAACTTATCTATTCATAATCTAAAATAGACAAAGCCATCACAACATTAACTACAACTACAGCACTTCAACTCTATAGAACAATTAAACAATGATCACGGCAAATGTAGAATATATCACAATCACTGTCAATTGCTACCGCCACATTTTAATTAATTCTTGCACTCATAAATTAATAAATATGTAACGAAACATTTTAAAATTATTATACTAATATTAAGATTGATATTTTTTGTAATTAATAGTGTGATGCATAATAAAATTCTATTTCTCTAAAAAATGTGTCAATATATAATTAGTAAATAAATTAAATAATGATAAGCTGACCACGTGATTTATTTATCACTTATGTATTATATTAAGTCAATTATATAATCAGTACTTATTTGATTGTGATTTGAGTGTGCGAGTATCGTATGAATTCTTTATATCGATATACAAGAAAAATCAATTAATAATTACAAATATCTTTAAATTAAATAAAATGACATATTAATCTTTAGCATAGCCCATCCGTTCCAAGGCAATGGATTTGTGAGATATTATATAACTATCCGTCTCTATGATATTCTCAATGCAAACTTCTGATTTTTTAGATAAATTATAATTATAAAAATAATATTCAAATTCAGGATTGACGTTCAAAAAGTAATGCATTCAGATATTAAATTCATAAGAATAAATAATACAAAATATATCTATTATTGTTGCATTTATTTAAAAAAAAATTTAATTTTTCACAAATCCATTACCTGAAAATTAAAATAATTTAAGACTCACCAGTCCCCGATGCGCAGCAGTGGAGTTTCATGATATTATCTGTAAAATTTTAAATATATCCAAATATTAAAATACAATATTCCAAAAGATATTTCAAAAAATAAAGACTGCATGTGTTAAACTTTTTATATTTCAAATAAAATAATTAAAAAGGCGCGCCAATTAAGCACACGCGTAGCGCGCGAGACCGCCGTGACTCTTTTATTACGCGAACGCGCGAGTTGCAAGTACCTTAATTTTTACAAAATTTAAATCTGACAAATAAATCTAATCTTTATACGGTCTAAAATAATTGCAAGTCTGTCTTAAACATTTTTAAATATGTATTATAAATATTTCCTCAATTTCACGCAAACATTAAAATGCATCGTTAATATTTTATTAAACAAAAAAAATTTTTTGAGTCCAAAATAAAATCTAAAATATTTCTCATGGATATATTACACAGATCAATATAAAATATTATAAAATGATCATGTATCATCGTGCAAATGAACAATCAGCTCTATTCAAGAAAAGAGGTAAAAACGTATAAATAATATAATACGCACGACACGGTAAAAAAATAAAAAAAAGTAAAAAACAGTATGATAAATTGTAACAAGGTCTGACACCGGGTATAATTTCACTAAGCTCAATCATCTGCAGCTCCCCAAGTAGCAAAGACGACGTCTAAAGACGTCTTATTGACGTCATAGACGTTAATAAGAGTAAGACGATTAAGACGTTGTTAAGACGTCATTTGACGTCACTTTGCTACTTGGGGCTGCAGGTACGCGGAGGAACCTCGCGTCGAACGTCGCGTTCGTCGCGTTTCATTTCTTCGCGAATAACTATAAGGCTCATTATTGCGCGCCTGCGGCACGCGAATCTGAGCTCAGCGAAATTACGTCCGCGATCTAACCCTCGATTACCAAGATGCTCACCCGTCGGTTGCTCCGCCGTCGCCTGATGCCACCCCGGGCCTCCTCCTCCACTCTCGCCTCGCCGTTACTCCGATTCCTGGGGATATACGCACATATCGCACACACGCAGAGTCGCATTCACAGAGTCACACTTCGCGAGGGCAGGATGCAGGATCAGCCGTTATCACTCACGTATACCGCTACTACCCGTTGTCGCACGTACCTACTGCTCCGGCACTCCCGTCGATCGCGCACGACCGCTAATCACGACGTGCCCTCGTTAAAATGCGCTGAAGGAACAACGGGCGGAAATCTCGCGGCACGTAACGCCCGACGCACCCGCGACGACCGGCAGGAACGCAACGGACAGATTCGAAATGGCGGAGATTGGAAATTCGTAGATCGCGCGGCCAACTTCACGCGATAGGCGCCGCGCCGACTACCGCGACGGTTCGCGTCGCGGCGATATGCCGCACCTGTTGCTCCTGCCTATACTTTCGCCCACTCTTTGCACCCCGAATAATTGCCCGCGGAAACTCGCGTTTCACGACGATCATCGGCGTCTCATCGTATTGCGACACGAGCGAACATAAGCGCGGGCTCGGATTAAGCGTCTTATACGCGGAAAAGTCGAAGCGTATGCCGAAATATCACTCCGCGAGGTAGCCTACCTACCGTCTTGTCGCCGCTCGCGCGACAGGCTCGAGTTTCGGTCGAAGGAATCTCGCGTCATACGCGTCTCGCTAGATGTTATACAGATCGCCGCGACGTGCTGATTCTCGTCACGCGATTGACGAGCGTCCAAAGACGGAGCCGATCGCGGCTGTACTTACGAATGCGTGTGTGCGGGGAAGGCGTCCCGGGTCCCGGCGCCCCGCGACGCACGGAGTCGATCCGCTCCGTGCCCGCGACGTTTCGCCAATGACTTTGAAACCGACGTCACCTGACACCTCTCACTTCACGCCGGCCGGCGCCGCTTCACCCCCCCCCCCCCCCCACTCGAGTCAATTCGACAACTAATAATTCGGGTTTGAATTCGAACAATTATCGGCAACGCGAGACTGAGATTTGTCATCGAGTGTACGATGAATTTTGCGAGGCGCGGAATTATTAACGAATAATTGGTAATAATAGATCGATCGCGATTCCGGCGATTCGCGTATTACTTCGTGCTCGCGGATGGCGGGCGAGTCGCGTTCAAATCGACTCGAAAAAGCCGAATCTAGAGCGGCCGAAATAATAGATTGATAAGTACTCTATTCGTCGCCTCGATCCCCGGCGACGGGACAAAAAAATTACTTTTAAAAACAAAAAATAGCAAAAAAGTAGCAAATTAATTTTATATATAATTTATTGCGTTCTAATAATTTGGCTTAGATAGCTTAATATACTTGTAGTTATTCTCTAGCCAATATTTTTTGCTTTCCATTAATAATTATTTTTGAATAATAAGAATATATTTTTCTTTATTGAACTATATGATGCTTTAAATTATACAACGCAAGAAATTTATCTTTGTTTCACGCTGTGTAACATTAATTTAAAATTTACATGTCAAAAATAAAGATATACTCTAAATAAGAATGTTCTTTCATTCTGTAACGATTAATTAAACTTGACGGAAGTTTCATAATACTTTGTGAATTCTCATACATATTTTATTACAGTACAGTTTTATGCGTACATATATTACAGATACATCTATTAGATTCTCTGCATATGAAATCTACTTGTTAAACATATATGCTTACATACGTATATATAATATTTCTTTGAATAACAAACTGATTAGAGTGATATTAATGCTATAAATTTTATTGCCAATATTTTTGGATATTTATATTGGATACCAAGTTTCAAGTAACACAGTGTAAAATAAATTTAATATTGCTTTGCGGAGATATCCAAATTGAATTACTTATAATGTGAATACGCGATTGATTCTCTCTCTGGCAGTTTAATTATTAATAAAATCACAATCTCTCAAATACAATTCAGCTTTGAGTAATTTTAGACGAACGGCAACTTTTTAAAGGTTTCACAAAAGGAGTTCTGCGCGACTCGCAATTCAGCATCAATTCTTATAATTATTGCTTTATTCCAGTTGATAATAACATTAAAATATTTCCATAGAGACATAGATTTCTATCGCGTCTCCATCATCGGACCGAAAGCTGCTTCATCGGAGGAGACAAACGCCTTATTCATTTCGTTATGCATTTTAGCATATATATAGACCGCAACCAGGAGATGCGCTTGCTATCTTACGGCCGTAGGCGCGTTGGATCGCTTGGGTGCGAGTAATAAGATGTCAGCACCAGTGTCACGTTGGCGATATCCTTTGAATGACGTTCCGCTTATCATTCGATTTGATAGAGAAATAGTAGGGGAGCATTGCCATTGACATACGAATAAGCTCAGTTATCCCGCGTTTATTCGTGCTAACTAGAGCGCTCGCAGCGCGTGGGTGATTTCCGAGCTACCCGGTAGACGAGACTCGAGGATCGCGATCCAGTAGGAATCGCGGCCCGGAAGTCCCTTCTGCGTCCACGAGTCTAAGGTCAAGGTGAGAAACCATCGTCGATTCGTATCCTTTTTTCCTTTTTCTATCAGAAAAGTATTTTATATGTATTTTACCAATATGCTTCCGCGACATTTGCCGCAAAAATTAAAAACATTTGGAAAGTGTGCTTTAAGGAAAGAGAGAGAGAGAGAGAGAGAGAGAGAGAGAGAGATTTAAAATTTAATTTTACGTAACTTTATTCTGTGAGATAACAAGAACACGGGATAACAATAACATGAGAATTCAAGAATTTGTATTTGTTTCCAAAATTAGAGATAACAAGAATTTGTATAAGTTTATGTGTGCACCGTAAACAAAAGATAATATATATGCACATAAAAGATACGCTATGTAAATAATCGAGATAACGCATATTTTAAATTAAGTTATAGAGATAATTTTATTAAAATATTACTAACTTAATAATATCTTTAATATAAATAGCAATTTGATATTTAAATAATTGTCTTAAATTTAATTTTATGAATATGTAATTTGTATTTTTTCTTAAATAAATAAATCGTAAAATTCAACAATGTAATTTATAATTTTAACGCGTTGTTTTACGGAATCTTTGTAAGCGACAAAAACGGAAACGCTGATCGATTAAGTCTTCGAATTAGCGTCTCCGACTGCATGACTCGTGGTTAAGATAAATTCCAATTACGTAAGCTTATATCTCAGGTAAATTGAGACTGAGAATAACAGTGTTGTAAATAAATCTCAACCAACAAATAAAATAAAATAAAAAATCAATTACTGAAAATTGTATTAACAAAATAATTAGCTCTTTAATATAATACAATATGTAGCTCTTTATATAATATAATAAGTAATTTTATTTAATATAATATGTAGCTTTTTTTAATATAATAATTTACAACCAAATATTTCTAAAACATTAACAAAGTATTCTATAAATCAAACTCATGAAAAAATAGTACGAATATGGATTAGCAAATTTTGTATATTTTAAATTTTTTCACAAATTTTTTGAAGGCATATTGGATAAATTCTTCATAATCTTTTTCTTTATTCGGAATTTTAGGAACAAATAAAAAGTTTTTTTTATGTATATGTGCTGATGGTCTTATTATATTAAAAATTAATGTAACGAGTATTTCATTGACGAATGTTGTTGGCATCACAGAAGAATTACATGCCAGATTTATTCGAATGATTTATTGGCGCGATAAGCTTAATTAGATTTGTAGATTAGATTGTTGCATACTGTAAATATACTCAAATCTGCGTTATTGCGAGTATAAAAAATTCTCTTACCTCATTTCTTCGATCTTTTTAATCGAGTTAACAAATAAGTTTAATACGCTATTATACCTAATTAATTTATTACATTTATTAAATTTGTACTCCTATGGATTTACAAGAAATTGGCAGTGTATAATTAAATATCTAGTTTACAAAGATACAATAAAAAGTATTTACAATCTTAATAATAATATACATATTATTATTAATACGTGAAATTATAATTGCGAAAAATAGGATAAATTAAGCTTGAAATTTTGATATATGCATTATCGTTTATCCTTTCGCTCGCTTTCGGTTTATGGATATTTGCATTGTACACGCGCTAGTCGAAGTCGACGTCTTCAGATTCGAAAAGTGAGTTTGCGTAACGGATGCGTTTGCGTACATACGAAAACCGTCATTGTTACCATCATTGTCTGGCGTTCGTTTATTCTCGTTGGGAGCTATTGGGAAAATAAAATGTATAATACACGTAACGTGTATTATAGATTTTATTTTCCTAATAGCTCCCAATGTGAATAAACGAACGCAGGCATTATGCTATGCTGAGGTATCTGCCAAGTGTGAGCAACGTGCGAGATTTATTATCTCTATTAACGTATTAATAATTGCGCGACTTATGATGAAAGATAATGGACTTATCGCGTCCTCTGCATTGCACGTACATGTCGCATGTTCATCAAATTCTCACGCTGCAATGTAGGAGCACTATAGAAATTGAATGCATCTGCAGTCATCGACCACGAGCAATTTGAAAACACTGCATGCGTTTGTGGCCTCGTAATCCCATTTTTATACTCCATTCAATGTATGTAATATCGTTTTGTATCCACTTCATCACGTCTAGACCATTTATGATCGAGAATGCAAGTCATTGTCATCGATTCCCGTTGTTATCATAATGACGACGCATTATTTTTTCTTAAGCGTTGTATTTCATATAGCGCATTGACTTAATTAGCATCGTCGGGACGCTTTTATCGCGGAACTTCATTCTCCAGAACGCGCTGAAGTGGATGCAAAACATTGGCGATCTGGCAAGGCTAGCAGAAATCGTTTGCAACAAAAGCTATCGAGAATTTTAATACGATACGATTGTCAATGCTGTAACCGTGTAGTATATGTCTCAATTACCGCATCTGTATTGTTATAAATAAATCTCTATGCTCATATTAATTTTGCTTTATAACAACGTTTATAACATCAGAGTCTCAGCTTATTGAATCATATCAAGCTTGGAAGTCTGAAAAGATATCAGTAGAAATAAAGATAATAAATATAAAAAGATATAAATAAGATATACCTGCGAAGGTTTGCAAACACTATAAAAACTGATGTTATAAATTATTGCAATCGCTATGTTTATGTTTGGAAGTTTGTGGACTTTAATGATATAGGTGTAAATTAATTTAGATTTAAAAAGAAGGACAGATTTCCCCGCTAATCAATCTTTTTAGAGGCTACCGGAGGCTATCGGAGGCTATGAGTAAAGATTGTGGAATATGTGGGATTTATCCCAGATGGTTGCGAAATCGTGCCACCCCGAAGAATTTCATCGCGGTGTACGGTTTACTGGGCACCGTCCAGGCGATGGCCTTTATCTACATCGTCGTCACTCTGACAACTCTGGAGAAGAGATTCAAGATACCTAGTCGTACGACTGGTGAGTCTCATTCCCGTAATCACACGTAATATAACTTCACGACGAGAGGCGACTGTACTTCATTTTATATATGTATATTGACGAAGGTACACATCGGTTTACGGGTACGAATCTACGCGGCTTTGCGATCGGAACTCTGTATGGCGATCAACTAGTCTCTCGGCGCTTAAATGTCTGTTTAGAGAAAAACCCCAGACGTGAAGTAAATTATTCATATATATATATATATATATATATATACTTGACACCGCGCTTTATCTCGACACGGCAGAACTTTGAACGTCATCTCGTCTTAATCGCCTTCAACCTCGGATCCCATTGCCGGCAAAGCCGAGCAGCCGAGCATCCGCGAGTATACTCGCGTATAAGTACTCGTACTTGCACACGTACGAATCGCGCGTTTCCGTGTGCGTCTATTTAGTAGGTAAGTAGTGTGTCGCAATCATAGAAGTGACAAATCTGTCGTACAACGAGCACTATATATGCGTTGAAGAGCGAAGACACGCGGAGATATGCATTATATGATTTTGTAGTCGGCCGCAATACTCGAAATATTAACGCGTTTCGTAGAGAAGCATTCATATAATTCCAGAATAAACGTGATATTTATAAAATTAATTTAATAAATGAAGTAATACGGTATATTTTTTTTATTATTAAAATTTGACACATATATACGTACACATACAACATTTTAATATTTCTTCATGAAAGGATTTAAAGAGTTAAAAGTAAGAGATCAGAAGAGGATTATTTATGAGTGATATTCACATACTGAAGCGAAACGATAAGGTAATCCTTTGTTTGCAATATTGTACACGATAAACAGAAATGAGCATGCCACTTGTGTTAAGTCCATTATGTTGGTTAAATATTTTCGTTTAATTTAATAAAAATTATTTTTTTGTCTAAAAATCTGAAACCTTTTTCCAACGCATTTATATAATATAATGTAATAACTAAAATTTTTACGTACATTTAAAATTTATTTTGCACTTGCTTTGAATATCAATTGTATTGATTTTCGTTAAATAAATAAATATATATTATAGTCATATACAAAGTCAATTAAATATAAATTAAGAAAAATTTTATTTTATATTGAAGAAACAAGAAATTTCATGTAACTATATTTAATTCTGTTACATAGCAGAAAATTGCCAAAACGCGAAACGACTAGAATTAAAAAAAAAAGTAATTGCATCGAAGGGCTAAGTAAGTTTATTACGTGTCTGTGTAACTTTCTTATTATCATAGGGTTGATCCTTTCGGGCAACGAGATCTCTCAGATCTTGTCCCTGATCTTGACCTACTACGGAGGATCCAGTCATCGGCCAAGATGGATCGCGGTTGGGGTCGGCTTGAGCGCATTGTCCTGTCTCATTTTGGCACTGCCGCACTTCATATACGGTCCTGGAAAGGACGCCTTGGCATTGACGAAGGAATATCTGGATCAGACCTTGTTGAACATGACAACCGTCCCGAAGAACCTCGCGATTTGTCCACGTACGGACCAGCCAGAACTTTGCGATGCCGAAACTAAGTTGAGCGTTAGTTACCTCCCTCTACTGTTGATTTTTATATCTCAATTTGTTCTTGGTATCGGAACTACTCTTTATTACGGTTTGGGACAGACGTATTTAGACGACAATACGAAGAAGAAAAATACGCCTATGCTCTTAGGTGAGCATCGATTAATAAACTCTATGTTATTTTGATAATGTTGACAGATTTGAGCTAGCAAAAATGCATCATAATCAAGATCTAAAATCTTTCCTTGTAAACATAAAAAGTCAAAGCGCTTTTTGCCATCACGTTGTAATAACTATAAATCGTTTTTCTTAGCAAGTCTGATAAGTATTGCAGTATCTTAAGAGCGTGAATTCAAGATAAGATCTTGCCAAACGCCCCCTGTTATACTTGGAATGGAATATTTCGATAATTTTATCTGATTTTTACAAATTGTGCGTACTTACAATTACGTTTTTAGTAATAAATTTTTGAGACTATGCAATTTCTGCAATATTGTAATTGTTGCATTACTGCCATGAATTAAAGAAGGATTTAACAGCAATTTACAATTTACAATTCTATTTGTAAGGTTTTACGTTCGCTTTACGTACCGTGGGTCCAGCGATTGGATTTCTATTGGGCTACGCCTGTCTGAGTTTATACATAGACCCAAAACTTCATCCCGTTATTACGACGAAAGATCCGCGATGGTTAGGCGCATGGTGGCTCGGATGGATCATTCTTGGCGTTACGATGGCTATGTTTGCCGTTTTGATCGCTATGTTTCCACGTGATCTTCCTACATCAAAAGATATTTCTAAACCGGTAATTCACATTGAACGTTATAAGATTATTAATTTACTATATGAATGACATAAAAAACATTTCTTTTCTCTCTCTTTAAGAAACAAACTTTAAATATAATATTAATCAATATTTTTTAGTTCTTATATATTGTTAGTAATTAAATTAGAAATAAATAATAAAACAAAATTAATACACATATAATTTTTATCTATAGTAAAAAATATATTATTTTACATATGTATTTATTTATCTATGTAAAAGTAATTGTGGTTTTTTATGAAAAGACCAGCCAATATAAATTTCTAGAAAACATTAGTTTATAAAGTCATGAAAAGATGAATATGTAGATGACTCGCGGAGGATTACAAGTTTATATAAATTAATTAATTAAAAATATTGTTTCAGGATGGCGAAATACCTTTGAAGTTAGATTTAGTGCTGCAGCAGAAGCCTCCGTTACAGATGGAACCGACCAACCCAGTACCCGTGGAAACTGAGTACATACCGACAATCCGTGAATTTCCAAAAGCCATGAAACGGCTATTAACGAACTGGCTGTTGACCTGCAACAATTTAAGCGCCGTATTTTACATTCTTGGCGCTTCTGCCTATATCACGTTCTTGGCGAAGTATCTCGAAATCCAATACAGTACATCCGCGGCTGGCGGTACCGTGATAACAGGTACACGTATATTAATCTACAAGAATGTATTTTAGTTACTCTATGCGTTATCTTTAAAATATTTCACACGATAACATTAATTTGCTATCAGGAGCGCTTTCATACGATTTTCCTGCTGACAAATAAAATCGATTTTTTGTGTCAAAAGAGAAATATTTTTGTCATTTAACAATACTGATATACTTGTAATACATGTTGCTTTGCTCTAATTCACAGGCCCTATATCGCTGGTTGGTATAGTATTAGGATTTCTGTTATCGGGATTAGTAATTAGCAAATTTAAACCTGGTCCCAGACCGCTCCTCGCGTGGAACGTACTCGTCGGTATTATCTTCGTCGTGGGACAAATTTTATACATATTTCTTGGCTGCACGAACTCCGGAATCCGTGGTATAGACTTGAAGACTATGGAGTGAGTATCTTTAGAATTTTTTTTTTTTTTTTTTTTTAACAAAGACCACACAAATCAACATCTCGCTTAATCGTTAATATTACGATCCGATGTAAAATTTTCATTCGTTTGCAGAATGAATTTGACAGCTGATTGCAACGCCGATTGCAATTGTGCGGGCGTCAAATATTCCCCGGTCTGCCACGAGGCGTCAATGACAACTTTCTTCTCCGCTTGTCACGCGGGATGTCGAACGATCTTGGACGACAAACAGTTCGGGAACTGCAGTTGTCTAACGTTGGACGAACCAAGCCGTATCGGAGGCTACTTTGATTACTTCAGCTCCAGTAGGGCTTTCATTTCGGAACAGCAGATGCGTCCGCCTGACTCGCAGGCACTGCCGCCGATCTCCGATACGGTCAAAGCCGGTCCGTGCGCCAGCGACTGCAAACGGCCGTATTTGCTCTTCGTATTGCTCAACTGCGTGATCAATACGCTGGGCTGTTCCGGGAAAATCGGTAACGTTCTGGTGAACTACAGGAGCGTCGAGAAGAGGGACAAGAGTCTCTCCCAGGGCGTCACGCTGATGATCGTCTCGCTGCTGGCTCTAATTCCGGGGCCGATTATTTATGGGGCTATCATCGACTCGACTTGCCTGATATGGGAGGAATCCTGTGGGACTAGAGGAAACTGCTGGTTCTATCACAGAGATAATTTCCGATTCTTGGTGAACATCTCGGCGGCCGGTGGGTATCGTCGAGTTTAACGACCTATATGTTTTAGCTAGCTGCATGTGTTTGCTGGCCAACTGAGATTAGATAAAAAAAAAGAAGAAAAAAAATCGCAGCAGATAAGAATAAGTTTATCGGACAATGGATAAAATAATTTTACTGATCGATTACTCATTCGAATGACCCGTTTGATTTCGTCGACTCGTTTATAAAGAAGCATATTGTTTCGTCATGTTACAGGATTTACCGTGATAGGGGTATTATTCGACGCTGCAGTTTGTTATCTCGGCAAAGATTTGGATCTATATGGCGCCGCGGAGACTGACAAGAGGCGCGAGTTCGTGAGGGAAGATGGCGCCGCGATTGATAATGCAGACAAGAAGAATGAAGTTAATGGGAATTTAAATCAGAAGACAGAGCACGGTCGTCTATAACGCTGCCTGTACGATAAATGGACAAATCCGATAAGATTTGTGGAATTGCTTAGGTACCTGAAAATTTCCGGATCTTTCGTGACTGACGCCGAACATTCCGATAGTACAATGATTTTATAATACTAGCGACATGAGCTAATCATGTAAATAATGTTAATATAATGCATCCTTGTTTGTTAAACTCTCAAGCTTCTAAACTCTCGGAATCGAAAGCTGGGAGCTATCGTTGTTACACAATTTTATTTGTTATACCTTTATTTCCGAATCATACTCATTCTTATTTCTTTGTAAATAAATTACGCTTATTTTTTGTTAACACGTTATTACCCTCACGCTTCATCACGTTCTATTGCACTCTTGATAATTTTTTTATTTTTATTTTCTATTAGCTAAGATTATATCGGAACCTTCCTTTCGGAATGCATAAAAAAATTCTATAAAAATTATTTATACATTAATTATTATTTCCATTTCTGCAATTTTCGGCCAAGTAAAATTGAACGATCCGTTGTTCCGATAAGGTATTCACTTTGTCGCTCACCGAGTCTCTCGCAAGCGGAACATAACGCGCCGCGAGACGAAAGGGTTTATTCGGAAAACTACATCGCGGATCGGTGGAATCGACCGTGCTCGCGCTCCTCAGTTTTAGAACGAGAGGGGAAGAGCGTCGAGACGGTGGAAGATGGGAGCAAAGTCTCAAGGCTTGTCTTCAGGCCGCCGAAATTCGGGGGTTCGGCGGGGGCATGGGGCATACTGGGCTACTGCCGGAAGGAGGGATTACATCCCACGAGGCTGAAGGTAAAAAGGGAGTTTTTGTTTGAGAGCCTTTTAATTTTTAAGCCCACCCAACTGAAGCGGGCGGCTTGGCCCGCGTAATGAATTCCGCGACGTTCCCGTGACGTCAGGTCGTCCTTATCGATCGCATCCTTCGGAACACCATTAGAGGATGCGCTTCGGCATTACGATTAAGCGTTCCGCCTTATTCCATCGCAAATAAGGAAAAATGAGGTCTATGAGACGGTTAGCAACGTCTGCCGCACTGACGAGAATGAGGATTCGTTGTTATACGTAGTTGATGACGATGAAGTGGTTTTAGGATTTATAAAGTGTCGTAATTTTTAGAGTTTATAAAACAATTCTTTGTCAATCTTTCATCGTTGTTGAAATAAGTTAATTTAAAAAAAGCGTGTCTTGAAAGGAAATAACTGGAAATATACTTTATATAGCGAACATATAATTTTATAGAAATTTCATTTTTATATTTTCGTGGCAATATTTTCTAAATAAAGTCTATGATCTAAAGTCTTCGAATATAAAAAATATATATATTTAACACATGCAAATTTTTATTATATATTTTTATTATATATAAGAACAAAATAAAAGAAATAGAAGCTATCACTTCTTCGCGCCTCGACCTGGTATTGAAAAATTTTGCTGTTGTGTGTACATGGTTGCATTGTACATGACCCTGACCCATCTTTCATATAGACCTCATCAACGTCTTCTAAGTCGAGGTACAGTCCGATCAGACTAGTAGCGAGACTGCCCGATAAAGAAGGACAGAAGCCTGTAATATAGATGACCGGAAGCAATCGGTTTACTCACCTTCCACCACTTCTGAGCTTAAGAATCGCGCCGCTCTTATTATCGATTATTCTTAATCCACCTCGAGAGTTCCTTTTGAAAAGAACACTCGGATTATAATGTTTCATAATGCTCAATATAGCATCTTTCTTTTTTAATTTTTATTATTTTTTTTGTTTGCGAAAACTTGCAGATGCACGTTAACACGCAACGACACAAACTGGGCAGGCAGGTAGCATAAAGAACTAATCGCGAGTAAAGGCCTCAGAGCTCAGCTCGAGAAAAATACTTGTCTATTACCTCTGCTGTAATAATAATGATACTAATGCAGCTCATCCGGCGTTCCTTCTGCCATTCTACGAATGCTGCGTAATTTACAAACGCAAGTGGGTTGTGCCATTTAAAGCGCCTGACGAAATTTGTCTATGTACTGGTCAAGTAACCTTGTACTTTGTAAGTTAACTTATCATATGCGGTTCAGAGGGATATTACACAAAGAGAAATTGCAACAGAATTGATAGGTGATGTCGTGCAAGGGAGTGTCTCCGAGCATAAATATATAACAAATATATAGTAAATACATTCAGTGACCTATTGGCAATTTGTAATGTCTGAACAAGAATAATCTAACGTAATCAGTCTAACTTAAATTGTTTTGTTATCTTATTTAGTTTTACAAATTCTTACTTATTTGCTACGCAGCATATATTAAAGAATTCGTAAGAGCTATGACTACTTCTCTTTACAACATTAATTTCTTGTTATCCTTTAATGTAAGTTGTTAATAATCTATAAAACATTAGTATTCAAAGTGAAAGTGCACTCAATATAATATAATTAACAATATTAATGGCATTGGATATTCGTGGATTCGATGTCTCGCAGTTTCTCCAATTTCACCGTCTCCAAAAAGGTAAGCAGCTTTCGAATGATATACACGTTTCAGTACGTTGCGTAAACATCTCGCCGAGAATCATGCAAATACAAAGTTTATAAATCATGGTGGATTTGGGATTTTTTTTCGGCAATAAAAGGCACGTCTTGTCAATCTTAAACTTGGTCAACGTCACGTTGCTTCAAAGTGTCGTAAATCTGACGGTTACATTGCAATGAACCTTCTGATGTGTGTGTATTAGCTTTTACATTTATTTAAAAAAATTTTCAATAATTATATTGACAAAAATATGAGAAAACGGAAATTTCTATAAAAAGTGATTGAATATGTTTGCCGATTTGATCATTTTAATTGAGAAATTATTCTGCAATTGCGTGAAAGCTGTACAAACAAAGATTTAAAGTAATATATACTCTACAGTTTATAACGAATTTGTAACCAATTTAAGCGCGAAACTACAAGTTATATAAAAAGTAAAATAAATCTTTTACAGCAATAACTTTTAACGTGTCAATAAATTGATATCGAGTACTTCTGCGAAGTTTTATTTGCGTCCATCAAACGGCAGATCGAAGTTTCCAAGAAATTTGTGTACACGTGGTGTATTTCGCGCTGGTGTATTTATGACGTTCTTATCGTAAATGTAAATTTTCATTTGTCTCGGCAGGTTTGTGAGCAGGCAAATATCGTCAGGAAGACATTTCTTGCAAATCATGACGAATGCCGGTTTGTAAAACGAAATCATGGCTAATTTGGTAAATGTAACTCAATTTCACGCATTCGATTTTTATGACTTCTTTCAGATTTCTCATTTTACAAATATCTAAAAAGTTTTTCCAGCTTAGAAGTATTTTAGAGATTCTCCTGTTGCACAAAGTTATTTGTTTTAATTGAGAACGTACACATACAGGAGTTTGGGTAGTCATTTAGGCATACAGATTATTACCTCTGATAAGAAAATTTGTATTATTAAACGTCATTTTGTACTATCACTTCTCCTCGAGGCACAAAAAGTGATAGCCAGATATTTATTTAAGATTATTGCGAATAACACACACACACACACACCACACACACACACACACACACACAAGAATGTGATTCTTTTTTTTCCTCCTTTCTTTTTAAATGCATCGTGTGATAACAGTATTTTACTTAGGGCGAACAAATTAAATGCTACTGAAACGAAGAGATGTGTGAACATTCAACACATGCTTGAAACTCGAAATCGTTTTACGTCCCGCAATTATTGATAATCTTTCAAAAAGTACTTGCTCGGAACGACCGATACGGCCATAAATCTAATGACATGGGCCCTAATGCTCGGGCGCTTGGCAAACTGGCCGTTCGCGGCCAGTGAAAAAAAATTAAACTTCGGCAATTACCCGTCAGCTATTAGCGACATAGCTGTTTGATGTATACCATTAGCAATGCGCGGGAATAGACGGAAGAGTTTACCGAGTGCGCCTATGTGTGCGCGCGTGTGTACATCACGTCGGCTCTATTAAATCATAAT
The DNA here is from genome assembly GCF_048541705.1 of Temnothorax americanus. Lineage (NCBI taxonomy): Eukaryota > Metazoa > Arthropoda > Insecta > Hymenoptera > Formicidae > Temnothorax > Temnothorax americanus. Next base: position 1,617,330 of record NW_027509286.1, read on the forward strand.
AGGTTCACAATGTGAGCCTCTGCTCCCGGAGGTTGACTAGAAACGAGCTTAGACAACACCGTACCGAAAGCCAAGACCTCGTGCACGTCGCCGTGGTCCGTACGTCGCGAATAGCACTCGAGGGATGTCTCGTTTCACCAACGTCGAGATTTAAACGCTGAGGTTTAGGGTGGTGGAACGTTTTCGGAAGGTTTTTTTTCGAGATACACACATATTACATACATATGCACAACACTTCTTTTCTATTTAGACAATTTTTCTTCTGTCGTGCTATCAAGAGCCAGGCAAAAATAGCACGTTACTCAAAAGTTGCAAATCATAGGCACAATAATAATGAATATTATTTTATATTTCTTATCTCAACGTATATAAAAAATAATAAACTGACGCGTATACGGAGTGTTTGGTAATTAGTGCATGATACAATTGAAAATTAGATAATTGTTTAAGGACCAAGTGGAAAAGCTTCGAGAATGAGCTTTTGAACGAAGCTTGATTTTGGCGTTGGCGTTGTGGCAATTAGTTCATTAATAACTCACAGGTAATGATTATAAGAGGTGCTCGAAATTAAGCCGCCAGGCCGCAGTAGCAGCAGTAGATCGTAAGACGTGCTTTACGGCTTCGCCGTCCGATTCGTACATCCAATTTCGCAATAGCACGGGGCGCCGAGCGCTTACCCTCGTTAATTGCTCTTTTTCTGCGTAGGAGTCAACCGCGGCATCCCTACTCCTCTGTCCTCGCATCATTCGTACAGGTGCGGGTTATCAGACTGACCAAGATAGATCGAGCCGACGATATTCGTGAACAACGAGGACGGTTAGTTTCCAGTCGTAGAAGGAGGGATCGAAAGAATCGCCAGTAGTCTAGGGGGGAAAAGACGAGAGAGATAACCAGAAGGAAAAAGAGAGCGCGCGACAGGGAGGAGGGGAGAAATAGGCTGATATTGCGAGAGGCAGAATTTACCCGCTTGATAACGATACGGTGGATAGTAGGTATATGTAAGGAGATCTCGTGGCTCTCTCTCGTACGATCGGCTTCTCGGGGGGCGGAAGGTGGGGATCTTGAGTAGGCATAGAACACGGTCTGCACTCTCTTGCGTTTAGGCGCCTCAGTTGCGGAAGAATATAGCTCGTTTTCGGACGCGAATCTATATTTCGCGAGGGACCACGCTGACTCGCGGCCGCAGAACGATCGGTGATCGATCGATGGACCTTTTTTAAAGAAGATCTTCGCCGCTGTAATTGACTCCGTTGACGGCGACCGCGATCGATCGTTCGAACCAAACTCGGGTCCATCCTGCATCAGCGGTAGGTGACCGCGGCTCGTGAATTTTTTTGCTCGCGATATTTCATATGATTAACAATTCATTATCACACTTGTCATTTAAATGAAGGTTTATTACACGGTTTATGTATTTGAAGCATAATCATGTTTTTACAATTTTGTCGTTATTTCTTTTTTAAAACTTCATTCAAATATTATTCCGATAATAGAACTGATAATATTGTCTAGAAATCGGTGTCGGAGATTATTGTACAAAATACATTATCTTTACCATAACTCAAAGCTTTCCATCGAGACATCGTCATTGATCACCCTCGTAGCATAAATCATCGAGCCGCCCGCGTAACAGTCGCAGTCATCCCCCAGATTTCCCGGTGTAGGTGTTGTTCCGGCGAGACCGAGTCGAAACATGGAGAACACGTGACCGCGTGATAAAGTGACGGGACGCGAGGAACAGTGCGAGAGGAAGAAGAGAGTAGATTTCGCGAGTGTGAGCGCGGGGGGCGAGTCCGGACCGAACGAAAAAGCGATGCCAAGAGTCGCGAGGACGATCAAATCAGATCGGTATCGTGCGATCCGCGATTGAGGTCACTGAATTCGCTCGAAGCCCACCGCCGGTGTTAGGCGCTTGCCAGTTGCGAGCAGTCGCGACGACTAGGTCGAGGCGAAGATGAAGAACAACTCGAGAAATTCGAATCACGAGAAGAACGGGCCGGAGAACCTAAAGCTGCTGCAGGTGCCGACGACGCCGCCCGCGACACCGTCGTCGCCCACGACGCCGACCAGAAACCTCGACGATGTCTTCAAGGAGCTGCCGATCACCGACGACACTTCGTGCGGCATATGGTGCTTCAGAGGTCCGAACCTGCAGAGGTTCGCCAACAAGAAGGCATACGTGTTTCTCTACGGTTTGCTCGGTTGCATATTTTCCGCCAGTTATGCCTATTTTAATGGTACAATCACCACCATCGAGAAGAGATTTAAAATACCCTCAAAAACGACGGGTATGTATGATACATCTTTTCATTATACTTAATTTTGTGTATTATATTGCGGAAATAGGGATAATTTACAAACATTGAAAAGACTGAAAGATTTTGCATTAGTTTCTCGCTTCTTTTTAAATAAGATTGAACGTTTTGCAAGCAAACGAAAAATTAAAATGGAACAAATTTATGAAATAACAAATTGCCATTAGCTATTCTGAATATATGCTAATAATATAATTTATTCATTATATATTATAAATATTTTATAGTATTACATTTTTGTTAATTCTATTAAAATTTTATTAGTGTTATATAAAAAAATTTTTTAATTAATAATTTGCTTTACATAGAAACTAAGAGTTACAGCTTATTAATTTTAACGATTCAAAATGTTGTTTCATCAAGCTTGTAATCAAGTTTAACATTTTAAAAGCATTGTGGAATTAGCGTTCGCGTGCAGAGGAATGCCATTAAATGAACCGCTACGGCACAATTTAAGCCACGTATATGTGTTTTTTTCTCATGCAGGTCTAATCACAGTGGGTAACGACATCTCGCAGCTTTTCGTATCAGTCGCCCTGTCGTATTACGCAGGAAGGAGTCACAGGCCTCGATGGATCGCTTTCGGTATTTACACCGTAAGTTTTTCCACATGTATATATCCTCGGATATCGACATTTGCGATTAATGCGGCATGCACCGCGTATTATTCGCGCGCCGTACTTTCGCGTCGACAAGAAACGAAATCAGCTGTCGGCACACGCCCCGAGGAACGAGCCGGTAGACGTCATAACTCACCGATTGGTCGGTTCTTAATTAAATTAGGAAGCGTTAGAATCGTAGCTACGCTCATTCATGCCTCTTGCCATCGTACTCTCGTCGTCGTTGTGTGCTTAGCTAAGCGCTCCATTCTTCGAACAGTAAAGAGGCGCTTGCGGAATGCTCTAGATGTAGAGCAGATAGCAGATAGCTGCGATATTTATGATACGATGATAAATTATGAAAAATAATTATGGAAATGAGCAATAATAAAGTTAGAATAAAATTAGTTGTTAAATTTAAAAAAGTATCACGTTGATACTTTGAAGCTCGCGGCTCATTGTCAGGCATAAATCGTTCTTGAATATTAACGAAATAATGATCCGCTGTTTATTTTATCAGGTTGTACTTTTCTGTTGTCTTACAATGCTACCGCATTTTCTCTACGGGCCCGGCGAAGACGCTCTGTCCCTGACGAAAGAATACGCGGGGACGAAAGCGCAAGGTACGCTAAACGCAAGCGTGATTCCCGAAAAACATCGGAAATTTCTTTGTTCGGGCCAAGAAAGTCGCGGGCCGGATTGCGAGGTCGAAGATGGAAACTTCGCGCCGCAGGTGATCCTCTTCATAGCTCAATTGGTGGCCGGGGTGGGTGGTTCACTTTATTACACCCTCGGGGTGTCGTACATGGACGACAACATACAAAAGTCGAAAACGCCGGCGTTGATCAGTTTCTCGTACTTTCTGCGAATGCTGGGACCCGCCATCGGCTACGGACTGGCCTCATTCTCCTTGAAGTTCTACATCAGCCCGACTTTAACTCCCACTATCACGATGCAAGATCCGAGGTATGTAGGACTAGCATAATTGTATCATATTGCAATTAAACAGTGATTTACTGATTTGTTGATAAATTATTGATGAAAAAAATTGAAAAAAATTATATTAATTATATCTAATAAATTTATATTAATGATATTTCAGGTGGCTAGGCGCTTGGTGGTTAGGATGGATCATTTTGGCCATTCTCCTCTTCATTTCCGCAAGCGTGATCGGTCTCTTCCCGAAGACCTTGCCGAGAGCGGCCGCTCGCAAAGTTCTGGCTCTGGAGCGCAATAAATCGGCCGCGAGCATTAAGGGCGAGCCGGAATCGGAGCTACCGGCGTCAATCTCGGACATGTTAAGGACGTTTAAGCGCCTGCTGACGAACACGACTCTGATGTGCAACAATCTGGCGACGGTCTTCTACTTCATGGGCTACATGCCCTATTGGATCTTCATGCCGAAGTACATTGAGACCCAGTACAAGCAATCGGCGTCCGTCTCGTCGTTGATCACCGGCACGGTCGGCTTGGTGTTCAGTGCCTTCGGGATTTTGCTGTCCGGCCTGGTCATCTCCAAGTACAAGCCGAAGGCTCGATATCTGGCCGCGTGGAACGTCATGATTGGCGTTATATCGATCCTGGGAATGATCTCCTACGCTTTTCTCGGCTGCTCGGCGAACGACAACCAGGTCGCCATTCAGCCGAACGGCGTACTTAAAACGCAACTACCCTGCAACGAGCAGTGCCACTGCGACTACGTCACCTATAATCCAGTGTGCTCCGAGCATGGACAAACGTTTATATCCGCGTGTCACGCCGGCTGCCGCAGCATGAAGGTTTGATATTATTTTGCGCAATTTTTGTGAAAAGCAATCTTATTTCAGAAAAAACCTAGTTACGTAAGGAGGGAGGAATTCTTTCAGAGCAAATAGAAAATTTTTGTTAAGCAATTTTTCAATGTTAGAAAAGCTTTTTAAGTTACTACAACATCCAAAGGCGAGATTTTCTGTAATTTCTGTCAAATATATTTATCTCTTTTCTTTCTTTAGCTTCACAGTAACGGCAGCAAAGTTTATACGGACTGTAGCTGCGTAAAACCGAAATTGGCTCGTTCCCTGGCGCATCCGTTTACGAACGTCACATCCTTCCCATTTTCCACCGAGGCCCCGTTGGAAACGACCGAACCCACGGTGGAGCCTTTGGGAACGGCTGTTCCAGGTTCGTGTCCGGTCGATTGTATGCAGAAGTTCTACATCTTTCTGGCGGTGGTGTGCCTCTTGAAGTTTAGCGGCGCGACCGGGAGAGCGTCGAATTTCCTAGTTTCCGTAAGATGTGTCGACGAGAAGGACAAGACGGTCGCCATGGGCTTCGGATTAATGATAATGAGCCTCTTTGCTTTCATACCGTCGCCTATTTTGTTTGGATTTATATTAGGTTAGTGATAAAGTTCATTTGTACACGCGCGCGCGCACGATTAATATAGCATCGACCGAGACAGATCGTTCAACGTTATCAAATTGTTATTATCAAATGGCAAATAAAGCCTCTCGCGATGTCTCTATTTATTTTTTTCAGTAGCATACCCTGACTTTGTTTCGAGTAATCTTTATTGAACATGTACTTCATATATATCTATATTTATACACTCGCTTGATTACACGCTCTCTCTATTTGCAGATTAATTAATATTTTATCTTTTAGACAAGACCTGTCTCGTATGGGGTAAAACTTGTTCGGGAACGGGAAATTGCTGGCTATATAATGGCGAGGCATTGAGGTATTTGCTGAACTTTACCGCGGCCAGTGAGTATCTTACAAAATGAATTACAACGAAGGAAATGCAATTGTCATTGTTTGCGCACTACAATCTCTTTGTCATTCAGGTTTCGTAACGATCGGTACGCTATTCGACGTGGGCGTTTGGTATTTCGTAAAAGACGTGAAGATCTTTGACGAGGAGATCGAGCTGAAAGATATAGCCGAGGAGCCCGGTGAGACGCTTTAAAGAATAATTGATGATCAAGTTCGATCATCCTTTCGGCGTATTCGTTACGCACGTGAAAAGAGACTTTGATCGAAGATCTTCAAGGAGGATCGAACGACGAACGCGAAAACCGAGCGAGAACCGACAAATAAAGACTTTACAAGTACCTTAAGCACCTTCTTAGCTATTTAAAGCTCGTAGAAACCTAGATAGAACCGACTGTTGGTAGATCACTCATGGTGTTCGCAGGAGAAGAGCGATCGCCGATCTTTTATTAATATTCATTTATTACGATTAATTATTTTTTTCGTCGTAACAGGTATCGTTGTGCGATATGGTATGCATATTTGCTTTATTTCGAACTTATGTTTAAACGGAAAATGATAATGAGCCCTGGGGAGGGGGTGCCAAATTAGTACATATATAAAGTAATATATATACACTTCGTATATATATATATATACATCGCTTGTCGATGGTAAAAACAATGATTCATGCTATTGGCGTGAATCATCTATAAATTTAAATGATTGTACATATAATGATTATACTGAAATAGTAAAAAAAAACACCGTAATTTATCTACTGATAATGAAATAATAATGTAGCCGCTGTTATTAGCGCGTTAGAAATTTTTATCTACGTATAAGGTACTATAAAAGAACAAGGAATTACTAACAGGTAGGAAAAATAATTCACAAAATTAGGATATAATAGATTTTAATCGTGTAATAAATATAAAAAAAATCATAATGGACGTCGTTATACATATGTTACATTTTACAAAGGATAACTATAGAAATATGGAAGTATGCCATGAAATACAGCAAATGTTTTATTACCCGGCTATCCTTTATTAGAAATTTTTGGAGTACTCACGTATATGAAAATATCATATATAATCTTTATCAATCGCAAGGTATCAATTCTGCATGATAATTGGAGCAACTTACTTATGTGCTAACAACTGATATTACGATTCATAATTAAGGAAAGTGTACGTCAAACTTTACTGTTCACCTATCAAAACATGAAATTGTTAAATGGGGGGTTTTATATCTCAAACGCGACAGATGTCAGAGATAGTCTTGTGTAGCGTTGTGTACTTTTGTAGTCGAAGCTCTTTATCGCTCGCAGATATAAATTTATCGTGACGGTGCTTCTATTCGACTAATGGATTCCTTCATAAATATCTACAGAACTACGCATCATTTTCACGTGTGACGTGCGTCACACCTGTCACGTAAGACACACCGATAGTAATTCTAAAGATCGGTTTGCTGCGCTCCTTTGCTGCCTTTAGCGATATTTTTCGGGCTGGGAGTCCCGAGTCTCTCCGAATGTGGATCAGGACTGTTGTCTTGCAAGACATCTGGCAAGCTGCCAAAACCTGAAGAAGATTGTCCCCGAGAGGATGACCTACCGGGAACCATGGCTACCAGAGGTATACCCATCTTACTCTCCGGTCGAGTTCTCGTGCCCTCTGTCGACTTCACCGATAACCGATCCTCGTCTAAAGTTTCCTGACTCGCGTTCTGCTCGTATCGATCGATCAGCGACTTCACGTCTTTCAAGTGCGCCGTGTTAGCACTGCCCGAGTTGCCTTTCTCGTCCGAAAACGGATCCACTATCGGTATGCCAACTTCGTTGAAGTCACCCTGTTTGGGCACGCCGCCCTCTTGACCCTCCTTCGCCAACTCGGAGCTGCTTGTCTTCGAGGGATCGTTCTGATAACCATTCGGACTCTTGAATCTGGAATTTCGGCCTCTTCGTGGATCCTCGTAGTGATCGGGATTCGGGAATCGGCGTTTAAGGGACGCGTTCTTAGACGAGGAGCGATCACTCTCGTCGTGAGTTTGATCGTAATCTTTGCTCGAGATGCGCTTTCTTGATCTAGGACCGACGCTGCTGAGGTCGCTCTCGACATCGGAATCGAGTTCCAGCGGCGTGTAATCGACTTGTGTACTCGACCGTCTCTTACTCTCGTCGCTCGAACTGTCCAGCTCGTCCTCGGACTCAAGATTTCGGATCGTCGATTGTGAATTGTGTTTTGTTGGTAGATTTGAATTCGATCGACGATCGCCCGGACCCAACGGGCCGTACTTCAGAGATGCGCTCTTCTGAGTATCTTCTTCTTTTCTCAGTGAATTTTGTTTCGGTTTTGCTGCCTCTGGTACAATCCTTGTTTCTGGTTCAACAACCGCCTCCACTTGTCTCATTTCACCATCTGCAAATATCATTGCATTATATAGTGCCATAATTTTACGGGAAAGAGAATTTATTTTATAAAAAAGGAACTCTAGTTATTTAACGGAAGAATTATAAATTTAATATTTTTTGAAAAGAAAATATTTACTATTGTTGTTTAATATTTCGGGTTGCTCGGCTGTTACTTGTTCGATCATTTCTTGCACCTCAACATTTTCTTGGTCTTTAAATTCAACTTCTTCGTATAACTGTAAATTTTTGCATAAAAACCAAACAATATTTTTGACTAAGAGACAAAGTAATAAGAATAGTATTGTCAAATAACACAAGTAATCCCCGAGTTTTTCGGAATCGTGCAAATGACAAATTATCTTTTGACTGCCCCAGTATTGACACGCCTGACGCGTGACGAATTCGTAAAGAACTTTGCCAAAAGCAAAAACAAATATTGCGATCCACATCATCCAGAAGCCTATGCTGATAGCTTTGTCTTGCTTGTAGACGGATCTTATACCGATCAATACATCTCCTACGAAAGTGGAAGCGATTAACGCATACGCCAATAAAGATCCAAACTGAAACATGATAGAAAGATTTTTCATCTGCAATTGTTCAGATATTATTAGATCGCAAAATTTAATTATGTATAATATAAAACACAATTAAAATATAATTGATTATAATTCTAATTATAATCAATTAATTATATATTTATTACACCTTTAAAAACAAAACGAGTGAAAAGTGCAATTACCTCAAAAAGCATCCAGGCGGCCTGGCATTTAGTCGAATCGCACGGGCCATCTTTCGCTTGGTCATTACCCCATCCTGTCAAGTCCTCCACGCAGCTGCAACCGCTGAAGATCTTCACGTTGTCGATGTAAATGATTGCGGAGCAGCCGGCGTAGCAAGGGCTATAGTACGTGAACTTTCCCAAGCTGTCGCAAATCGGTCGGAAATCGGCGTCCTTAGAGCAACCACAGTGTTTGTTGCAATATTTCAAAAATGTGTTGCTATAACAAAAGCGTCAGTCAATAAATCTCACTTGTATGTGCAATTACCGCGAAATAAAACGGAACGTCGCAGAATGAGATACGTTAATTACGTTTTGTCTCTTTATTTTTAATATTAATGCTATTCAATAAATGTTAATTTAAGTATTGGAGTACTTACGAGCCTTTTTCTAAATAGACGACAGGTGGTTTGTCGCAAGTGGCAAAGATTAGCGCGATGATAATCGCTATTGTCAGAAGCACGATAACGAAACTGTAACCAACAATAAATCTCGCTCGTGGTTTTGCCTTGGCTAATACTAGGCCACTGATGATTACGACCAGTCCAGTTAGAACGGGTCTCACAATAGCTAGAATGGAACGTAAATATTGCATTTATTTTACATATAAATTATTTTAACTGTTACTTATGTAATATTTTAACTTTTTATAACGCCTTATTTTTTAAGTCTCAATAATTTAAGCATTATGTTCCATTTACCGGTTACGTAATTCTTCTTTCATAAATAAAAAAATAAATTATAGAGATTTAGTATTTGCACTTAATCTCTCTCTTATAGAGCGTTAATTAAAAGAAAACAGAATTTTTGTTTTCGTCCGTATAAAAAATAGCTATTGATAACTCCATATTCCAAGAATTGACTTTTTAGCTGATATAATTTTTTTCTCCTTTTATCTATATGCCTTAATAAAGATATTGCTTAATCTTACTGGTGAATAGCCTGGAAGACAGAGGATCGTTAAATCCACGGAACATTCCTGTAGGTCTAGGTACGTGAAATCTGGACTCTAAGAAGATGTCCTCGTGCGTCATAAAATTTACAAAAGCCGTGGCGCTGAGTACTGTCGCCAGAATATTGCACATTAAAATTTTGTTAGTGATCAATCTGCATAACGACGGCCAAAAATCGGGACTGCCGACTTTTTTATTGGTCGTTCGGTAAGGTGCTCGGTTACGTATCGCAGCTCGATAGAGAAGTGAAGCTGCAGCTTGCTCGACAACCTGAGACAAAATAAGTATAACTATATTAACTAAAAATTTTGATCTTTTTTTGTTACAAAAAAATGCAATATAATAAGAATAGATAAATTAATATTAATTCGGAACGCTTGCATTATAAAATCATATAGAATTTCAATTAATTTAGCCATTTGCGTGCTTATGTTTCTATACCTCTGAGGGTAGTCTTCTTGGGAACCACGAAAGCAGCAAGCCAGGAATCACCAATAATATTGAGAGAATTGGGAATCCAAGCCACCACGCTCCGACTTGATCCTGATATGATTGTATAATACTGAAATCTTCCGCGTCTATCCTGGGACACGAGTTAATAAGTTCAAAAATAAATGTGCATATCTGTGTCTGTTTTACAATCACATTAATTAATGTAATTAATTCTTAGAGTTAGCAAACATAATAATTACAATTACGTAATTAATTAAAACATATCGTAGTACTTACCAAAGGCATCCCCAACCTAAGAAGTACCCGAGAAGAACCCCGATGATCCTCACGCCGATTATTACACCGATGAAAGCGGTCACGTTCTTCCTTTTTGTGTTATCGTCTAAGTAAGAAATTCCTAGTGCATAGTATGTGATATTTGCAATCCCGCTTACGATTAGTACTAGAATTAGGATAGTCATAGTAAAATAACAAAGCTCGTCCTCTTCTGTGATAATCCTCAATGATTTGGCAGTGCATAATTCTGGACTATCATCTGAAAAATCCAAAATAAATAGTTAATACAAAAGAAATTATTTTTTTTTTTATAAATCAAATGCCAACGTGATTTTTATGTAAAAATATAACTAATATTATCAACGTATTAAATTAGAATTATTCTGTTTTAGAGTTTTATTGTTTTGAACACTAACCCGCGTACAATGACATATGATGAGTGATGTTTTGTGTTTCCTCGATCACACGGACACGATGTGTTAAATGGGGTATTATCAAAATGAAATACGAGACGCTTTGTAAAAGGGTTAAAGCTCCTATCCACGAAGCCCTGTGTATTCTGTCGCCCCAATATGCTACCATCAATCCTAATATAACAGGTGTTAATTCTGCTACAACAAGAATCCAATCTGAAAAAGATAAGTTTATTTAAGAAATAATGTACCTTAGATTTTTGCATCAAGAGCATCTTAAATTTATATCCAATGATTTTACGTGGCATATTGAGAAAATTTTGAAGATTTTGATTTGTAAATTATTATTTTTTTTATTATCGAAGTTATTCTTGAAAGAAGAAAGTTATACCGATGCCCCAAATTTTTCATATGTGATATGTTAAAAATAGAGTAATCTTATGCGAAAGACTTATATAACAATTAATAAAGCAGTTTGCCTATTTCACGCATAAAATATCTTTATGTATATAATATTGTGCAAATTTCTTTCAAGAGTTGTTTCGGTTAAATATTTTTTTACATTGTCTATGATACACGCACCCATTACATAAGGATCGATTTGAAATCTTCTAGCTATTGTGGATCCCGTCACATGAAAATAAGCATATGACGCAGTTTGCACCACACCGATCCAACAAATCAATCCCACGAAGAGTTTCCGCGTTGCGAATTTCGCCAGTTTCGGGCATCGCATTTGTCCGCAACCGCAATCGATCGATTGGCTGGGTATTGGATTGGCCGGTCCTGACAAACCGCCTTCCACCTCCGATCCGCTTCTTATTACTTCCGGGAAACGGACCGTCATTTTTCTGGAAAGGAATATATGCCTTTTAATCCAGATCAAATATATTAAAATCTCACTCGCGCAGTACGTGCAGACGTAGCTTTTCATTTAGTTAAGTACCGTGGAAAGAGACGTAAAAAAAGATATTCCGCTACTTTCAATAAATTTTACATTATAATTTGGAATGTCACGTGCAATCAAAATTAAGAAGAAAATTGCGGCAATATCTGTGTCTGATATCGACTTTATGTGTCATCGTGAGTCACGGCGTTAGTGGAATCGTAGAAGCCTCGTCAAAAGTAATCGCGATATCAAACGTAAATTTTTAATACAATTAAATAATATGAAACATTATTCGCGATAATTTATTTAAAGAATCAATAAAGTTGTAATATGGAGACATACGTTGCACAGTCGTCTACTTACGTTTATTCAGGCTTGCACTGATGATAAAAACAGTTATTTTTTCGTGTTAATAATTCACCTTTGAGGTAAGTTTACATGGCGACAACATCTCGTGTAAAATTTCACTCCTCGGGAAGCTCGTTTTCCGTCTTCTCACCTCTGTCGTTGCGGACGAGAAACGAAAGCGTTCAACGTGGGCGCACAGGCGCGGCACACTATTCGACGACGAATACGCGCGTTATCTTCTTACAGATATGCCGCTGAGATATCTTCCGATAAAGTTAGAGTGTAATACGACGCTCCACGATAGGGATAACATTACCGACACCGACGTATGGAGGTGTGCGTATGGCGTTGGTGCTATTCGCACGAGTGCACGAGGGATAATTGTACGCAGCGTTCATTCTTTATCACAATACTATTGGCATTCGAATTAAACACGTATGCTACTTACGCTTAAATTTAATTTAACATTTGCTCGTGTTCGAAGATTTATTTGACAAAAGGCCAATTTTCTCGAGCAAACGCAGATTTGTCAATTCATTGAGTATATATTATTGTTATTAACATATTAACAACATGGCTTAATCGCAATTTAACGGTAATTTTGGTTAGAACTTTATGAAAATTGTATAAAAAATTCTTATTCTCTCTTGTACATGTTTCTGAATATACAATGCATTCTTTCACACAATTTAAAAGTATTCTGCAGATTTTCTGCCGGTTAATTAAAATAGAGAACCGTAACATAAAAATATAAAAGATCTTTCGTGCTGTAAACGATCGAAGTTGACACGTACTGATATCACATATAATTCGAGCATATAAGCATGTACATACATAAAAATTATCTTTTGTCTTTATACGTAGTATATAATCACGCCAAATTTTATACTTATTTGACACATATTGTACTTTACATATTCGTACATATACATACACAGACACATATACACGCGCACGCGCGCGTGTACATTTATTATTAATATTGTAAAATTTCTAAATAAATGATTGAAAAATATTAGATTCGGCGTGACGTCTCCCGACTGTTCTTTTTAAATATACAATTAATTATAGCGTAAAAATAAAGTATTTTTTATTATAAATGTATTAAATTTTTAGAAAATTTTATCTTTTCGTATTTTTTATTCTTTTAAAACTGTTTCTTATTTATATTTATTATTATTTCGAACTTTTTTTAATCGCATGTCGTAGTCGGATGTCAGAACGCAGCCGATGGTCCAATGAGATAATTTCTTTTTCGAAAAAGAACGGGCCGCGGGCGCCGCGGTAACATGAACAGTGGGAATAGAGAGGGGTAGGCTTTATATACGTATACCCGGCATACCGAACTAACCGACCGCGGCGACCGCGCACTGTCCCCACTACACTACTCATGTTTACCGCGGCGCTTGTGGCCCGTTCTGACGTCGTTACTGCCGCGCTCCTGCTCCCGTGAGCCGTGAGTCCCGTATCGCATATATCGCGGAGTAAATGCACATTGCCGGGTCCGATTGTTTAGCTTGCGAAAAACTGTGATACAGCGAATGTTCATCTAATTCGTGCGCCTCGCGGATATACGGATTGATATACGGATGCCGAGGATTACGCATTCGATTACATTCTTTCGGACGATTAATTTCGCTTTTCTCAACCGTCAACTAGATTCGCGTCTCGCTCGCGTCGGCGTCGTCTCACGCGATTTCGGAATGAAATGGCCGTGTCGTCCGTCGTTTCCGGAACACGGATAAAGAATACGAGTGGACCCTGAATCGAGTGACGCCGCGAGCCGCGAGTGTTTAATTAGCGACAGTATCAATTAACGGATTTAACCTCATATTTAATCGTATCGTGCGACAGTTGCACCTGGCGAGTGAAGTTGGCCGCGCGATTTACGAATTTCTCTCCGCGCCACCTTCGCTTCACTTGTCGCGTTTACCTGCGACCTGCGACCGTATAGTTTCGTTCGTAGTTTCTCCGACCGCGACGTAATTCTTCCGTCGCCGTGTAATTAAGTATACGCGCCGCGTCGCGAGATTAAAACCGGGAGTGCCGTGCTTTCAGTGTCGCGCGATCATAAGTGACGATTATAGTCGATTTTCGGCATTTTCGCTCGTGAACGTCGTCGCGTCGCGAGTGAGTGCGACAATGGACCAACGGAGGAGGATCGAGGAGAGGAGAAGGCGGCCTGGGAGGCATCGGGCAACGGCGGAGCAACCGTGAGGTGAGTAGTTGTTATTCTGCTTTATTATTTTGCTGTCCTGTCAGAGTCCTGGTGGCGGATGGCAGATTCCGCCACTCGAACTCCTTTTGAGGTTCCACTCCGGCGCAATTTCGCAATTTCGGAGTTCGATCTCCGGTACGTCGCGAACGTCGATCGCGTCTCTCTTATTCGCACGGTCGTGATATTACTTGCTCGATTTTTCGCGCGAACGAGTTAATATGCGCGGAAATATGCATTAGCATCTTAAAATCAAACATATCTGTTAAAACGTTTTAGAAATTTAACGGGCGCGATATAATAATTTTGTACTTCAAGTATACCTATATTTATTTTCTTGGACATGGCACTTGCACTGCTTTAATGTAAAAATATTTCTATGTTACAGATCATCGCAGGGCTGCAACTTACAACTCCGCTGTTGCGCATCGGCCGGTGAGTTATTTTTTTTTTATTTCAATTATTTCCCAAATAATTTTACAAAAACTTTTTCCGACAAAAAGTACAATAATAAGTCCGATTAACATGGAAAGTATCGTGAAATGTTTCCACGCAATATTTCGGCATATTTAACGATTTAGTGCGCGCATGCAATCGTAATTAATTGACAATTAGACTTTAGTTTAATAATTTATTCTAAAAGATTGCTAGCAAAATTTCTAATTGATTAAAATCATGTATAATTTTGTTTCTTTCGTATATTGATGCATGTCTAAATATTTTAAAAATTAAACGCATGAATAAATCATGTGCACTATTGAAATAAAACACGAAAGCTGTCGAGAAAGCTTAGCGTTAAGAGATTTCATCTCATCATTCTCGCCAAGGTGATAGATCTCGATTTCGAGAATGACGAATTTCGTGTTCGCCTGCATGTGAGCGCGAGTCGAATCGCGAGAGGTCCAATCACGAGGAGGCGCGCGAGGCATAGCCGGCTCTCTAACGCCGGGAAAAGGAGTTAGCATCCTTAAGCACACTTAAGTCGGCGCCATAAGAAAATGACGAATGCCAATTAGCATATGAAAAGCACCCACCCCGTCGAGGTGGCGTCTTCGTCGGGCAAGCTACGAACCAGTTCCGGCACTCTTGGTAGGGCGATCACGTTTTTGAATATTAAGGGCAGGATTACATCAAGGGCTTAACGCGCGAAATTTAGTCCGGCGCGAGACCGAGGAACGAGAAAAAATCACCCCTAAGACCCTCCGCAACGCGGCCGCCCGGTGAAGCGGAGCCGGTCTTAGAGATGAGACGGAGAGGAACCGATACGTGTAGATCCTTCGGCTTTCCGTCAGAAAAAACGCGTGTTATCCACTTAAACATTCTTCCCGGACAATCTTCGGGATTTCTAGTTACTGACAATCATTAAAACCGTTCACTCATCAACGACAACAGCGTGGATCTGAGAAACGATTGCGTTAAGATTAATAATATTGAACAAGCAGGGTGAAAGTAGAAGCAGAACTGATCGTTCTGGATTTAAACTCAAGGACATTAAATATTCAAGTGAAATAATAAAAGTGGACATTAATTCTGGACATTAATTCAGTAAAATAATAAAATTTAATAAATTTTTACATTTATTTAATATTTAATTTGCTTTCTCTCAATATTTAAATCATTTATAGTAAATTTTGAATTAAATATTTTAATGAAATATTTTTAACTAAATATTTTAAGAAAATGTATATATAAACGCATATTATTACATCTCGTATTATATTGGATGCAACATTTACACGAATATGTTGCAATAATTTATTGCTGAAATGCATGTAATTTAACAGAAGAGCGATAAGAACAGCTTGTGAAATTTGCACAAAATTTTTTACAAATAGGTATATAAATGCATTATAAATATATATATGAAATTAGAGTATTTGTATAGATATAGTATTTGTATAGATATATATAAATGTCTATACGAAAAAATTTATATATGTGTATGTATATATATTTCTTGCAGGAGGATGCAGGCTTTCCATTAGTGGAGTAAGGGAGTAAGTGACCAGCGCTCGCATTTTCTTTGATGTCAGTTAATTTACTAATAACATCGCTTCGCGACCGCCGTGCGCTCGCCCTCTAAATATTTGTACCGCCAACATATATCAACTTGGTCTCATGTAATTAAGTTTCATTATTATTTGAGGGCGATCGGCTCGGAAAAAGTCCTTTCGCAAGGTATATTTCGTATCAGTTGGTCGAAAACTTCATTTCGCTCAGTTTCACCAGCGAGGATGTTCGGTTTTTGCTTATCGACCAAGACCGCGTAAGCATGAAATAGGACTCTTTTCGTACCAGAGATCCAAGATCCAGCCGTTTTACTTAACTTTCAGGTAACAGCTAGCGCATTTATCGAGAAATCATTTCATTTTCTTACACAAACGTAATCCCGAATGATTAGCAAGCGACAAAGAGCATATCCTTACGTGGAGGGAGAATGAAAATCTCGATCGACCTTACTTGAAGCGGAAGAGCGTGGAAAGGGGTGACGAGGTTGCAGGAGGGGGAGGAAGGTTCGGCGATCTTAGCAGAGGATTACGTAGAATTAAGTCCAGAACAGGGGCGTGCCCCCGTAACACTTAATTTTTCCCTCGATTTTTTAATCTCTTGGTAAATATCGTTCGCCCGCCCGCTTCTCCGGCCTGGTTGTCGTAGCCACCCCTACTCGCCTTTCGCGTTCTCTTACCACCGTCAAAGGAGAACCCATTTAAAAACCTCATCAATGCTTAAGCCCCAGCGCTACCATAGGAACTAATCCCTCCTATTTTAACGCAGGACGAAGAAGAAGAAAGAGAGAATGAGCGGGACGGAGGGAGAAGGAGAGCGAAGTGCGCGCTTTTAAAAGTAAGAGACTCCGCCTTTATTAGTAGATACAACAGTTTTATTTCTCCATGCACCGAAAAAGGTGAAGGTAGGAGGGATTTCGCCTCGTATTTTTCTCCTTGTCTCTCGATGCCTTTGTCTATCTTCGTTTACTTCATCTCGCTCGCTCTGTCTGCTCTCGGTCTGACTCGGTTCTGATTTATTCTACTAACGTTGAGCGTATACGCGAAAGTCCTATACGCCTAGAGACAGCCTAATTGGCTACTTCTATCAATACCAAATTAGTAATATACTGTTTTGTCAAAAGCGTCGATTAAACGAGCGCAAATTATTTCTATCAAATTTGAACCAATGCGACGACAAAGAACTTGATATTCATTCGAATATCGATTCCTCTCGCTGCTGTACTTTTTTATTTTACTACTCTTTCCAAAATCATGTTATTTACTTTTGTTAAATAAAAACTAAACTCTCTTTAATAAGCTATAATATTTTATTAAATACAGATGTTAAAAAAAAGACACTTCTGTCTATTTGTAACAATCGCATACAAGTTATATTTCTGCCTATGCCGTTCAAATTCGCCAAAATAATATCGATGTCAACTGGGCTACGAACGGTCAAATAGATCAACTTGAACACGCAAATATTTCCATACGAATTTTCTTTGAACGGGTAAAGCCATCATTTTCCCGAGCGAATCATGGCTCGTTGGTGTTGATCGTGCGTGCGAAGCGCTGCCCAACGATGCGACTGTAATACGCTTTAAACTGTTAATAGAGTGCGTGGAGGGTGTTTGCTCGCGGTTGGATCTCGAGTGTTGGGCTAACATTCATGATGAAATTAATCTGGACCAGACGGACGGACGGGGTGACATCGATTAAAAAGCCCGGTGGCTTTCGCATGAACAGTCCGTCGCGTAGGGTTTGTCTCCTCTTCATTGACTTTGAGCCCTTCGCTTGATCTACCGCGATATGCGTTCCTCGGGAACAAGTGGCTGTCATCAATAGAATAGTTCGTCTACCATTTGAGCTTATTGAAATAAAAATAAAATATCTTTTTTGCAATTGGATTAAATTAAATAAACTACAGAGAATTTTATGTAAATATGTATGTAATTAGCTACATTTTTATTATTTATATATTATCTCTTATATTTTTAAAATAAAAAAAAATTAATAAGTATAATATGCATATTGCATTGCTATTCTTGACCCATTTAGTATTAATAAAATATTACATCAAAATCAATTGCTTTAATGTTAAAATTTTAACGAAAATCTTTGATCAACAAGCTTATGCTCCACCACTCGAACAGTAATGATCGAATTTCGACTTTTGCAATTGCATACCTGGTTATTCTTCAATAGGATTATTACTAATTACGTTTGTAAGAGGATGCACTAAGTTGCGGCCGCGCGGAATACCGCCAACAATAATTCGACCTTAATAGACGATAATGGGTTTGGGCGAATTATTCATTCGCTAATAACCGCAATAACAATAGCGCGATCTTTACGTTTCTTCGGTCATTGTTTTAGTCTCTCGTTTTCCGGAAAATGAGAAGCGGGTGGATGTTTCCGTGGAAGCGTCGTCGAGATAACAGACCTAGTCGTAAGAAGAACGAAGGGTGGAAACGGGGGATGGACGCTTAACATTACAATGGCCACTCGAAGTTGTCGCGACCCCTACCCTGCCTTCTCGTTGCAAAGCGACGTCGCGATTCGGGATTAGAAGTCTTTTATGAATCGCAGATCTTGATGAATCGTTCCTTTCGCGTCGCTTTTTAACTTGCGATCGCCTTTACGACTTCTAAGATTTCCATGCGAATTTATTTTAATTATTAACAGAAGTCGTGCAAAAACACGATTCCCGCGAGCTGTATTAATTATTAGCTCTGATCATTATTTTATCGATTGTATAAGTGCAATGTCGTTTCAAATCTATATGCCGAACTCAATAGTTAATTATTTTACTTAGTTTTATGAAGATATTTTTATAAGACAATTTACAGAAGATATTGTCATATTGTGATAAAGAAATTACTAATTTTAAGTATACCATTATATATACTATTTTTATATTTATTATTAGAAAACATTTTTGATATATACATTTGATAAACATTCAAATATTTTTCTTTAAAAAAAATCGGGATTAATTAATTCTTTCTTAAACAAAGAGTTATTACTAATTCTGCCCACAGGGATGACTGATCCACGTAGTTATTCAGGCTTACCAAATCCACGGACCTAAGCTCAATATACTATGGACATTTAAATATATTTACACATTACACCCACACACAATTACAAATATTTAGCATAATAAACAATCGAGAGAAAATCGGAATAAAGTTTAATCTAAAAGGACAAGATTAAAGAATTAGAAGGCAAGAATAAAAAATACACAAGAGCATCGATACTTAATTACAATAAATCCGTAACAGAATTCTTCTTTTTTTTGTAATATCTAAAAACGTATAAAATAAAAAAATAAAGAGATAATAAATGTGAAAGAACTTTTCGGGGGATTTTACGCTATGGCATACCAGCGTCTTCTCTTTGCTCTGAAAATAACCACTCTTTGGCAAAATATCAGCCGCGAATCGAAAGTGCAGCGGTGGGGGGAGGGAAAAATTGCGTGGATGGGGTAGGCAGTCGGAGTTTGCTTTTCTTGCGGGTTTTTCAAATAGAAATAAGAGTTTTAAGAATCAACATACGCGTCGCGGTGGTGTACGCAGATCAAAAGGCGCACCGTTGATAATTGGTAGAAATCTTTTCGCCCACTTCCACCCCTCCGAAGATTCCTCGGTATTCCGTCCCGATCTCGAACCTCCTTTCGCGTCTTCGTTTGAGGATTATGCACATTTCACGGTGGCCGCGACGGGGAAGCATGGATGGCATATTTATTTTGTCTCTTCGACGCTCAGCGCGGTTCTCGAAGGCGAGCGGGAAGGATGAACGGGAACCGTGAAGGGAGGGGGAAGGGGATGACGAGACCGCCTGCGATGAGATCGAGGGTGGTTTCCATTCGTGCGATCTCACGCAGCGAGAGAGGTAGCGGAGCCGGATGTCTTTACGTTGCTACACTTTTATTTATCTATTTGAAAGAAGCGAAACTCAGCGCAGACTGGCGCAGACATTTGTCAGTAAAAAAAAATTTTTTTTGTTTACTATATACTAATTGATATTCTGAAAAGCTTTTTGATCTGTTGAATTTATTTATCGATTCACATTCAGTATCAACAAACTGTTTATTTATTGATACGTTTTATAATTATATCGTATTGCTATTTGAAAAAGAATTTGTATTGCGCCTAATTTTCGAGATCAGGTTTAATTAAAATTTTTCATGTCGATTTCAAAGATAGTATACGCCTAAAATTAAATCCCAGAACTAGGAAAAGGACTACTGTATCTCATTAATAACGCACGGCTCCTCTCGGTGTTCGCATAAAGTTTAACTCCGTATAACTTAGCATATTACCGCCTTAAACTGTTCACGTGAAATTCACGTAAAACTTTATCATATTGCTACAAAACTTCTTATGTTGCACCACGCACTCCGCAGATTAACTGCGCGAAAAATGCGACGTATACCGTTTATCAATCGAGAATCGAAGGAACGTAAGTTTGCGCTAAATAAAAACATTGCCGGCAAGTTAAAATTCTTCTTAGTTTTGGGACGTAGATTCGTAAGAAAAGAATGGACGGACGCACAGAAAGGGGTTAACTTCTAATTGTTTTGTTAAATGACGCGCGAGTAAGAATCCCTCGGAGGACTTAAGCCCCAAAGCGAGCGCACCAGCAGTGGTTTCAGTTCATTTCGTTCTCTCTTCTTCGTCCGCATACGTTTTTCTTTCTCCGTCGTTCCTACTTTCCTCTCCTCCGAGCCTCTCTACGCCGCCTTAATTCTTAGCTTTATTCTCTCCTAAGACTCTCTCTTAATTTCTTATTTCTCCCTTCACCCCGTACCATCCCCCGTTCTATCCTATCTTTCGCAATTTATATCCGAGAAGGAGGAGAGACAGGTCGCGCCGCGGAGAAAGAGAGAGAGAAAGATCACTGAATGCCAGGCTTAAGCAGACAATGCTTCGCTTTCAAACGGCGGCTTCGAAGACCTTTCTTTCGCATTAGATACTTTAATTCTTTAAACGTGTCCTGTTGCGAGGCGAACGATACCCTTCCTCGTTAAGGGACGTCTTTTTAAAACTCGAGCCCGATGAGCCCGCAGCATTAATTTTGCTTATTTCGATAATTCTCTGAGGTTTCGTAATTGAAAGCAGATGAATGAAGAAGCTACGATAAATTCTCGAAAGGTAGTCTCTACACGTTGTATAAATTAATATTTTTTATTGCAATGTATATAGAAGATAGCCATCACAATGTAATTTTTATGTCAGATTGATTTAGCCCCTTGTTTTTCTCAGAGTTATACTTAATTACTAAATACGCTGAATATTTATTTTAAAGATGTAGATTGTAGATAATTGTCATAGTTATTCATACATTACATCAAACGTTATTAATTCAACATGTACGTAAAGTTACATCGAATTGTACAAACGAACGGACGGCGGCGGTGTAATTCCACGACATCAATTTTACAATAGTATCAAAACTCTGACAACAATGACAGAGCCAGACGACTAGGACATTATTACTGCGACGACTACGAAGCAACTGTAACACCCGGAGGCTTACCGGAAGGACGTTAGCAGCGGGCGAGAACTATCGAGTAACTGTCAAATGTTCGCGTATACAGGTAGGTAACAGGTCAATTATCAAACCCTTCGCGTATGTTAACGGAGTTGTGACCTAGACCCTATGACAGAAGTGACACGCGTTGCCCATTGAATATCTCGCATCTCGCGAAACTGTCACGGAACGGATTCGAAAGACTGTTTAGGAAATCAGTCTGCGCATCTCGAAAGTGCGGCGACGAGGTGAATCAAAATTCGGTTAGGATAAAATAATTTATAATAAAATATTTGTTCCACGCTGCACACGTTGATTCTAATCTTGCGCATAGTTATTGCGTTTCAACGAAACTCTTGTCAAAAATGGAGAAAATAGACAATTTCCGGAATATCAATCGAGCACTAGAAGATGCGACCGCCGCAGTAAACCGCTATAATAATTATTCCCCTTGACACACCTAATTGGACAAGTTCGCCGAGAAATGCTAACCGGAAGTGAGTAAGAGCGCGGAACGAGGGCGGGGGGGCGCGACGGCGAGGGAGGCGTGGAAGAGCTAGCCGTCGATTTTACTGACCATCTACGAGCCAACCATCGGCTGGTAATGGCCACTTTGAGGGCCCACCATAAGCTTTCCCAAAGAGACGAACCCTTGCTCTAAGTGGTCTTACGCCGACGTTTCCACGAGGTAGATACTTACTTTGCCTATCCGCAATATGACCTGACCTGTTGCCCCTCTCCATTCTGACCTTTTCATCTACGTCTGTCTGTCTGTGCCTCTCTATGTAATCGAGCGGATATCAATTGCTCGCTTCATCCAATGGGACCGTCAACGTGCAAAAGTTTTACGATCTACAAACTATGAATTCTAATAATCAAACGTGATCAATAAAAATATAGCTATTAGAAAATAATATTGTTTATTTAAAGAATTGTTAGTTGTAAAAAAATATTCTGCTATCTACGATCATACAAACTTTGAGTCATATAAATTTTTATTGCACGAACTTGTCGTATAACGATTTACATGAAATATAATAGCTTGAAATTAATTATAGACATGATCTAAAGTTCCCATATTTCTTGTTTTTAATTAATTGGAATGTGACTTTTTTATCATTATAGATAAGTTCCTAATCGCGCGGCAGCACGATGGGTTTTTCCGCTTTAATTGCCGACACCGATGCAACGCGATCGCTCGCTGCATCCGCACCGGTGTACAAGGGGTGTACAAAGTATACGCGTGTCCTTCTCGATGATTTTAATATCGCCCAACGACGGAAGACATGAACCAGGAGGGGAGGGGTGGCGGGGATGGGAGTACCGCCGGAACAGCGGGTTTCAGAGAGGCTAAATGGAGGTACGGCAGAAGCAAGGGTTAACTCAATAGAGGTCTAAGTGAATTACTTATCGCGTACACCCAGTATACAGACTAGATGCGTTTAGCTATAGGTGAGGTGGATACCCAGGGCCGATCCTACGGCCCGCCGCGCCGATGAGCGTCGCCCGTCCTTTTCCTCTCTGTCCACTTTCCTGCCCTTTTTCGTCCACGCAACGTCCGTCTTGCAACGCGCGCTTCGAACAATTGCATTAAAGTCTTTTGATGTCATATTACTCGGAATGACAACCACTCGAAACATTGTGTAAACGTCACTATCGGTATTCGCAGCAGATTGGCTTGTTTTTGGGAAAGAACGTTTCACATTTGGGGGGTACCGTGTTTCTCGAATTAATTAGTCGTCGCACCTTTGCCACTTTTCCTTTTTCATCAAAGTCGATCAAGTACCAGACTCGCGTGTAGTCTACGAAGAATCGATTACGGCCCTGCGTAATTGTCGCGGAAAGGATGCGAGCGGGTTACGATATGCCCTTCCGAGGGCCCTTACGAGAGGCCCTTCCATCGCCAGGATCTTTGATGGACGCCTGACTGCTCAAGAAAATTCAGTTAGTCCGCAGCTTTGTGCGCTATCGCGAGCGACGAGGAGCGATAGAACGACACGTAGGTAGATAGAAGGACAAAGGGGCGAAGGGTTACAGCAGGGTGGGAGTTAGTGCTCGGACCGATGTCTCCGCTTCGAACTTAATTAGCCGTCGCAGCCTTAATTGCTACCTGATATTGCCCCCGAGACAATTAACGCAATTAATCGGAGAAAGTGTGACGCGGAAGAGTCTTTTCTTCCGAGCTGCTTAGTGCCTCCGCGTTCAACTTTTTCTCAAATGCGCCCTCCGATCGCGAGCGATGCGCCCTTCTGCATTACGGACGTTGGAAACTGTCCGGCGAATTCGATTAACTCCTGCACCGACTGAACAGATTTTTCCCCTCTTCGCGATACACGTCGTCGTTCTATAATATATAATTAAGTTGTACATCCGAGGACAAAGTGTGAGGAAGAGATAGATATAGCGAACTTTGTTCGTATGTAGCGGTTGATGAGCGGTTAATTGATATATCGTGCTGATATTTACACTTTAGTTTATACATATGCTTTTAATAAATTTAAATATTAATATGACATAACTTGAGCAGTATTAGGTTTTCGCTAATTTTTATGGAAATTAATGCTTATTCTTCCGAGAATTGAAAATAATTATTATAATTTTTCTATAATATTAATTGTTTCAATCACTATACGTTTGTATAACTACACTTATAAGTTAAATTATTTATTTACTAAATTTAGCGGTCTTTTTTCCCTCGACTAACGATATTTTCTTTCGAAGATGACTTCGCGGGCATCGCGGGGTAACGACGTAAGCTGCGTTCGCCAACTTCCGACTCGAAGTTTGCCGGTCTCCCCGGCACCATCTCCTTATTCTGTCGCACGCGCGGTATCGGAGATTAATTGCAAAGTGCAATTGGCGAGGATAGGCGGGCGGAGCAGATAACTGCAGCATCTCGTCGAGAGCCGGCGCAAAACGGGGGTAGAAGGAGATGGGTTGGAGTGAGGCGGCGCGGCGGGGAAGGCGGCGGTAGCTGCTCGCATAATGTACTCGGCGCGGCATAATAATTCAGAAATTTGCATGTACGCGGGCTAACTCCTCAAGTAGGTTATCTATGCTGGAAGTTTTCTCCCGTGATATATAACGCATCCCACTGTCGAGTGGTGTATAGGGGCGCGCGCGCGAAGCCACGTCTGCAACGCCTTACGTCCAGGCGGGCTGAAAGGGGTGAGAAGACTGAGGGTGGCTGCTTCAACTTGCGTATAACTACGCGAGCGAGAAGGTATATATATCTGCGGTGTAGTGCCGACACATTATCTTTTCGAATTTGAATTACTCCGGAGATAAACGATCGTCACGTTTTCCAGAAGTATTCTTGGAGCACAATTTATTCGCCACTTTGCGCGCTTTTGTCGCGAGTCTCACTCTTTCTGATGAATTTCGGAGATCGGAATACCACGTATATGCTGCAGGGTTAATGTTCTTGTTACGCGGCAAAATTCTCTTTTTTAAAAATATTAATTAACTTAGATTTTAGAATTTTATATTTATCAGGTTTAACTGCGTTCAGTTACAATTGTAAATTATATATTACTACTTTTACAGATAAGATATAAAATGAATAATTTATTAATTTTTATACACACTTTTCATTATCATAATGTTATAAATTCTGCAAGTTATAGTTGTAAAATAGTAATATATATGAAGAGACAGAAAGAGAGAAAGTATTTTTTATGACTAAGAATTCAAAATTCCTGGCATAACAAATATTATTTAATTATACACTCATCTCTCGAGCTTCTGTATCTACTGATAATTTCTATTTTATGTTAAAATTAGAACTTTAACAATTCCCATCAATAGCGAAAATTGTAATCGCTATAGGACTGATTATTATGTTTTAAATTTACGTCGTCGCGCGTTTCTGGAAACAACTTCCTCGATTATAATTTAAAACTCCACGATATGTCTTGCCGGCAATTCACGGTCGGTTAGCCTAATACACGATTCGGGCAATCCTCGCGAGTTAACCCGAGTCCCGGTTGTTGTCTAAGCAGCTTGATGTCGGTCGCCATGTGGAGAGTCCTTATTCGCAACGTCCACACACGCACACGTGTCTGATCGCTCCGCGAGGACTCTATAAAAGGGACATATGACGGACCAGCCCCGCGTTCTCTCCTCGTTCCGAAGGTCCTAATCCAAATTTCCAAACCTCATATTTGCCTTTGACTCGCTCTCGTCTATCCTCTCGTCGTTCTCCTCTTGGCTTTCCTCTCGTGCGCTCGCTTATACATGTATCCATCGCATCGTGCAGATAATACCTCCCTCGCCCAGTATCCCCTGGCTCACCCCCGCCCCCCTCCATTCGGGCCTCCTCCTTCTCTTGTACCAACTGAAATCTCCTCTTTCCCATTACATCATATTATATGTACAGATTTCCCGCAAACTACGACCGTGCCTCGATAGCCTTCTTCTCCGTCTCGCTCTCGCGCGGCCGGCCCTCCCTTTGCTCCCGGTAACGTTTTCACCCTCAAAGGACTCGCGCCGAGGCAGTAGTTGGGGGATTACGGCGTACAAGTCTCCTACGATGAGTTAGAATTTAGCGGTGACACGATGCGACGTGTAGTACAGCACACACGTGCGCGGCCGCAGCCGGAGTTTATTGAACGTTGAAGCTGTATTAAATTCTGTATCGTTCGCGGTCCCGGCTGGAAAGCAGTCGGCTGGCCGGAAAGCTGATTGCGAGCTGATCGACTTTTCCGGGGAAAGAGCACACCATGCGCCAGCATTTGCGTAAATTTCGTCTGTCTTCCGTCGTGAATAATCTAGCATTTCTTCGCAGAAACATTTTATCTATAGAAAGTTAGAACATGCTGAACATTATTGTTTTAAAAAACAACGCATACATTTTTGTTACCATTTCCATCTCGTATCAGTAAATTTGACGCAGAAAATTGATAACAAATAAGAGTTCGGTAAAATGTCTATAGAATTAATGTCGCAATTTTGAGGTGTTTATTATAATCAACGGATATAATCGTAACAATTATATATAATAATTAACAAATTTTATAAATAAAAAATATTCATATTGCATCACGCAATATATGCTCCACTCGACTTTACAAAAAAATCGAAAAATTCGCGCATTGCATATAATTTTCATCTACGTTCCTATTTTTATCGCAATTTTTCCTACCTCACCGCGCATTCCATCGATTCGCTAAAGCGGGCTATATATAAATAACGCAGACGCAATGTATAAAACACGCCTATCCTTACTTTGAATTTTTATCTCTCTCCATCGCGCTCCTTATTAACGTTCGCGCACACGTTACCTTCGGTTCAGCAAATTGCACAGCCGTGTATATTCCGCGCGCGAGCTTCCGCTCGATCGAGCGATAAAAAGATCCGTTCCGATGCCTCGAAATATTCCGCGGGGATTCCTTTCCCGCGCCATGTATAGCGAGCGTATAATGTATATACGCGCGGTCGCTTTTATGCAAGTTAAAGCATCGCGTCGCGTCGCGCGCGCCGCGTCTCGCCTCGCGCGCGGATCCATAAAGTACCATAACCCTCCGACCCTCGTAAACCTGAATTTATTAACACTTCGAATGACGGGGAGATTTGCTAAATGGTTTTCAATTTGTATCTTAACGCCGCGAGACCACATGCTCGGCGCAGATTCGGCGCGACAGATATCGCGGGCGTACTACCTCGACGGGCGAGAGAGTACGTATCTTACCCCGCAGTTTGCCGTACGAAATGTCTCTTTATCATTGCGCTTATTATTGCAAGCCTGTAGTATACAGCGGCGCCGCCCGGGCTGTGAAATTGAAATTCGATAAGGAAGTTCATTTTATATATATATATTGCGGTCCCGCGGGCTAATCAATCGAAAAAAGTAGAACCGCGAACGCGAGCGTGTGGAATTGTGGGATAAATAATCGCGATGTAAATTATTTAGACTGCTCGACATATTGTACAAGTTGTATCTCATATTATTCTATCTATATCTTATATTTAAAAAAATTACTTATTAATTTTATTAATTTATACTTCCAGTTTTATGATATCCTTGGCTTTATTGAGAGTAAAATGTTTAAAGTGTTAGATAGGAGATTCAAAAGATTATATATTATTTTAATACTAATTGTATTTTGTCTCAGTAGCTTATCTTTCTACTGAAATTATTTGCTGATACAATTGATGATGGAACAAACTTCTTACAGGGATGTGTTAATTGTTTGGTATATGCACTCTAATATGTACCTATGTATACGTGCAGATTCATGTAATAAGAAATCTCTGAGAAATCAATATCTCACTTTCGTCAGTTGTAAATTTATTTATTTTATTTTATTATTTTTTTTTTCTAGAGAAAAATTATATTTACGTATGTAGGTTACCTATACAAGTTTCAAATTATCGAAGTCGCAACTTGCATAAATAATACAAGCAAGATAATCCTCATGAGGCTTTGTTATCAGCAATAATAACAGCATGACAAATTTAACGTTGATAAGAAATCGGATTCATCTTATTGATTCTTTCATGTTATAATAATATATTAATCGCAGCGTAGATAATCAATATAAACATGATTTCGGGTCTCCCAATTTTTCATTTGTTAAATGAAGTGTCTATGAATGTTTCTTAGCAAAGTATGAACGCGACATTCTTTAATGCCACTAAAGAAAGTATCATGAGATATTTTCTGTGCAGTGACGCGCATTATTTTGCGGAGACGTGAAATGTATCTTGTGGCAAATGTCGATGTACAAGATGTGCAATGGCTGGGTCTTCGTGTTGGTAACTCGGAAGAAGTCTCTTCGGTATTTGTAATCAATAAAGTATTTACATTCAACACGATAAATTACTTAAATTATCAAAACGCAAGATATCTTCAAAGTATATATACGAAGGTGTTTACGATTCAATTATGTCATTAAATTTCTAAATATTCCATAAATTTCGAAATAATTCCTTGTTAAATTCGAGAAAAATGGGAAATATTTAAAGATAACGTTTGATTCTTACCAGTAAACCGTGTCTGAAATATTCAGTGAACAGACAACGCACGAATCCGCAATGAATTTGTACGCAGCGATTGATATACGTGGATGCATTTGAAACGTTAAGCTTTCTTAAAGATAAACACTCCTCCACGTCGAAAGTCACGTCGTTGCAGTTCAAAGTCCGGGGCTTTCGAGCGAGCTTCCTTTAATTCTAGCCGAGTATCACCGGGACCGTCGTCCATTGGACGGCGAGGATATTCGGATGCATCGCGTGAGATGCTCGTAATTTCCCGGGTAAGCTCCGGCAAATTAGCTCCGGGCATACGTTACTCTCGCCTTAGTTGTCCCTCTCCTGCGCTTCTTAGTCCTCTCCCTCTCCCGCTGTTCTCCTTTATCGCCCCTCTTGGAGAAAACCCGGCTTTTCTCGTAGCGAGCCAGCCCGCCTCGTCCGCGGATTTCTCCTTCACCGTTTTCTCCCTTCTCTCTCCAGTTCGCCTCCCACACCTTGGATAAACGCGCGTACCCGCGCGCGAAAGTGTGAGACGTCCGTGTGCCGGTCGTAAGGTGGCGAGGCTCGTCCTTACCTCGAAAAAGCTCCGGATGGAAAGAGAGAGAGAGAGCTCGGCGAGAGAGGGCACCCAAGGTGGGGGATACACCGTCCTGGACGTAGGACGAACGCGCGCCGATCTTCGTGGTTCGACACGAAAGCTCTGTAGTAGGCGTGCCGCTCAAGCTCCGCCCGCAAGCTCGTGGCGTACACGCCCAGGGAACAGGGCTTTACTATCGGGTGCTTTGTCGACCCTGGCAAACCACTCTGCCAAGGGCCACACCGCGCCCGATAACGTTAACCCCCGCGCCAACCCTCTCGTCCTGAGACGCTACCTAGGGCGTGCGGTCCTTCTTCCACTCGCGGCGCACGAAAACCCCCCTCGAAACCCCCCTTTTCTCCCTGCTTCCTTTTCCCTTCTCCCTTCTCCCTGTTCGGCGACGGTACCCCACCCACGGCCCTCCGACGTAGGAGTTGCAACTTTAGACCGCTTTGCACACAGATTGCATCAGAGCCATCCGCGGATGCAATCGTTACCCCACTGTCGTGTTTCCAACCCCGTCGTCTTTCTCCCCTTGGAAGCGGGTGGTGCGCGAGCGCGCGTACATGTGCGTATACGCGTGTGTCTGGTATACGTTAAAGGAATAGCTGACGCCGGTTCCGTTGGCGGAGCGAAGAATGCACCGTCGGACTGCGACGGGGAAGTTCGAGACGAAGCTTTTGATTACGATGCTTTATTGGCTTCGGCGTCGTGATCAGCGATGCGGGATTAGAGATGCCGGGTACATTGACCAATAATATTCAACGGGAATGAATAATTTACGAAACGCTTAATATGCATAGACAGCAATGTCTGTGCGTGAATCGTGCTCTCGATATTTATTTAATCTTAGAAACGAAGAACTTTATTAATAAAGACGTATAAAATGTACATGGTTGATCGTTATTATTTATATTGGCATTTGCATTTAAGAATTATATGTAAAAGTAATAAAAAAGAATGAATAAAAGAGATAACATTTAAATTCTACTTTAATAACACGTTTGCAAAATCTTAAGCATTTTAACAAAATATTAAAAGCTTCTTAGAGGCTTTCTTTATGATTTAGCATTTAATTAAACTCGAATTATAACGGGATGGATTAAAACGGATTAAGACGAAAGATAGGATAAGGTGCAGATGCGTTTATGACGCGTCTAGTTACCGTCTATCCCCGCGAAATAAAGCGCTCGGATGTGGCGAGTGTAAAATGTTGTATCGGCGAACGAAATCTCGCTAGACTCTTAGCCTGTCGAGACAAATTTGTCTGGATAGATTTACACGCGTGGTTTTCGGTGATGCGCACACGAGAGCGCGCACGACAGGCATATGTCATAGCAAATACGTGTTCGAAGAATGGACAATAAGTAAGATAAAAGTGCATGATAAGTAAAATAAAAAGATAAATACTCGAAAACGGGAATAACTTTAAATTACTCTCGACGAGTTTTAAAGGACCCGTTTTATAAAAAAAAAAGTTTTAATTGAATGCAGGTTCTGATTAATTGAATTGAAAAACTTGAAAGTCTTAATTAAATTGTTTAATTAAAATGTTGTCGGCGTTATTCTAAACTGCCATTGCGGTTTTGTTTGGCGTGCACTGTTATAACAGCAGTTAACCGTTCCCTGTGTTGTTTTTAATTGTAATTAAATAATATCTATGAAAAAAATTAACGCAGCCGTTCTGCGTTACGTAAAAGCAATATCGATCGACACACCGGCAGATGAATAAGGCATTATCTCGAGCACTCAGTGTAATCCCAGGATTATCCACTATACCAATCGGACGTTATTGAAGCTAAAATTAAATCATATATGCTATGATACTTTTTTTTGTTCAGTTAATATGGATAAAACACGAGATAGGTTTTATTCGGCTGTAATTAAATCGATGTAACTGAAGTTATGAAAAATTCGTTCTTTGTAAGTGACAGAATTATATCAACAAAACTATGTGATTAAAATGTTTCTAGAGTGACCACCAAAAACCGGAAACGATCATCCATGACATCATAATTGTCATCGGTATTTTCCTATTACGTAATATTCAATGAATGTTCAGAAAGAAAAAAACAAAAGCGCATCTCATCGAACCGATTTTCGTCGCGGCGCGGCGATAGATTAGGTAACATCGCCGATACTTATATGTATAAAAAGCGTTATCGGATAAACTTTGCCACCGATTACGTAACCGTCGCATTATCTGCCGATCCTCGTAGATATCCCTCTTACACCACAAATACTTCATTTCATCGTTAATCCGGTGATAAAACGGTCAGGTGGAGTTGCGAACTCACCTAATTCTGGCGGATTATCAGACGATAATAACGTGCTTGTATCTTGGAGCACGTCGACACCGCCCGCGCCCGTCTCGTATCACATCCGACGAGGCGAAGCCGTATACGTGCATTACGAGAGCGCGTGTGACATATACGCAAACGCGGAAGGATGTAATCGGGAAGGACCGCTCGCTTGCGAAGCACCGAAAATTCGCGGATACCGCGAGATTCGGCAACGATACTACTTTTGTCCTCTATGGAAATTAATTCTCAGATATTGTCTAATCTGACGGCGACGTTTATACAGGAACATGCGAATACGTATGCGTATGTGTATATTTCCTTTGAGGCTCTGAGTTTCGAACGACCCGTCTTAGCAGTGAAGAGAACCGTATAGTTAACATATCGATATATATATCTGCTTCCATATTAATTACCGCTTAATCTAAAGTTATTTCCACTGATTAATCAGATAAAGCAACAGAAAAAACATTTACATTACCAAATATTAAAATTTAGAATTTTTTTAATTCTGATAAATATATATTTGTAAGGTTTTTTTAATTATGCTACATACATTATACATCTTTTGTATTTATCTTATAACTGTATTTTTCATGAGTTGTTTTCCTAGTTCTTTCTTAATTATTTATGTAAGAATTTTCTTTCAAGTTGATTTAAAGTTGAAATCCAAATCATATTTTTGGCCCAACAGATATCAAGAGATATAAGTTTCTTAATATTAGCTCATTAATCTCTTTGCTTATCGATGGATGAGATTTCGGTGTCTCGGATCTTAATCGTTTTTATTATGAAGGTCGAAGAATGATTCTATCGAATCAATTTCTAATCCGAATATACATCTGTTGCTTCTTATCGCGTGGAATTAAACACATCGATTTGTTGAAACGTCATTTTTAATTTATTACTGCGTATTCAGTTATTATTACATATATGCAACATTATATCTACATATAATATACTTTATACATTTTCCCGTTATCGCAGATATCGCACTATCGAGACACTGAGATTACACACTAAGATTATCCAGAAAATATATTAATAAAAAATTTAAGCTTGATATATTTTTACAAGTCTCACAAGTAATAATATTAATGCGTCATGCAGTTTGACAGTTTACGATTATCATTGAACATCCTTATTCAACGTGGTTATTATTTCAAGTTTTAATGATTTAAAGCAAAAGGTCAGTTTTAAATAAAGCTCACTGGAAGATTTATTTAATATAAAATTCCCGCGGACATAAAAACTTGTTTCAATGCTTTGCAATTGAAACAACCGCGAAAAAATCGATACGTTGGCGATAAATATCGCTTCGTGCTTCTTCCGCACTTAAGCTCGGTCATCAGTAGTCATGATGGAGTCTCTCACAAAGAACGTGTTGCAGGTGGACAGGTGTACGTGCATATTATCTTTAGATATACTCCCGGGATGACTCTTGGTGGGGGTGCCGAAGTGCAGAGAAGAGAGTGAGCGAGAATCTCTCTCTCGAATTCGACAGAGAAAGATTTCGAAAGATAGAGGGCGAGATAGGCTTGGGATGAGAGAGCGGATCTTTCATGTCGCGAGAAGAAATATGAATATGAGCGAGAAATTGGACGAGAGAAAGAGAATTGTGGTAGTTCTAAAAAAGAATGTTTTGACAAATAAGTAGAGATATAAAACTGTGGAGAAAAGCGAGATAAAAGACGGATCAGTGACAGGGAAAAATGCGAGATACAAAACTAATTTAAATAAGATTACAAATGCGAAAAAAACTCCAAAAAGTAAGAAAATTTTTCTAGATTTCCCGGAAAATTTACATTTTTGGTCATTATGATCGGAAAGGAATTCAATGCGACAAACAAAGAAGAACGAGAAGAAGGCGGTTATAAAGCGCGAAAGAGAGAGACGACGCCTTATCCGGAGCGAGGAAGCTTCGCAGCGAAATCGGGGGAGGATAAGTGGGAGCGGGAACGAGACGGCGGGATCTCGGGCTGCGGGGTACGGACGAAGGTGGGTTCCGGAGGAATCGGCGAGCGAGAGGGTGAACCAGCAGTCGAGTGAGGACCAGAGAAGGCATTCGGCCGCGATATCGGTAGACGCGGGACGACGGTATCGCGCGGTGGGCGATGAAGGTGGTGGTGACGGTGACGGTGACGGTGATGGTGATGGTGGTGGTGGTGGTGGTGGTGGTGGCAGTGGTAGCGGCAGCGATACGACCGGGTGGTGGGGTTGATACTGACGGCGCGCTCGCGGGTAGGGCGTCGTAGGGGCAGCAGATCGAGCGCCGCGACGCCTCGACGCGCACAGTCGCGGCTCGAACGCCGTTCTCAGCGAACGTGTGTTGTCCTCGCGGACCGTGCGCCCGTCCTCGGCGGCGCGAATGACATTCCATTGGTGTTCGTCGATCGCACGCGATTTCCAGAGGAGACACTTGGGACAAGAGGGAGATGGGACGATAACGTGAGCGCGTTTGTGATCCCGAGCCGATCTCCGAAGAGGCTTCCCGAAAATAAAGAACATCCGAAGGGATCGATCGAGTTTTCGGAGCCACGCAGAGCCACGCACATGTTTGGTGCTGATGACTGGTGACGATCTACGCGCACCGAGACAGTGTCTCGCGGCTCTCTCAGGGAGATGACCGGCAACGTCGTTGACTGATCTTGTGATCGATGATCGAGCGACTCCGATCGATGTTAACGTTCAGAATTGTGTACGTGACGTTCTGAACGGGCGGACGTGCCTAATTGGTGATCGCGAAACGGGACGAGACTTGTAGACCGCTCTATTTACTTCGATTTTACTCCGGACGATACTTATCGTATATAATGAGTTGCGAGCACGTGTGTGATTTTCCGCAGTCTAGTCAGAGATACGCGCAGTTTAATCACATATTTAATATTTTATGCTAATACACCAAAATAGGAACTTAGAGCAGATTGTAGTGACTGTAGGTGTATAAGGTCGTTTTCGGTATAATAAGACTGATCGTTCAGTATAATGAAAAATGCACCCACGCGTCGTTAGCATAGCACTAGCTAGAAATTAAGAACTTGTAACTGTAAAAATATTCTACTTAAATAAGCGGACATTTCATGAACGTCTCAACACGTCTGTGATTTCGATCGTAGATAAGTTTTATGACATTCGCGCGATCTTTAACACTTATCGTAGGCACCGGTGCTCAAAGTGACGTTTAGAGAACAAGAAATACTGGCATTCGGCTTAGGGATCTGTCAACATCTTTCCGATCGCATTCGACTCTTAATTAATCAGTGCCAAGGCTAAAATTGACGCTATGAGTTTGTGAGAATTCGAGTATAACGCGATATGTCACGAATGGCGGCGACTTCCGAGGCTCAGGAGAATTATTGAGGCCCCAGGAGGGAATGGATTTTCAGAGCGCAATGGACACCTTTGTAGAGGCATGGATGGCTGCTAACACGAAGACGGATCAAGTACAGGTAATCTCTCATTTTTGTTTTAGACATTTCATTTTATTTTTGTTTATTTGTATACAATGAAACATTATACATAAAATATTAACAGTTATGCATACGATAATATCTTTCCTTAAACAAAATTGGAAAAGTTCATTATAAAATCGAAAAGAATTATGTGACAGTATTATTTCAAAGATTTATGAGAGTGTGAAAGGTATTACATTTTTGAAAAGTAATATTTATTAAGAATACATACATGTATAAGAATAAGCACAATTTAAAAAAATATTTTTTTTTCTGCGGTAAATATAACAGACAAGAAAAAATAAAAAAGAAAACTAAATATAATTTGTAGTTTGTAATTTACAGTTTATTTTTTTCAGACAAGTTCTTTATTAGCAGATCAATAAGATTAAAGCGTAATTAAAGTAAATTCTATGTAGGACCAACTTTTACCGATTAGAATAATTAATATCCCTTTTCATAAAAAAATCATAGAAATATTTTTAATATTTGAAAGACTGATAAAAAGTTACAGCTATGTATATCGAAAGTATGTGACCTTAATTTGACAGAGAATAAAAAATTCCGATAAAACGGTTTACGTCGTGGATTAGCGTGCCAGCGTCGTTTTCGGCGTTCGGTCTGCCGAACTTATAAAAATAACGCAGCGTCTATACTCGATGTCAGCGAGGGGCGAGAAGCACAACCCCTTTCTGACATTACACAGCCAATTGGCCACCCTATCGTCTCTTGCATCGCTCTCTCTTTCTCTCTCTCTCTCTCTCTCTCTCTCTCTCTCTGGACGCGCTTTCAGCCCGCTTAATTCCTCGTCATCAATTTGGCACATTCTTTCGCATCTCAAAGCGGCTGGCCACTCCACGTGTAACGCGCGATTATCTCGTAGTACCTAAAATAAATAGAAAAGGCGTTGTTTTTATATCGTGCAATCGTTTATAAAATAAACTGGGAACATTATGTAGAAAAATGCGAAAAATTCCGATAGATTCGAAAGGAAATCTTTATTTTCTCGCACGCGAGTCTCATT
This sequence comes from Temnothorax americanus, assembly GCF_048541705.1. NCBI lineage: Eukaryota > Metazoa > Arthropoda > Insecta > Hymenoptera > Formicidae > Temnothorax > Temnothorax americanus. The sequence continues at coordinate 1,653,566 of NW_027509286.1, forward strand.
ATCTTAAAATCTAACCTTTTACGACGAGCATTCAAGTTAAAATGAAAAATATATAGAGCAAATGTGCTTATACATCTAGGTAGGCATTTACGTAATCTATGCAGCATAAAAACATATTATTTTTCAGATGTATGATCGCTTTGGAAAGAAATAATTATCCGTTTAAACGCAGCGCGAGCGAGCACTCTCGCTCGGATTTAGGATTCTCGATTCTCCGCATCAAAAATCGCGTACCAAATTTAGATCCGACGCGTATATCCAACGCGCTTCGCGATCTCACAATGAAAACCGAGGGCAACGTAGGGCGGGGGATAATCCTTGGCAAAGCCGCGGCTCGCGTGTGTGCTGTGCGGACGAACAGCGCGTACGTTTACACGTGTATGTACGTATCGGGGGGTCACGGGTTCTGACCACGATACGGATGTGCCCCTGCCTTCTTCCTGTGCCACGACCATGTTCATGTTCTGGCATTCAACGGAATAAGACCGCATGTCTCCATTGACCGCTCGATCTGTCGATCCATGGCCGCCTTCGGCTTACCATGACTATCGAAAAATTGACGATAAAAAACTCTGCGAATACATCTGTAAAAAAAACCGTTTACATAAATCGTCGTAACAGATAAATTAATAGCAAAGTATCGCGATAATGTAACACGCTCTGTTTTACAATCAGTCCCACGTCCTATTATTTTGATTGTTACAAAATATTAGAATAATTAAATAGAAACATTTTTGCGAGTTAATAAATCATAAGTTTAATATTGGAATATTATACTGTATATGTCATTTATTTAAAAAAAAATTGCCAAGTTATTACACGCGAATCACATAACATGGATCATTTTGTCAAGAGAGTTATATATTTTATATTTGTAAAATTATTATTGTAGTCAAGCGCAAATAAAATTTTGAAGAGGGAGGATATCCACTCAACTTATATGAAAACATATGCACCTCGAGAGATGCATTATCCATACAGATGTATTTTAAAAACGAAATCAAAGTCTGAGGATAGTCTCGTAATACTGTTAATTCGAAATGTATGAAGCTCTGTCTTCATGATTGCGGTATTAACACACGAAGACTCATTTTATAGTTTTCTTGTGAAAACGTAATGACAATATATTAACTTGGAGATTACAAAATGTGTAAAAATTCTAAATTTAGTCTTTATAATTAGCATTATAGTCATTTAAACCGTCAAAGGAGCAAATTAATATGCGTAAATAACAACAATTGCGACCATAACTTAATAACAAAGCGCTGGTGCGATTGCCGAAACTCGAGTATAATAATCGCACGCGAGGGAAAAATAAAAAAGAGGATAAGCGTAACGTGCCAAAGTTAATTAAATTTTTCTGTCGCTATCAATATTATAGCTGGATCTATGACGCTTAATAAACGTGTCGTTGACAAACGTAACAGATTTTAAGCCGCGCGAACTCGCGATATATTAAGCAGCAGAGAAACGTCAGTGAAGAGAGAGCAGCTCGCGATGTAAAATTTTCACGCTGTCCCGACGCACCTTCTGCATTCTGATACTTGAAAACGCGTCCTTGCAGCGCGTTGCACGCAGGACTGCCCGTGCACGCACGGGCCGCCACGTGTGTACTCGAAAGTGCGTCGTACGTATATACGTGTGCGTGCACGAGGATACGTTTGAAACACGCATGGTCACGGTATTTGACCACCCCAGCTCCTGGAATGATTGTAATCCATCTATCCGGCCACCGAAGCCGATATATCAAACGCAGGTAGAGCTCGCGGTCCTCTCTCCGTAGGCTTTTTAACGTTGCCTTTTTATGCCGCAGACGCACGATCTTTTGTTTTCTCGGTGAATATTTTGTGAGGAAAAATTGGTTACGGCGATGAGAATGGTCTCGTGTCGGGTAACTTTATTATAAGAGCACGCGTTTTTATTTATTTTTGTACTAATTTATTTTAATTAAAATGCGTAACAGCAATTACTCCACGAAGATTTACATAATAAAGAATTCTATTTTCAAAGAGAAAGAGAAAGAAGGAGAGATTTCAGAAATCATGATATATTATATTTAGTTTGAACCTAATCATTATGGAAAATATTAACATTACATAAATGTTTCGCTAGACAAACTTGAAGTGCGTTTATAAATGTCCTGATGCTAGTATTGAAGAATAATTTATGTAACATGGTTAATTGAAAATTGTAAATTTTGAAAAATTGATATCCTCGCTGCTCTCTCCAGTAAACCCTCGAAATCCGTGATCATTGCTAGTGCAAGATCCTAATATCTATTGCTTTCTAATCTTTAGCTCTACCATGTTTTGCACTTAGGAACGAGGTATCCGACATCACAGTCGTCAACAGTTTATGTAACGCGATCGCAAACGCATCAATCCGCGGATTAACTGTCACAAAGAGGCAGCCAATTATCGCTCGGGGATATCGCCGGCTCGATATTTCGATAAGCGTGATTAGAATGTTGCAGATTAATATGGGTCGCGCCACATTTAATTCCGTTTCATGCGATGACCGCCGAAAGATAGTGAAATTATCACGCGCGCGCTGAAACAGATAGTGAATCGCTTGAAATTTTGTTAAGTAGATTTACGAATTGTTATTAGTACACACTGCTCCATGTTATTATATCGATGGAGATTAGAAGCCGGCGAGTGCTTTCCAATGTTCTATAAAAGTATAACAGAACCAGCTTATCTTTATTATTGGAGTCTGTAACAATTACGGAACGATTATGTCATCATTATCGAATTTTCATAAAGTTTCAGAGGATTTACAATAGAGTATACAGTCTTTGATTTTGATTTAAAAAACATTCCGACTCCGCGATAAAAAAACTAATTGTCAATTACCTATGATTTGTTCAGCAAGAATCTCTATTGAATCAATAGAGAATTGCAAAAAAATCCCAAAGACGAATGAATAAGTTCCTTCCTTATTTCGAGATCAGCTTCGATTTTTCTCTCGATCGTGAAAACGATAGACTTTGAAAGAATTTCAAAATTGATAGCTGTTAGAGCTATTCCTTCTCTATATTATTTCCGCTTTATTTCCAGAAAAAAATGCAACTAAATAAGCTTATATTCTAAACTGATTTCACATCCTGCGAGAATGCCACGCGGCGTATCGCTTCACAGCGCGAACCGCAGCGCGATTTTTCATGACGCGAGCGCTCGCGGTTTAATGCAGCATTCGAAGAATTAATAAAGACAAGCGAGACGAGCGTCCGATAATTTGCGCGCATCGAACGTCGTCGCAGAAACCGCGACGAGACGAGAAGAAAGGATCTTCGTACGACGAAACGAGAACATCGTGAATCTCTCTTTCTCTTTTTTTTTGTTTCAACGGGTAGAATTGGTCGCATGAGGAACGATGCCGCTGACGTAAGATATACGCCGAAAAGGACCACGCGTTCAATTGGCCAAACATTAAAGACTGTCATCGCGATTCGGCCTTACGTAAGCTCATTTCGTGCGGACGATCCGGAGCGCGCCGCGCCGCCGCCGCGCCGTGATCCGTCGCGATGAATTCCGTCGAGAATTCCGTCAAACTCTCTCGTTGGCTCTTCAGGTCCACGAAGGATCCTGTGCACGGTCAGCGATTAAGGTTATCGCGTTAACGGGAAACACACCAGCAGGAAACGCCGTCGTATACTATGCGTATCTCCGTTACACCCGGTAGATAAGCTGATCCGTTGATAAACGCCTGCCGAACTGTCGTCGTCCGTGGTGCAGTGCGATATCGCGCTCGCGCTTCGCGGTTAATTATTTGCCATTTCATTTTTACAGTCGTCACGGTTCACGCACGTACATCACGCCGGCCCAAACTGGATGAGTCCCCGCAGCATTCGTCGCTTTTTGTATCAGCAATACATCGACGAGTAATGCGACAGATATAATTTTAATTAAAAAATTTATTATAGCTCCAATTCTTATACCTAATATAAACAGTTACTCTTGTTTCGTTAACATATTTAATAAGGCGATAACTCTTATTAGGCCGATAGCATGGGGACGCGAAAAAATATTTTGGCAATTACTCTGCGACTGATATTATTACAAAACTTTCCCATGCATTCTCCTCTAACTCTTTATTTCAATTTTATCTTTCTACTGAACATGCGAGTCGTTTGCATCCAGTTGACAAACGTGACTTATCGTTGGATTAATTACTACTGTTGTCGGATTAATTACCGCGCAATTATCCTGGCCCCTGATAAGACGCAATTTTTATCGCTCGAGGGAGCGAAAATTTTCGGAGGACCGTGTTCCTCGCGCCGGACGTTTCTTTGGGCTAACGCCTCCGGACGCGATTCCCGGATTCGACGGGAGGCCAAGCGAATTCTCAACCGCGGCTCAAAGCCGGATCGATGGGCGAACCGAAATTCCTGATTTTACGACAACAACGTCGTAACCCCTCGCACGTCGCAGCGGAGTTACCGCGATATCACTTGGGGCGTTAGCCGGATAAGCCGCTAACCCCATCCACCTGTTGCCCCTTCTTACACGCTCCCGCTTTCAGTCAGCTCGCGTTCGTCTTCATTCCTCGCGTGGAAACAAGCCGGGGACCCTCGCTATCCTCTTCCGATCCACGTGGACCCTCGGGGCCCGTCGTTCCCGTTCGTCTCTCTCTCTCTCTCTCTCTCTCTCTCTCTCTCTCTCTCTCTCTCTCTCTCTCTCTCTCTCTCTTTCTCTCTTTTTCGTCAACGATGCGGACCAGCCTTTATTTCTCTCCCTCGCTCTCTTCGGCACCTTCAGGCATCCCGCTTCTCCGCTCCCTTCTCCCGCTCCTCCTTCTTCCTCTTCTTCATCGTCTTCTTCGTCTCGCTCACTTCTGTTCCAGGGAGGCAGGCCCGGGTCTTCAGCGGTCTGACGTGTTTTTTGCGAGTGCATACCTCGAAGAGCTCCCGAAACAGTAGCTGGTACCCCGGTACAGTCCGGGCAAGCGAAAAAATCGCCGGTTGATCCTTTACAGTCGATCGTTAGATCGATGAGAAAAGCAACGTATAAAGATATTGAAAAAGCTAGATGGAGAAAGAAATACTTCCTTCTCTTTCGATCTAAATTCAATGATTATGTATGCATTTACGTTTTAATATTTTCTAATAAATAAAGATACGCGAGTAAAAGCTGTATTGTTAAGAGAAAGTAAAGGAACTGAAGTTTAATTGATTTGTGACTCGATGGAATTAATTTACAAATATAAAACGACGATGAGAGTTCCAATCGCGTTCGGTTAAGAATTGAGACTATCATTTTCGCGCAGCAATTAATACGACGCTCGTCGCCATATCGATTATTCAAGGTTGTCTCGTGGTGGCGCGTGCGTGAGTGCCGGCTGATTAAATTTGATAATTTCGTGATTAAATAATGAGGCTAAGTACCCGCGAAAATCGAGCTTATTGCGAGCAAACACGAAACGCGGGCAGGAAGTCGCGAAGGATCACGCAGGGTTAAACGCCGCCTCGCATCTCTCGGGTCGTCTTCTGCCGCGCTCGACGCTCCGTATTCCACGGAGGCGTCATCGACGATCCAGTTTCCAGACGAAAATCATCGCTCCGCGGTGCAATTCGCACATCGGCAGCGACGGCAACGGCGGCTGCTACGGCTGCTGCGGCGGTGGTGTAGGATTGTCGCATTCTGGGCCCAGTTGACCCCAGTTGACACCGTGGACGGCTTAGCCGTTAGTGTTAAGTTCAGTTCACTCATACATAAATCTAAGTCCGCGCTTATGCCTTAGCCTGGCCGCCGCTCGGAATTGAGCACGTGCTCAGATTTCATCGGCGACGACGCTTAGATCATCCGGCTCGCTCGGCCCGACCGAAACGTCGTAGATTTGACCGCGTTTAGGCGACGCTCCCACCCGTGAATTGCCGCCGAAGGCTCTTTTTTAATCGCTAGATTGCCTCCAATCGCGCATAGTTAATTCGCGCGCGAGTTAGCTTCTTTTTCTTTTCAGAAGCACGTTCTAGCCGGTTGGGTGGGTTTCGGCCAAGATACAACGTTGAGCCTATTTAGTTTTCATAATATATTATCATTGTAAAAATATGTTTAAACAGTTTTGAACTTATAAAAATTGAAGATACAAACAATTAAGATACACATACAACAATGATTTGCGAGATAATATTTTGTATATAAAGATTAGTAAAGAGCTACGTCTCTATAACCTTTATGGTAATCGCCCCCAGTAAAAGTCATGCGACCGTTAGAAGCATGATGTGCTAGGGATTTTTTTTTTTTCAGAGATTAAGAACAGCAAAGGATTTATATTACCCCGCGGCGATTACCGTACTCTCGCTGGATTATACACAAACGAGCGATGAAATAAACATCGCGATAATAATTTACATAACTTGCTCTTGTACGCAGAAAATATTTTTGCTGTGAAACTTTACCAAGGACAATGCAGAAGCCGGGGAAGAGAGAACTTGGTTGCCTGAGTAATAAGCGTAAAAATGTACAAATCATGCTTCCCAGAACTTTCTTTCGCATCCTTTCGGTACATAAAAAGATTCTCACATTTTATAATGTAGAGTTTATCGAATTTCTCTGTACAATATTCTCGTCTATACTTTTAAATAGATGGGATTACTTTCCTCCGCCTTTCCTCTTTGGCAGAATGAATGTGCCACATTTATGCGTACGATGGTCCTACATAGTCAATATCATCCGGTGTCGCGCCGAAATTATATTTATTGCGCGAAACAGAAAAAAATTGACGTTCTCCCGCGATTACAGAGCCAAGCGTTGGCATTGACGCACAAGGCCTCACCACCATCGAGACCGAGCAGCGTGTCCTCGTTACCGAGGAGCCCTCAGTCTCACCAGTCCCAGCAGTCTCAGCCGCAGAACGTACCTCAGCACCCGCCGGTACATCCGCTGCAATCGCAGACACCTCTCGGCACACCCCAGACACCATTCTCCGCTCACAACCAGCACCCAAAGCAAGAAATCAACGTCAGTCCTAAGCAGGAGGGCTTCGATCTCAGCAAATCCACCTCCAGCACAGGTAAACAGTTTCTCTTATAGTTTATTGGAGCTGCTTTATACGTAATTGACTTTTTAATTATCTGCAAAGATTAGAATTAAGCACATATAATAGCAATATCAATACCTTATTTCAATAAAGTTGATATTATTTGATAACATTATAAGTAAATTTTAAATAGTTTTTACAATAATTTAAGAATATTGCAATATAATATAACGAAGAAACTCCATAAGTTATCAATCTGAACGTATTCGAACTTGTATTTCGTATAATCAAACGTTCACCCTATATGTTTTTCTTTCCTCGCCGTTTTATCCCTACGAGTACATCTGTATACACCCCATTACTTCGGGTTGCATCTCAAATGTAGTGGCTTGTACAGAATTCCCGCGACCGTAAATCGTTAATTTGTCGGGTGAATGAAGTCACCTTTTACGAGAGACCGAGTGCGAAAACAGCTTTAACATCTTTACAACGCGTAATTCGGTCGGGATAACTCGGGTGACGGCGGCGAGGAAAATGCGGTAACGACGCACCGATGTCATACCCATTAAATGCATTCTGCCGAACGGAAGCGGCGTTAATCGTCGTCACCGTCTCGCGTCCGGCGAAGGCCGATATAACTCTTGTGTAATAAATAAAAAGAACAACAGGGGGAAAAACGAACATTCAAAGTTCAAGTAATTTTATATTCTTGATTTTTATTTTTTCCCCTTTTTTTTACTCCACTCAAAATTATGTAATATCGTTTGTCCAGATATTAATAATATCCGTTTATAAAAAGAAATATAGAGTGACAGTGCAACTCTATACTTGTGTTATTATAAGTATTATAATTTGTAGAATTGTAGACAATGGCAGTATTTTAGAATACTGTCACCATTTATTTATTGCAAAAGGTTGTTGCTCAATAACGTATATTACACGAATAATACAAAGAACCTGCTCGCATTGCTCTTATTTCATTCGTGACAATCCAGAAATTCAGTTGCCATGTCGCGTCATAAAGCGCCGCTTCCGCTAAGAATGACGAAGACGTGCGCATTCGGTGGAGGTCGCGTGAGAGGGGTCGTACGTTAAAGCTCGCCAAACGAGATAGGACTATCGGCGGAATTTCCTTGATCCTCGATAATGCGGTGGAAACAATTTGCACGCGTCCGTTTGTAGAATTAAACGCTGTATAAATATAACACTATGTATACTGATTCGAGGCTGCTTATGCATAATATGCTCAGCATTCTAATTTTAAAATGAAATTAAAATTCGTAAATAACACGTCTAATGAAAAAATTAAATACGTAAACATATTTACAGCACGTTTATCCCTGAATACATTCGACAGCAATTTATTAATTATATTTGAAGATTGCTAAGGTCCAGTTTCACAAGTGTCGGTTAACTTTTAATCTTAGATTAACTCACTCTTCGTCTCCTTCTAACGTCCCCCTTAGAAAGAGAAAGGGATCCGAGAAACGTCCGTTTCTTTTTAATCTTTTTATTATATTTAAATAAATTACAAATAAAAGCTTACGCACTAACAACCGCGTTTTTCGCTCAATAACTTTCAATGCGCAATCTTAACTCATTACTCATTTTTGTTTCATTATAGAGAGTTTTGTTAATTATATTTCCTTGAATCTGAATTATTTTTGAGTTATCTTACTATAAAAAAAATATCTTTAAATATTAAAGGAAATATATATATATATATATACATATATGTGTGTTTGCAAGTCTAATTGCAAGTCTAATTGCATTAATGATCGATAATATAATAACTTGTTACATTCTCTTAAAATTGTTTCTTAAAATTTGGACTTATTTAAAAAATAAAGCATTAAGCGTAGCTGCAGGTATCTCTCCTTTATGCATTTTGTTTCTCACGGAAAATAGACAAAGTTGTTACAGAGCGGAGGAAATCAATCTCTTTATGCTTACAAAATCGAAAAATTGTTACAAGTCTTGCCGTTAAATTTGTGCGTGTCTCTACTCTTATCTCTTGCTTGGTTTTTTTTTTTTTTTTACGCGATATTACTACGAAAGTTCGGCATGTCGAAGACGTGCAGGAATGCAGGGAGCAAGAGTACATATTTGCTTTTCCAGCCCCGACTTGGGCGAGGAGAAAAGGGTGGCGCGATGCGATGGGGGATGCGGGCGGACAGAAGCACGCACTTCCTAAATCTACGGATTTTGAGGATCCTCTTTAAATCTTCCGTGCGTCACAGTTAATCCTTCCCCTTCCCGTGCTCGTGGATCTTTTTTCTGTCTTTTTCCAGTTCTTATCTCCACCTTCCCTGTTCCCTTAGTCGAGACAACAGTTTTTTAACTTCTTCGAATTTTCGAAAGTGTGACCTACTTATTTTTAACTAAAGTTGCGATAAGTGACAAAGTAATGATAACATTGGTTAAAATAAGCAACAGTATTAAATCTTCAATATAATTGTTATCGCTTTATACGCAATGCCTTTAAACTTTGAAAACTGATTTGCATAAGAATACAGATTATACAATGCATTTTTTAATAATTATAATAATGTTAGTTTCTTATTTTAATCTCATAACAATTCTTTACACAAGAGGCTGCAAGAGGCTAAATGAGAGAGCGTCTAAAAATAAGGGAGCTGTCATCGTTTTTTATCATAAAATGATTTCGCGTCGGCATGCATCAAAGATGAGCTGAAAAGATGAGATCGTTTGTCCCCTTTTAGCCCGCGAGCCGTAAGCGTCAGCTCGGAATTAGGATAATCGTCCGCGTGTGTTCCGTCCGGATTTACCTGGGACGACTATATGCGCGCATCCGTGTGCAAGAGGACGGTTGGACGGACGGCGACGAGGTGCAGCCAGAGGGGAGGGTATTGTGACCCTTACGAACTAATCCGGATTAAATTCGAATCCCTGGCTATGCGGCTAGGCGACCTGCGAACATCCACCGTGGCGTCTTGCGCCATACGATCGGGCTCGTTACGCCATTTAACCCTACGCGATACTCTCCCTCCCGAGAGACCGAGAGACACCTTTTGTGGCAGAGACCTTTGAATTCCCACCATTTACACTCTCGTCAGTGGACAGAACGATAAAGCTCCCAGAACACATAAGTTTTGATTTGGTAATCCCCAGACTTGCGATGCAAAACCGCGATCAGAAATATATATTCGGGTGGGAAAGACTTGCGATGATACTGCAAACTCGAAAACGATCGCAGGCTTTATATATATATATATATATATATATATAAAAACGTGGCATAGTTTAATTCAAACGCAGCTACCCTTCGGCACGTCTGCAAAAAACGATTTTCCAGATTAAAAAATTTTATTTGTGCAGTTTTAGCATGTTTTAATTTTTAGAAGTCGTTTTATTATTTATAAACAACCAGGGTATCATAAATAATATAATAATGAGTAAGTTAATATTTAACGAACTTATATATATTTTTTATAGCATGAAGATTCACAAATTGCAGGAATATTTCAACACAAAGGCGCGTTTGTTTACAAAAATTTAGAGATACATTTCGTTCACGAACATGCGTGCAGTAAAATTATATATTTAACATTTAGTAGAATATAAAAAATAGCAAAAAGGAAAGAAGCACAAGAAAGCTTTTTAAAATACAGTGAAAACGCATCGATTTTTCAAATTATATGTGTTGTAATAATATAGTGCATACAAATTGCAACATAAAAAACCCGCGCTATTTTCCTTCATTTCTTTCTCTCACGATTCAGGAATGATTCTCTTACAGGCCGCCCTGTATACGTTCTAGCTTTCAACCTGACCACGCGTTAAGCCAAAGGCAAAATCGATATCATAACTCGCGAAGAGCAATCGTGGACCATATTGCGAATAGATATTTCTCACATGTACGGAAGTGCGTCTGTGTCCTTATCCCTATATAGTTCTTACATTCGAATACTGTCCTACATTTAGCTTACCGAGCAAGTTCTTACGATACATTACAAAATCTTACTCTTATATACCGATGCAAAGGCTACCGACAAAGTAAAACAGTTCGTATAATATCCATAAAACACTACTGTTTACGCTGTACTCAGATAATTTCCTTTTTGGAATTGCAAAATGTATCTTATAATTTTACTTAAATTTATACTCCTACTTTTTACAGGATATGCAAAATATTCCAAAATATCGTGCACACTTTTTAGTTAACAGTTTTTATTTTCTAATTAATTTGGAGTTCAATTTTCCTTCTAGCTGCAATTTTTCTTTGACAGTTGGTCAATTTCGAGATAGGCTATTGCTCATACACGAACATGTATAAGTATTGATTGAAATATAATTGGAAAAATAGAAATCTTTGGTCTGTAATTTATATTAATATAACGGTTAACTACTTCACTAACTATTTGTCGTGACGCAGTTCGAATAATGAAGGTTGTAATGTAATTGCGGGCTCAACGAAGCTTCAAGCCCCACTTAAAAATCACTTAAATCTTTTCAGTGTCTCAGTCGCGCATTATCCGTGACGTCATCGGCATCTTAGACAATGGACATGTATACATGTAACGTCATATTCCGCGGCGTATATAACGTCAGTTTTATCCCGATATTTTATAATCGTTCGCAATTTCAATCTCTAAAGCTAGTGTTCCATACTTTCTATGCACTATTTCCATCTTCTATTAACAAACAAATAGTTTTGAATATATCGGAAATATTTGTTTCAAAAACAATACGGCGCAAGGTAGGGAAGATGATTGATGCAATAAAACGTCCATGAAATCTTGATAAAATTGAATTGTCGTGATTGAACATCTTTGAATTCTGACCAAATTTACAATCCTGCTGACAATTTAACAATGATCGATTTTATCAATTCTATAATTAAAGGCAAAATTGATCGATAGACTTACAAAGATCCTTGATCAATGTCAATATGAATACTTTAATGTCGATCGACGATGCGCTCGAAAATCGGCCTTTTAAACAGGCATGGCAAAAATAGAACGTCGGCGGGCGTGTATTTTCAGGCACACCCTGTAGACAACTGTTCCGAACTGTCGGTGGAGAACATATAGGATACGCGGGAGTGGAGGGAAGCGAGGTGAGGGCGACGAGATGCAGGCGAGAGAGGGCGAAAAGGGGGTGGGTTAGGATTAGCTGAGTTGTGTGCGTTGGATTTTGGATTTGGACGGCGCGGCGGGCGGCGCACACACGACCAATAATCCCGGATTAATCCCAGACTCACGTGTACGCGCGCACGCACACGGGCGCAGTTCGCGCGAGCGCGCATACGTGCAGGCCGGTCAAACTCGGTGACGCAAGTGCAAACGTGTGTATGTGTATATATGTTGCACCCTTGTGCCTGACACATATACACACGTACGCACGAAAGAGAAAGAGAGAGATAACCGGGCGGGAGAGTTAGTGAGTGGGTAAGTGTGTGAGAGAGAGAGAGAGAGAGGGGGGGGGAGAGAGAGAGAGGGAGAGAGAGAGAACCGGAGCCACTAAAGGATTTGGCCACGCACACACACAGCCTGGCTTGCACACGTACGCGCGGCGCCCAAAGATAATCCCCACGAATACTGCAGAGCCCGGATAATCCCCGTGCAGGGCCGCGTATACGGCCCGCTTTCTGTCCCGTATGCGTGCACACGTACGCGCTCACTCATACGCGCGCCGTGGATGATGGTTCGTACAAAAGGGCGGTCGAGAGGCTGCCGGGGGGGAGCGACGGCGGGAGGACTATGGCAGAGCACACAAGGTTTAGAGGCTAAGCGGCTCATCCCCCAGGAAGCTTTACATCCCGTCCTGATACGACGGGAATTCTACGAACGATTCGAAAGATATTGTGCCTGTGTGTTAGCATGTGTGTATATATATATATATATATATATATATATATATATATATACGTGAGCCCGCGAGTAACGTCGAGCTGCATCGGCGAGATATTGGTCGGCGCGAAAGAGATCTGGAACAAGGCGCGCTTTGTCACGCGAATGATGGACGAGGAACGACGGGAAAACGCGGTGACGATGTCGGTCGACGACGTTTCGTGAAACCGGTCCCGGAGCTGCGTCAGAGACGAGTCGCGAGATAACGCGCCGAAGTTACGGGAAAAATTACCGATTTAACGAAGTATCGCTTGCGTCCAAACGTGGACCCTTTATTTTTATGAATAAGTGCGTGACATGTTGTTCTTCTTTAGCCGATAAATATGCGCTGGCACAAAGGTAGTTGTAATAATTTCGACGATGGAAGATAATATCGATCGGCACTGTGGTTAAACGCAATTACCATCTCTGGTTTTCTTTAGAGAAATCAGCTATTAATAGCCGCGATTTGAAATGCAAATGGATTTTCTTCGCGCTACTTCAAATACGATAAACGCTAAAATGAATATAAATGACAACACAAATTAAGAAGATGGAAACCGCGACTGGTGTTGCAGTTCGATTTCAATGTTTATAACGTTAGAATGTTACCTTCCATACGAACTTATAACGATATAATGCATTTACATTCACGAGATGATTTATTCGGTGTACCTACTTCTGTTTTTTATGCGCGCTACATGCCCGCGGAAACGTTTTATCTTAAAAATTCGGAACGCATATGGCGCTTCACGCGATTTTCAACCGGTATTTCCCCCTTTCATGGGAGAAAAATTCCGAAAGGTACGAGGGGTCGTCGGTCTATGACCATAATCTTAATCCCGGATTAAGCGATGCGGGGATTTGTATAATCCCGCTATTTTGTCTCCGCGACGCACCTTGGGATTAAAGAGTCTAAAACCTCGCGGCGGCGTCGTCTCCGGCGATAAATCTGCGGATTGTGACCTTGGATTACGTAATGCCGAATACGCCGTAATAAATGATTCATAAAAAAAGATTTAATGTCTTCGCCGTGTGTCACCTGACTTTTCAGCATTTTCCGACCGGCGCGCGGCGCGGCGGTCCCCGGAGAGTCCTTGTATAATAAAGATACAGTGGGATTTTGGGATTGCGGCGCTTTATCATCGCCAAGTAATATCAAGGTTCGCTGGCTTTGAGCCTTTTGCAGTACTATTAACAAAATTTTGATTATCACCACGCCGCTGTCGCTTAATCCCGGATTATACGTTACAACGCTACAGCGGAAAATAAATTATATGTAACGACAAGCCCGAAAATTCGCGTTGAACGTAGAAATAACGGGTTACATCGAGAATTCAGGATTAACGATTCACGTATCAATGAGATCGCCGCGAAAAACGACATTAATTAATAATCCTCTGCTTTGAAAGAGGAGCGTTTTAAATTTTTAACCGGGATATATTTTTGGAGAAAGCTCGATTATTAACGCATACGCGAAATTTTATGTCTCTTATTATGTATGTTGTAAGCACACCGACAATAGCATGTTGCGAAAAATTGTTGCGTAAAATTTTTCACCGAAAGAAATCTATTTTAAGAAGAAGACTGATTTGGGCTAGAGAAATATTTTTAGATGTTGATTTCTCTCTCGAAATTGCGTGGGTCTACGTTTCTCATTTATTTGGGATCTCCCTCACGATATTATTATATCACCGCAACATTACCTGAAAATGGAATTAGATCAAACGATCGCACGTGTGCGCGGCGGTAGATTCGGTCTTCTTTTCGGCTCGTCCTTCGAATAAAGGGGATTATCATGTCTCGCGACCCCGCCGACGTTTATCCCCTTGATCGGGATAGAAACTTCCCAGGAGATTATTGCAGCGAGTTTCGTGAGCCAGGATAGCAGGAGGTATCGAGGAGGATCACCGGCCACGTGTAGATCTTTTGTGCGTGCCATCGAAGAAGCGGCGAGTTAGCCTGTTGCTCTACGTGCGAGGACGCGAAAGAAGGAGGCACATACACGTGACTCCTCGAGTCTCTGCGTCGTTCAAGGACGCGCCGCGAAGTTCCGTCGCGCGAGGATCAAGGATTCTGCCATTCTGCCATTTGGGATGCGCGGGATGCGGGATCACTCCTCCGGATCGGGACCGCGTTATCCCGCCCAAGGGAATTGGGATAAGGAGCCGAGGCGGGCAATCAGGCTCGCAGGAGGCGCGATAGCACGGCCGTCGCGCTCGGCGACGCGAGATATGAAGGCCTGTTACTCGCGGATTTTTGGGCTTCCCGGTTTTCCAGAACTCTTGAAACTCGCGGCCGCGAGTCCCCGGGCTCTCCTTTGGCGAGATCCTGCGTTCCTGT
Source organism: Temnothorax americanus (assembly GCF_048541705.1). NCBI lineage: Eukaryota > Metazoa > Arthropoda > Insecta > Hymenoptera > Formicidae > Temnothorax > Temnothorax americanus. The sequence goes on from NW_027509286.1 coordinate 1,668,742, forward strand.
TGCTCAAAAGGGTCATCCACTACCCTTTTTTACCTTCCTAAACGCCCGTCCGTTTTCTTATCGACCACTCGCATTGCTCCGTTCTCTAATCTATAATCGAAGCAAACATTGCTTCTTATAATAATAATGCCAATATTTTGTTGTCGTGATGTTTATTTTCTTTTTTAGACAAATTTATAGTTGTAAGATGCTGGTAGCTACAAATGTTGAAAACAAGTCGAATGAAAATGTTAAATTTTATTAATAGTCACATGTGAATCACGTATAATTCTATTAAAGAACTGGAAAGCAAAAGTTTACAATAACGATAACTTGTTGCAAAAATTCTTTTTATAAAATGCGTTTGTTTGATATAATTGCACGTATAAAAATATTTATGACTTAGTCAATATTAAGATACTTGTAACACATTAAAAATATTAAGAAATAAGTAATTTTTTTTTACATGCAACGATATGCAAAAAGTAGTGCGTATATTTTCAAAATTTATTTTTATTTATAAGAATTTTAGTTATTATAGTTTTTAAAATTGAATAAATTTGGACACACAAAAGCATTTTTAATGTTAGAAAATCTATTTTTTTTTAGTGCTTAATTTATTTATAGTTTAACTATATTTTTTTTTTTATACTTACATCCTTATAAGTATTTAAATTTCTGCCGGTTTATAAACAGATATTCAGTTTTATTTTCCTCAAACTAGCATATAATATATAATGGATTGAACTATCTGAATATTGCAATTATATTCATTTGCTATTTTAATTTAGAAGTTGTTCGTTTTTCGTAATCCATAATTGACGGATTAATCTATTGAGCTGAACTTACAAATTCGTCTTATAATTACAATGCATGCATGAAATATTATTTGCGGAATAACATCTCATAAACTTGGAATATAAAAAGAAATTTACGCGCACGCACGACGGTACTCTCTCTTTCTACCAAATATATAAAATATATAAACCTTACAATATATACATAAAATTCTTATCCAGATTAAGTTATCGATACTATCGACAGATCTCGAGATGCCTCTGAGACACTCAACAATCCTAAATCGCGATTAAATTCACCTTTTGTCTATTCGAGTGAAACACCCGTCACTCCCAATTTTAATTAACAACTCACCATCACGACAGTGCGATTCGTTTCTTTTTATCGTTCAAGTATACACCCCTTTGGCCCCGATTACACCTACCGCTGCGCCTCTTTCCTCATCAGCTTCCGCTTCTTCGCAGCCCCAGCTGCCCGCGGGATCGATGCCTGATAATTTATAGGCCTAATAGACGTCTCTCGTACCAGGAGCGCATATCCCGGCGCTGAGTGGCCGCGTCGTGCCGGTTCTTGGCTCCGTTCGCGGAGCGCCTATACTCGGCCGGGCGACTCGGCACGGTTCTGTCTTGCCGAAAAATATGCAAATGAGATCCTTTGTCCGATACCTGTCGCCTTATTTTCGCTGACCGGACAGCAGGAGCGACAGGAAGGTGTCCCGCATCCTGTCCCGGACCCTCGAAATGCCCCGTGACCCAAATAAGGGCTTTTGTAGGACCCCGTCGACCAGGAGAGCAGGACGACAGGACGTGGCATTCTTACGCATGTGCCGCGCACGCACCCTTTAGCTTCTCCTCTCCTCTCCCCCCTCTCTGCCCCGCCCCCGCCCCCGTCGTTCTCTCATTCTCTCTCTCGTATCGACGCGCCTCTTCGTTCTTCTCCCCGGCTTTGCATCCGCTTCGTTCGTTCGGCTTACCCCCGGCCCCTCGGCTCTCTGACTCTCTATCTCCCTCCGCCAGCCAGCCGAATTGTGTGACTCCCGAAGGACCGCGAAATCCAGCAGGGTGCGTATGCTACCCTGCTAGTTGTTTACGCACGAGAGTCGTGAAAAAAATCCTAGCAACCGGTGGCTGATCGGAGTAGGGGGATAATACGTGTGGATGAACCCGCGCAGCAATAATTAGCGGTACAGAATCGTTGTAGCGTTGTAGCTTTCGTTTCAAAGATCGCCGTTTAATCTTAGAAGTTTGAATCTAGCGTCTAAACTCGGGGCTTATAAATCTCTCGAGTTAACTTTTGCCTCTCTCTCTCTCTCTCTCTCTCTCTCTCTCTCTCATTTTGTCTTTTTTTTCTTAACTTGTTTTCTTTCAAAATTATGAGCTAGATAGTTTCGTCATGATGACGTAAAAAGTATAAAGAGACGTAACTAAGAAGGACAAGTCTAGCGTCTCGATGTCAGCTGTCTTAATTATGTCTCTATTCTTGTTTTGTCGTCCCGAGTATCATTCGGGATCTCTACATTATCATCTCGGCCTAATTGTTTTACAAGGCAAATCGAATAAGTGATGTTCGACTTCTGTGAAGACAAAAATGGAGGGCAATGCGGTTAATGCGAGAATGATATATTGCATCGTATAAGTAAAAAATAAGCTAGTCCAATTGCGAGCTGTTGTCGTCAATGGCTTACCACTCGCACGCATCTCAACTGATCTCGACGTAAAGATTTAAGTCACTTGGGAAGTTTTTCGATAAACATCGACGTATATTTTTATGCTAGATATAGGTAGATATACGATTAGGTTTTGCGATAAAAGAATTAACGAATTTTCGTAACGCAGTGACTCTTTTCTTGATAAATAAATACAACAAAATGTACAATAATATATAATTACACAAATATGAGAATAAAAATAATACAATAGCCTTTTTTTTAGTATAACTATGACATTAATATCTGAATTAATAAACGTAAGTGCATTCATCGGTACGCATGAAATTCATATTGATGTCAAATTAATTGCCATGTTTCTATCTTTCGAGTAAGCCCAACGTAAGCAATCCGCTGGATTATATAATCCCGTCATTTAGGACTTAGACTTACTAATCCTCAAAGCGGCCTCGCCAAACAAAACGCCCAGGGTTATATAATCTCGGAGATTGGTTAATTCATTATGGATTACAACGGAGACAGTTTGAAACGCGACGTAAACGTAAACGAACATGTTTCAATAATGTGCTTGGCAATCATATTTTTACAAGGCTAACTATTTATTTGTTAGTTTTACACGTCCGCGAGTATAACGATTATAACGAGCACAGTTATGAAATTAAAAAAAAATCAATGTAAAGCATCTTAAATTAATACACATAATTAATAAATTTAAAAATATACTCAACGAGAAGAGAATATGTAAATTATATTTGTGAGTCAGATCTGCCGATTGATATCTGACATAAAGTTTATCTACATAAAAAATTTTTTAATTAATTAGATGACAAAAAAGAGCACAATTAAAACAGAAAAGAAAGGCATCAGTAAAAAATTTAGGATCTTTTTTGACGGAAAAAAATTGCGGTTCCGCGCAATTGAAATGATACTTTTATCTCTCTATATCAATATCTACTTTAATTCTACTTGAACAAGGAGCTTTACGAAAGCAAGAAAGCGATAAAGATGCGCAAATCAGATCCATGTGTCGGCCTCCTCGCTCTTTCTGAAAACCTCGGACAAACTTATACCTCCAGTACCAAAAATGAAATCCTGATCATTGCAATGAAGTCATCGAGAATATATACCGACGCCATTCGGACGCGTCTGCGTTCGGATGGTATTAGACAATTAATATCATTGTCGATGCTCTCCTGGTCCCTCGGAACAACCCTTCGTTTATCGAAGAACCGACCGCTTGATGTTAATAATTTTAAGAGGAGAATTCCCTTCTATCTTACCATTAGAAGAAAGGTATATAGCTATAGGTACTCTCTGTTATTCCTTGACACTTTCTGTGACGCTTCGAAAATATGATGCGAATCTTCTCGCCTCGTTGAGAATAAAATTATACGAGAATCATCTCTTTGCTTATGAAATGACATTCTTAAGTGAATAGCGTTATAAGGTTACGTAGATTTTATACGCAACGTTGAAATATCAGAAAGAACATTAGAAATTATATAGAAGTGGATTTTTTATCTCAGACTTTTCACAGATCTACAAAAGCTACAAAAGGATAAATTCATCATTTTACTTGGAAAAATGTGTTTTACACGTTGAAATGTTTATTTTATTATAAATCAATTAGTTACATAAAAAAGAGAATATCGAGATACCGAGACACACAGATAAATTTTCTCTGAATATGTTCTATACGAAATACGAATGTTTATAAGAGTATCCGTCTCGATATCCTCGTTTTAAATTCTGAATATAAACTGTTGACACACTACCATGTGATAGACGCCACTTGATATTGCACGAATTTTGAAGATATTTCAACGTTTCTTCCTGCTTACCGTCTGTCCACGTCGTTGCCCATGAAATCTTCTCCCTGTTCGCACGTACGTGTTATACTTTAACTATCGAGCTCTCTCGTACGCACTTGTCGGTGTTCCACCAAACGAGCAGCCCCGAATGTTTGTTTCTTTGACACCCCCGTCGCGACACGTCGTTTCCTTCCCGGTCCTTTCCCCGTGTTATGCTCCCCTGGCACGGAGAGGTCACACGATGGCCTTACCCACATTCTCATGGGATATCGTGGGGAGCCGACAGGGATGATGACCCGCCATCATCCAGCAACAGGCACGCGGATGGGAGACGAAATCCGGTGGCTTGCGTAGGCAGGCAAAGCCGCGGTACGATTTTGAGTGGATATACAGTTAGAGCGGTACCAGGGCGGCAGGATACGGAAGGTCCTTCGGCGGAATCCTCTCGCGAGCGGTCGAACGCGCGTCGCCGCGTGCGAACGGATTGCGAAAACTCACGTCATAGTGCCCTGGTGGCAAAACCTCCGGTAAATCTAGACAAATCCGTCGAACGGAAGTGGAGGAACTCGCTAATCTGGAGCCTCGTACGCCGCGCGTCAGAAATTGAAAAGACGCGCGTCTCTTTCCGCGCCAGGACAAGCAAATGTGATCTTGAGTGGCCTGTAAGTGAGATATCACGTGCTGTAGGGACGATGTTAAAATACGATGTGATCCTTTGTATTATTGCGCTGTAATATTTCATGCTGTTTGCGAAACAGTGCTGTATCATGCGATCTCATAAATCCTCGAGCATTTTGAGAAAAGTATTAATTAATATTGATTCGTGGTCCGCGTTGATTATTTTAAGAAAAATATTGTGATTTTTGTAAAATCTAAGAATAATGATTTGTGTGTGTAAAAACTAAAAACTAATATACATTAAATTGAATAAGAAATCTGGTTGCGAGAAGCAATCAATGCTGTTATTTTATCTGATATGGATGTGAAAATTAAGTTTTTCATTCTCCAGTGTTTTCACCGACGTAATCCTTCCAATCTTTCTCTGCATAGTCGTGGCAAAATTAATGTTTCGTTCGGTCGATACGAAAGCCGACGGATACTTATTGTTAGAAGCAAGATGATCCCTCGGGTGATCCTGCCATTAGGAACAAAGGCGCGAACAGGCGTCAATGCGTAATCATGAACTCCTGATATGAAAACGCCCTAAACTCCGTCTAAATCCAGGATCAGCGAGGTCTCGCCGGTAGTTATCCCGGGCGCGCGTTTCTTCCCGCTAAGACACCAACGATTCGCCGTCTATCCTATAAGATCCTGGTACAAAAAGCCCTTCGAATTCAACGGAAATCTCGGGTGCGACCGGCGATCCTGCGGCGCGTAGTACAAACTTTCGATTCCTTTTATGCTACCCTGCTGACTTAAGGACTCGAGTATCCTTAGAAAGCTCGCTAGAAAATCTCGATGTCCTTTTCTACCGCTCCCGTCGCGTATTCAAACGATCTGTGGGGAGGGGGGGGGCTCCGTGTACTCTTTCAGAAATTCGAATCGCGCACCGAGAGACGGCGACGGACGGCGGATTCATTAATCAGGGGAATCCTTGTATCGTTCGCGGCCGGCTTCACCGTCGTCGGCTAACTTTGATCTCCAACTAATTCTTCATTCTCTTCCGGTAGTAAAAATTAAACGATGATAAAGAGTAAGACGAACTACCGGTTACGGCTAATCGACCTTGGTGAAAGTGACCATTAATTTTTATCGCGAGGCTCGATAAACTCAACGCGCAGTAATCGCGCGCGTCTCGGAAAGGCGCCATCGCGGCGTCGTCTTCGTTTGCAAATAAGTCAACTCTTCCTCGAATTAATCCCCGATCCTGGAGGTGGCTCGAAATAATCCGAGATTAAAGCTCGCGCGAGCGATGACGGCGATGAAAGAGAAGCGCGCGCATAAGTAAACTCGGGTCGAGCGGGAGCGACGCGACGGGGAGAAAGGAACTTGGACGCAAAAAAGGACGGAACATGATCTTAATTCCGTCGAATGGGGACCATCACAAATCTCGATCTTCCTGCTTAGCCGTCGTACCCGGTGCCGAATAAAGGGACAGGCCCGTCGCGTCGCCGGGGAGGGGCAGAGGAAGGGAGGGATGGGAAATAATTTCACTTGGTCGAACTGGTTAAGATTCATAATTTATGATCTTGGCAATAATCCGCGGCGGATGGGAAAGCGCGGGAAAAGGGAGAAGGGGCGATATGCCGGGAGCAGGGATGGGAAACGTGCGAGAAGGGGCGAGAAAGTATATGCGAATGAAAAAAAAGAGAGAGAGCGAGAGAGAGCGGTAGGTAGGACTTATCCTTTGATCCAGGATTTATTTAACTACGGTCCCAGCCCGGGGCTTATCCCGGGGGAGGTTTTAACCATCAAGGGGCCACGCTATTGATTTTTAGCTCGAGGGGGATTAAAAGCGCACTTTCGTAACACTATACCGTCGCGCACACGGACAAACGCCGTACCGCGGCGCGCGATTGTCATCGATTGCCATGTCAAATGTATGGAGAACAACGCGCGGCGCGAGTTGAATTAATTTCGCGCTCTTCGTCGCCGCGCGAGACCGAATTGCGCGGGATCAGCAGGAAGAGATTTTCTTCGTCCTTGGCACGTAGCCGCGATAACGCGATCCGCTGCTTATTGTAGGTTCGAAACGCGCCTGGCGTCTGTTTGACGGTAGAATTTCGTTTTCTTCTACCAAATTCTCGCCATGATTTATCGCACTTGTGTGATTTTACGTCGCGTTATCGGCATTAATCCTCCTCATCGCGTTATCGGATCCGTGAACGTAATTTTTGTTTGCCTTGATGATTCCGAGCATGAGTTGTAAAATTTTTGTCGAGTTTACGAATAAACTGGCGCCGTGTTTAATATGCAAAGATACGCAACTGCTTGCGATTAATTTGTTAAACGGCAGATTCGTTCGCTTTATAGCATTTAAAATATTCTATTAATGATAGCGTATTACTATATAATTTTTAATTCACAAATGAAAATGAACACAATAATAAAAGAAATATAAAATGAATTACTATTATTGAAAAAGACACATCGTTTAATAGAGTTTGATTGTGCTTCAAAATATATGTAAGTATAATTTATACGACTTTTTTAAGACAAGTTGCTGTGCATCACAATAGCCGTAGGTCATAAAGCGTTAAAAATAAAAATTGTAATATACTTGGTAGAGCACTTTTTGAACACGTTCCTCGAACGTTGCTGTTAAAAACCCCCGTAAGATGAAGACAAAGCGCGATCAGCGAAAATCGGCGATTGACCATGACTCGAGCGCGCTATTGAAGCCGAAGTATAACGAAATGCATGCACGTGCCTTTTCTCGACGGATGAGCAGTCTCTCGACAAAGGGGAAAATCTGTTGTGCCGCTGGTCGCAAGAAATGATCCGTCACCCGTCATTCTCGTCCGATCTTCTTTCCCCCCATGAGCGCGCGTTATCGAGGCGACGTGATTCCTCGCGCGTCATAACGGACGGAACGCGTTACGGGGATCAAAGTGCAACGAACGACGGCGACGATGCCTGATGGAAATCCGAAAGTCGGCGATGCAACGAGCCGTGCCGCGCGCGCGGGGGTTGATAAAAAAGCCGCGGCTTACGCGCGCGACGAGGCACGTATGTGCCATACCAGCGCAGCGCGGAGAGCCGATCGACGGCTTTAAGAAGGAATACACGTCGGTTATCTTTACGGGTCAGCGCCCACGGGTGCCGGCTTAATCTTCGGCCGAAGAAGGAAGAAGAAGACGAAGGAGGAGAGACGCGCCGCCGTAGAGAGAAGGGTCGGGCACTTATCTTTATCCGGCGTTCTAACGACCGTGCGAGGAGTGTCGCTCGCAATCGTCGGCTCTTTTACGAGTCGATTCGAAACGACGCGCGCGGGCGATTAGCGCGCGTTTTAATCACTGAAGAGAACGAGCGATTTCATCGAAGATCCTTTCTCACGCGGTTTCTTCTGTCTGTCAGTATAGGTACTTCTCGGCCCGTGGCCGTTCCCCGAAAATGCTGCGAAAATACGGACAATGCGCATGACGTGATAACGAAAAAATGTCTAGTGTAAAAGTACGTAATTAACGTAGCACGGACGTTTCTCCATAACAATAGAAGTATCGAATTGATTTACGTTGAGATGTTAGTTAAAATGCAATAATCGTATGTCTCAGTTACCGAGAAATATATACGTTACAGCTGTTCCCCGTTTGCCTATACAGTATCGCACTTGAGTAATCTTGTAAATCATAAGAATGCGGCAGCTGGGACAGATAACTTGTGCACAATTGAAAGAGCAAGTGGATGCAACATTTGCAATGATTTAAGTTTATCTGCTTTAAAGTTGAATTGATGTGCATGATCACCGTAATATGATTTAATATTCCATATAGAGACATCCCTTCGCCATGGATTAGGTCCATTAAATACTATCGCCTCATTAATTTCACAGCGCTATACGCAATTGAACATTACATTTAAACCGTAAACTTTTTTCTAGTTTTTCTTTTAACGCCCTATTCGTAAAAACGAGAATGCGTATATGTATCTCTCTCTATTTGCTTTTCCATCCGTGGTTGACGATTCCGCACGATTTTATCCGGCGTTAACATTTTCGTAACTTCTCCATAAATGAAAAGAATTTCGCTTTTCCGAACGCACGAGAGTACCTATATTCAACAGGAGCGAATATCGTTCCTTTCCGTCGTCGCTAACGAAACGGCCGAAATGAATCGCGGCCGGTATCTATTATACAAAAATATATGTCGGCGTTGTACGTGTATATTTTTGCGTTAACGCTTCTAATGATTAAAACGAAAACGCGCGGAGCGGCGCCTGGAATAACGATCAGGTGCAACCGGCCGAATCGTTACCGGCTAGCCGGGCTGTTGCGTGCGTCTCTGCGAGCACGAGCTGTGTAAATCGTATTAGGGATTATTGCACGATCAAAAATATCCCCCGTAGGATAATCCCCGAAGGTGGCGGCGATGTGTTAGTGGCATTAACTCCGACGTGTTATATCGCGATGCGTATAGGTATACGGCGATCCCACCGACCTCACCTCTCGCTCCGCCACCCTCGTCAACCTCTCCTCGTCTCTCTTTCTCGTTATGCGTGTCTCCTATTCTCTCTTTCTCTCTCTCTCTCTCTCTCTCTCTCTCTCTCTCTCTCTCTCTCTCTCTCTCTCTTTCTCTCTCTCACACCCTCTTTCTCTCCTGTATGTTACCGCGCGAAAGCGTGCGTACGTGTGCGCGAAATCGTGTGCGTTCGCTCACTCGCCAGCCTCCGCGAAAATCCACGCCTCTGCATCCTGCTTTCGATTTATCTTTCTCCTCTTTCAGACTCGGGGCAGGTGATGTCGCCGGGAGGTATTTTTCAGCCGACCGGTAATAATCATTAAAACATTGAGAATGGCTAAGCGACGCGACAAGTAACTTGAATTTATTTGCAGCATTGTTATTGAGATCAATCGTTGCGGTTTGACTACAATAAGTGCACCGAGATTCGAAATGGTGCATGGTGGTATAAACCAAATTAAAATAGATTAATAAAATTAATTAAAATTGCGCTTAATTATTTTGGTGTGACATAAATAGTTTACTATCTTTACAATAAAGTATGATTTTTATATTTATATAAAATATTTTTATAAGCCATTTAAATACGATTTATGCCACTGTACCGATCACGGTTCGAAAAGAGCAGAGCAGCTAATTATATTTATACCATTAATGAAATTACTTTATTAATTTATTAAGTATATGATAATAATTGATATTATTATTTGCTAATTTTACACGACTAATGGATAATTGTGAACATCAGTATTATTTTAATTATGACAAAATTGCAATTATTAAATTTAATTCTTAAGGTATATTTTCAAATATTTCCGATATGGTTTGACGCAGATTAATTAAATAATCAAAATCACAAGAATACATGACGAGTTAATCTCGACAGCTCGTATTAATCCTACGATTCTCATAGGCATAATAAGCTGAACAAGCGAGTGGAACTTTACTCGTCGATTAATGCGAGTCGCTTTCGCAGCCTTAAAGATACGATATCGCGCAATACATTATCCAAATATATAAGAAGAGTAAGAAGTTGTACGGCAAAGGGAGGCTTCTCATAAGCCGAATTGTCGAATTGGCTCCCTTTTTAATTATCCCCGACGAGGGATATGAAGCCGCGCGACTCGTTGGACTCCATTGTGCATTCATAATGGTCGCAAGACAGGGAGAGTCTTAATGTTCTAAGGCTCTTATAAATATAAATATAAGGCGGTGTCTCGCAAGCAGCGTCTTCGTGTTGTGCACTGACGGGGCGGCCACGACGTCGCGTCGGCTCGCCGTTGAACGCCGCGCTCGGCTCGGCCTGCTCGGCTTTGCCGCTCCGCATCTGTTTTTAATAGGATTTGTTAACTGACGCTGCATGTATACATACCGAATTTTACATAGATAGCGATACACAATGCGCCCGCTATCGCGGTCGAAAAAGTCGTTTGCAACGCAAACTTGCCGTCTCGCTTTCACATAATTTTATTTTGGGAAAGCGCGTTGTCTTGTTGGTTTTAATCGGATCGTTAGATCGCCCTCGATATCGAAGTTTCTGACGATGTTAATTAACGCCATTATTATGCATTATCCTTTTTTTTTTAACGGAAGATAGAGGTTTTGTTGATGAAAGACCGATTTTGGCTTCGAGCGTCGATATGAAACGCCGGTAAATTGAATTTGTACGAGAGCCACGCCAGTTTTTGATCGCAGCTCCTTATAAGACACGTGTCCGCGATTTCCATTCTGTGAAGCGCGGCGCGACTATTAAAATGATATTGACAATGACCGCTATTTATCGGCGTTGTTCTCGAACGCGAGCGCATTACGCCGTAATCATCATTAATTATTATTTAAAGTTTTACCCGGCGACGATTGGTACTCCGGGAATCCATTTGTCTTCCGCTTCTCGCAACAGCTGCGTAGCCGATTTTTGTTACTTTCTTTTTCAATTCCGCGTATCACGATACAGCGAGGTAGGAGAGGGAGTGAGAAAGGATAGTAGAGCGTGGGGCGCGCATTAATCACTTGCTGAAACATCATGCGCGTTTTCGCGCCCGTTCGCGGAGCAGCGCATCGCTGCACTGCGCGCATACGTTATAGCCGACGCAGATCAACAAAAAGCATTAGCATTCTTCCAAAGTGCTTATTGTTTGAATATCTCGCGGTTTATAACGAGACGCCACTGTGTGCTAAAAATTCACGTATGTTGACGATTTTGTTTTTTAGTCAATAAACGTTTCCATAATTTTATTACGCTTTGTAACATAAAATGTTTCGACGATAGAATGTTTGTTCAAATAAATGCATTAAGAATATATTTCTGATCAATCAATATTATATCATTTCTTCTATACAATTTCTAATATAAATATTAATTAAAATTGTTAATGTAACCAAAGAACGGTTGAAACGAAGATGAATGGCGTCATCGAGAAGACCAATGATTCTTCAGGGCTGCGCGAAAAGCTAATTAGAAATGTATATAGAAGCACAAACCGTTGAACTGCAACTGATAGAAACCGAATGTGGAAAGCAGCCCCTTCGCGCACGAGACAGAACGGAAGACGCGCTTCGTCGCCTTCGACGAGGGCAGGACAATCCTATTTCTTTCTTATGCAAAATCTCCGTATGCGTAGCGTGTTAAGGGATTAAAAGTCTGCTCTATAGGGTCAGCCGGAGGCTTACAAGGCCTAACAAGATTAGCCTAAGACGCCGAGTCCGCATACCCCGGGGATTACACATTATGTATTCACCTGGATGTATTCGAACGGAGATCTAGTTCGAGTTCCCGCGTCATGCGTGTAAGAAAGCGCAAGTCTGGATCGTGCGTGTGTGTGTGTGTGTGTGTGTGTGTGTGCACGCGCGCGCGTGTGTGTGGCCAGGCTTAACGATCGCGTCTCTCGGTGCTTGGTATGATATGAGCGATCCGTTGCATCGGAGCGCGCCGATTTCGGGTCGTCAGAGGCGGGAATGGATTTGCGGATCTTCGGGTCGTTAAACGAGATCGAAACGACCGGTGGAACTGCTCTTTCGAGTGTGCTGCGTTGTTTTACACAACTTCACGAAAGACGTCACGCGATCGAGATATTCTGTTTCACCATTCTTAACTTCTATAAGATTTATACGTTTCTGATAGTGAAGTATATCGCGTATTTCAATACGACTTGTTCTAATTGCAGGTGCGGTAGTTATTATTAAATTGAATTATACGATATACGCGCGAAATGTCAGCAGGATTAACAAAAGTGAATCAGGTAAAAGTAGAGAAACTGTGCCTCGACGTCTCTTCTTCAAGAAATATATATTTGCACATACATTTTCCACATTTAGGCTAATCGATGACACAGAAAACCATTTCAGATAGTATTTAACGTATAACATATTTAGCGACGTTATTCGTGAACGTTCGCGCTATTGTTATGTCACACAGACTCGCTCTCGTACGGAAATTGCGTAAAAAGACCGCTATACTTCGCCGCTCGCGACCCCTGTTCTGATATGTCACGGTTTATCACGCGGGCCGAAACATTTTTCCGTTTCGCCGGGGTCTGACATAATCTCCTCACCGGGCGTGGAAATCGCACGCGACTCTCTCTCGGCAGGCACGTCTGAATGTATTGTAATAATAGAGCGCGCATATAGAGCGATCCTATAAGAGCGCCGGAAAAGAGAGCGGAGCTCTCCGAGGGGGAGTCTTATCTTCCCTGGTCGGCTAGAACTCTATTTCGAGGCGAGATACGCGAGTCTCGACGGCGGCTTTTAATGTCTTTTCTCTCTCCGTGTTTTGATTAAGAGACCGGAGCCCGGGATATGCTTCGCGATCGCGGCGAGAAGGAGAGAGAGCGATGCGCCGGAGCGGAGAGACGAGATACGACGAGAGAGGAAAAGACGGGGAGGAAGAGAGCGCGCTTTGAGTAATTGTCCGTTTGTAACTGTCAGCTCGTCAGAAGCTGACTACCTTCGGGAGTACGGCGAACGAAGATCGAGATAAGCCAAGCCCTAAATTCGTTATGACGAATCGTGAATCCGAAAGAATCAATTTCTCCAAAAAAAAAACAAGGCAGCTCTATCACGAAATTGGGCTTTATCAGGCTGAACAGTATTAAACTACGATTTATTATCGGTACCCGTTCGATTTAGAACGATAACTTTTAATTGTTATCCCGAGGAATTCGGGAGTGCTACGCGTGGAATATACTTTCTCCGAAAGGGTTGCGACGCGACACGCGAGATTACGGGAGAACGTCGTCGAATTTCAGCCGCGGCCTTCGTGACCAGGGTCGAAGAAATAGGAGTAAGAATTTCCTTAGGCGGATACACCGCAGATACCGGGCGAAGATGGGTAGGAGTAAGTGGTGGTTTTGGCAAGGGGGATGTTCTGATGCGATTTCACGCTGGATTTGCCTAAGATCTCCGCTAAGGAGCCCTTTAACCCTCCCCTTTTACCCTTCCCCCAGGCTTCACCCTTCTATCACGAATCCTCTGCTCTAGTGGCTGCCGTTTTCTCCGCTTCTCCCACTCTCGCTTCCTCTCACTTCGATCTTAATCACTCCCCCGAAGAAACCGTCGAAGATTACGTATCTTAGCACACAATGTCGCTAAAACGCCGTCATTGTTTAAAAGAACCGGCAACCATGTTTCAATTAACTCCTATACGCGCCGAAATGCCGTCGAGGGGTTGAAGGGGAAACCGCACTGCGACGCAATTTACTACACCTATCATTTATTCTTCCCATCAGTTGCGTATAAAGTGTATTTCGATTAATAAAAATTCTAATTTATTGACGTTGATAAACACGATCATTAAGAAGCTGTTTAATGTCTACGATTCCAACTTGTTAGTAAGACGACGTTGGTAACACGGTGTGTGTTCATTATATCAGATCGTCGCGAAAAATGCAAATCACACGGAGCGAGCCGCTCCGTGGCGCACGTCTTGCACCCATAATCCTTCGACGCGCCGAGTACCCTCGCGAGCTTGTTTGATCTCACTTCTCGACCTGTCCCCAGTCCAAGTCGATCCAGCTAAATATTTCAGATCGGTCAGAGCGAACTGAAATAGCCAAATCCGTTAGTATTCCTCGGCCAATGGGAATTCAGGTTTTGCTTGAGACCCTCGTGGATTAGACGGCGCCTCGGTGCCTCGTTGCGCGCATATCCGTATTTTAAGGACGCGTGCACGCCGCCCCGTGGATGTGCCCCCCCGATGTCTTAGTGTCGGCCCCATTCCGCACGTATATGCAAACCCTCTCATGGCTTAAGCTAAGGCTAAGGCTGAGGCTCTCCCCCGGGATTACTACGTCATTCTGCAGGACTCCTCCGGTCGCCGGAAGGATCAGCTCTCTTCCTTCTGAGGATTTCGCGCAGGACTCCATCCTGTTCCTAAATCAGCTTGTCAGACCGAGTCATTGCACGCCGTTTCGTTCTTATTTCGTTCGCGCTCGTCGTCATTGCGCTTACGACATTGCGGGGGTACACCGGCACAAAGCATGCGCCGGGATCACGCTAATCTGGAGCATAAGTTCGTCGAATTGCGCGTCTATTCTTGGTTTATCTTACTTTATCCGTTGCACCTAAATTATTTCTTGAATTATATCATCGCCCAAAAGAGATAAAGACTATTCGTTTCAAATTTAGAATTACTGTACCATGTGATATTCTTTGATAGATTGCATTTATAATTAACATCAAGTGGTGAAAAAATGAACCAAACTTAGTTTTTTATTATTAGCTAATATTAAGATTGCGTTTAGTGTAATCGAACATAGATATAGGTTCTACGTCAAATATTGTAGAATTAGATTTAGGTCTTCAGGTCTTTACCAGAACAAGTATATATATTATATATCTATATAATCTGTATAAATTGAGATATTATCCCTTCCCCCTTCGTCTCTGTAAGTAGCGCTATAGAATGTGATATGAGTTCCTAAGTTGGTTGCAATAAATATGCTAATACAAAGATAGGTCTCTCCCGATTCTGGCGTTAATATTTGGAAGATTGGGCGCGAAGCTCCCGGTGGCGGCGTTTGCGGTTCCCCTTCCCCCCCCTTCACCCCTACCGCCGCGACTTTCGCCCGAGAAACTTTTCAGAGTGACAGGCGGTTACGCGTCCCGACGGTGATAAGAAGTTTCTAGATATTACTCTTCAGAATCCGAGGAATAATCCGTCTATCGCGCGGCGGTAATAGACGACCGGAACCTGTCCTTGGTGCCACCTAAATCATCCCCCAATGAGTTGGCGTTCACAATAACTCGTTACCGAAAATCCAAATTAAGCTCCTTAGCCGAGAAATTTACGAGACGTTCGCCCTCTTCGGGGGCCCCGCTTCGCGCCACCCCTTTCGTCCCGCGAGGCAGTTTACCGAAGTAATTTTAATCTTCCGCACACGCGGGGCACACGGCGTGGTGCGTGTGCCCGCGCGCGCTCGCGCGCACACACACAAAACGCACCGATCACGCGTTGTGCGTGCGAGCCGCGCGGTCGCACGTGTGCGCGTATGTGTGAAGAAGCGCAGACGGAGAACGGCGATGGTGAAGTATCGGAGAACTACACCCTTCTCTTATTCTCCACGTTGTATAAGAGCTTACCCTCTAAGCATCTTAGGGCAAGTTTTCACCCTTGCTTCCAGCGAGCGACGGGTACGTTCGCCGTACCGGCGCGGCGATCACGGCGATCGTGTTTGTCGGCGAAGGGATCGACCGAATCCATTCTCGATGAATGAAGATGTCCGTTTTTTTTTCTTACGAGTAATCTTCTAACCATTTCTCAGTCTAGACACTATTATTCCAGCCACTACAGACGCTTTCTCGACAGTCGAAAAAAATGAAGTATTGTGTATTGATATTAATGAAGATATATTGATTTTTAAAAGAAATTGTAACTTTGACTATATATATAGGCAATAGTATTATATTTCGATAAATTCTGAAGGTGTAAATAACAAAATCATATTTTTATTGCTAATTAAATTATATAATTGCACGCACGTATAAATTCCAAAAATGACAAAAAGAGACAGAAAATAGCAGAAATTTCATTTCTTTATTTTATTTGATATCGTATAGAACAGCTGAAACAAGCGGAAATACAATTAATCTTATATTCCTTGCGCGCTATCTAGATGCAGTTAGCTCACACAAATGTGAGAGTAACTTCAGATGCTATTAAGATACTTCGTTGGCTACGGTGCGTGATCCAGCCGCTATGAATCGGCTAACACTTAGATTTAGAAGGTTTCGTTGCGTGGTCGGTGATCTTATAAGCGCCAGCTGGAAGGTTATCTAATTATGCCTTATCCGTTGTTTTCAACGGACGTAAAGCTTAGCGACGCCGAACGAGCTTAAATTGCACGCGAGCTTACGGACAATGGCATGTTTTGCATGCTGCGCAAAGCAATGTGCGGAGTTCGAGAAAACTGGAAGCTATTCAGTATTCTCGATCGATTGATCATAAATACATGACGAGCGTGGGCCATCGATAGCTCTCGGTTCCTTAATCAATCGAATGTAACGCGTCGAATAGAACGGACGCGATGGTAGAATCTCGACGAGCATTAATTCGGTGGACCGAGGATATTAACGGAGAGAGCTCGGATGACCGGGACGGTTCGTTAGCGAGAGAGGAAAATAAAAGCGACGCGGAAGGGCGGGCGGGGGGGGGGAAGCACGAGAAAGGAAAGAGAGGGGAAGAGAGAAAGAGGACGGGTGTCGCAGATAAAGACTTCGAAAGAGCCGGTCGCTTATCTGTAAAGACCGACATCCGCCGGATCAGCCCCAGATACCGAAACCACCCACACTTTCCTTCTGGTGCACGCGCTTAGGCTAAGTTCCGAGAGGACGGAAGCAGCGCCGACTTCCAGGGATCGCGAATTCCGCCGCACGCCGCGCGCCGCGCCGCGCCGCAGCTAGGGGCTCAGATATCCCGATGGCGCGATTCGTTTCTTTTGGACATGCAAACTGCAAATTGGGTTTTTCGGCCGTGCCCGCGCACCGGATCGACCAGAGGCGAACACGGGCGCGGGTCAGCCGAGGAGAATGTATAGTGTTATTTGGACGATTTGAACGTGGCTTCGTAGCCTGATTCGATTTCGAGAGATTAAGCCGAGTTGTCTTGGATTACCGAGTCATCAAGACGCAGAAGAAACCTTAAGACTTAACGGTCCCAGAATGCACACTGAGTTTGCGCTCTTCGGTCGTGGTATTTCAGATGAAGGTGTCAAACAAGCGATAATTTTCTCACGTCCTTTAACGACTTATATCTTTTAACAGGTTTATCTTGATAAGCGCGAGTGCAACTCGATTTAGTTAAGTGGCTGATGCATTCACGTATGAATTGTATCTCAGAAATTTTTTTATGCTTATTCTTTAGCTATACGTATTATGTAAACCACTTACAGATATTTTAAATTGACTTATTTGAACGGATTATGGCTCTTCTTTTTCCTAAGATGAACATTTAATTTAATTTAAGTGTTAAATATCGAAACTAAAAATCTAAATTCTTATCCTCGTTTTAAGCCACCGAGAAATTAAATTCATATTATTTTCCCCACTCCTTCGTCGCTCCGTTTAATCGCATCCGAGCACGCCGATATAGCGACGGAAACGTCACTGTCGATGAATCTAAATGGCGTGTGCTTTTCCCGTCAGTGATTTAGAAAGATCCTCGGTAATCTTGGAAGCGCGCTGGTAATCATCTCGCGCGGAGAAAACGAGGGTCGCGAAGAGACGCGGAAAGAAATATTCGGCGGTGATTCTTCGACCGCACCCCCTTCAAATCGCGCTTTCCGTGCCGAACGCGGCCATTATCGCGGCGGTGCGGAGTGGGCGATAGCGGGGTGCTGAAAGCTGAAAAATATGTTCCAACTTTTTATCTTGTATCTGCACCACCGCACCGTCTCGGTGCAGAACTGAGCGGTCGTGTTAATTTGCGAAGTTGAAAGTTTCGTAATCGTGCTACGAGTCCGATGCGTTTCAGCCACAAAACGGACAATTCCGCAAAAAAAAGGAAGACGAGATATTATAGGAAGCTTTATTCCTTAATTGTAAAATTATTTTCTTTCAGTATAATTATGTCTTGAATATATTTATTATACGTATCTATTTATCATTTCTCTTACTTCCGGGTTTAAATTTTTTAGCTTTGTATATGATTAATCAATGAAATTAATAATTTTATTTTCGATATTTGCAAATATTTCTTGATTTTTTGTAAATTTTAGATAAATATTATACTATTATACAAGAAGCTGATGTACATCAAGTCAGCGATAAATAGATTGCGGCGAGACTCAACAATACAAGAAATCGCCTAACGCGAAATACAAGACGAAGCCGTCGTGATGAAAAAGAACCATCGAGAGAAACTGGTTTCGCTTCTTCAAGGGTTGCCCTTCGGATGAATCTTATCTTTCGACGAGAGCTGTCAAAGACGAAGCGGCATGACGCTTCCGTCGTGCGGGAAGATAACCGGAAGCCCGATAGGTTCTGCACCAGAAATGAGAAATGTCTTTGCGGTTGCAGAGATTAAAGATTTCGCGGATGAGTAGTTGCCATCGTTTCCACTTCTTTCCTTACGATCGATTTTTAGCGTGCTTTGTTGCAGCGTATAAAAATAAATTGAACAATTAAAGAATGCACTTTGAATTGTATTTCATTATTATTAATACATTATACAGTATATTAAGAATTATTTTTAATTTATCCATAAATAGATATAGAGTTTCAATTAATTATTTCAGTTAGCGTTACTTTAGCTTATGGAAAAAACGATCTTAAATTGCGTGATAAATCTCATAAACGGACACTTTCGTGATCAGGCAGCGAGGCAAAGTGTATCGTAGACTCGCGTCGAGACGACGGCGACGCGTCGGTAATAAACAGAGCGCGTAATACGACGTCCCCGCGATTAAGTCCTGCGGCATAAAAGCCCACCTTAAACCAGCTGATCCCGGTACAAAGACGACGCAAGGACGGGGCGCCTTAATGAAAACTATACGTACCTAGATTAAGGTGGACACTGGTCAGCCTTCGGATCCGCCAGAGATACGACCTGTCTTATGCAACGTAGGGAGAGCGGGCTCTATGATGCCCGGCGTATTAGATGGAAGTTTTGGCCATTAATACCTAATATCATGCCGCTGGCAGTAAATCCTTTGTTGGTCATCTCTCACGGGGTCTTAACGCCTTGCATCAAGTCCATCAAGAGACATTCGACCTATCTATCAATTCGGGTACAATCCAATATTGCACTTTGATTAGCTTATCATATTCGCGAGGAGTGCAATTTTGATATCGATCTACTGTCAGGAATATAAATCTGTAGGAAAAATTTAATCTATATTTTCCTACTACGGCGATATTACTCTATTATAGTCCCTTCTATGAATTTCAAGTTGATTGATCTCAAGCGAAAATAAAGTCATTATTTTTACCAAAATATTGTAACTTTTAACACTAAATGCCATTTTATAACTAATTATGAATATAAATTTCTATTAAAATTATTAAATTGTTGTTTGAAAAGTTATGTCAATGGCAATTGCTAAATTACATTTCTTCAGCAGTGCACTGCCTTTAGGGATATGCATTTCGGGTGGACACACGTGACATTGATTAATCCACTGATTTCGACTGACAAAAATGTATAGTCGTGCATTCCGAACAATGCGAAATGTACGAGCATGTCGGTAAACAGCGCGTTCAGTAATCTCATCGAAAATTTGGCGGTGCTCTTTAACGGATGAGTATATAGGTATATACCACAACCAGGAATTGTGTGGGTGGAACTTTCCCTCTTCCACCCCTCTCCCTTTCAGTCTTTCTTTCGCCATCCCTCTCTCTTCCTTCTCGCACTCCATTTCCTCGGGTTTCGCAGAAGTCTGGGATTATGACCTGGAGTGGGATAGACTCCCGGACTTAAGTCAGGGTTACACAAGGATCGCAGCTATTGTGCCATCGCACAGGTCCCATTGTCTCGGGATAGACGAGTGGATCTGCATATGCTTAGCACCGGAGTTAAACTTCTCTCTCTCCCTCTCGCGTTTCGCTTTGCCCTCTTTCTCTCTCTCTCTCTCTCTCTTTCTCTTTCCCTGTCTTCTCTTGGCGATCTTCAATACGCGCTCCGCGAATCATCCTGCCCCTCGAATTTGGATGCCGAAACGCCGAAAACTATATCTATTGTCAGCCGGATGTAGAAGCTAGTGCTTCAGCTGAAGCTACGAGACGATTTGAGGCATTCATGAACTTCGCGGAGCCTTCGTGAAGATATCTTTAGTTTCCGAATTAAATTAATCAGGCTAAGGTCTCTCATTTTCAAGAAATCGTAAATTACTTATTGTTAATACTTGATAATCTCTTTAGAGATCAATCATAGTGAGAAGCGTAGAGAAATGTAACAGAAGCGTGTAATTGAAATATTGATAAAAAGTAAGACAATAAAAAAATGTACTACAATACATTAAATAATTAAAGACCTTAATTAAAAACCGACATAATTATATGAAAAATTATATATCTTGTATCCAGTGGCAAAAGCGACCATGGAATTTTTAATCGAGGATTTACATTACATGCAATTATGTCACGTTCGTAAAATTATGTAATTGTTAGCTAATTTGTTACTCATAGTAAATTTGTTACTCCATTGTTGCCCGTAATGAGAGCAAATTGTCGAGCGTCGACGTTACTTCACGCAAACTCTTTTGTCTGTCGCAGCGAAAAATCTGCCGGTGCATTGTGTGGTGGAAACGATTCACAATATCGTGGAAAGCCATGTGAGCAACAGCCGTGAAAAATGGCGAAGTCCTCAAGTGGAGACGGACTCTTACGTTATTATTCCGGTAGCTATGCCCTTTCAGGTAAGAATTATTTTCTTTTATTATAGTATGTATCATTATACCATTGTATCTATTGATATAACATAAATGGTTGTAGTTAAAAAAACTGAGAAACTTGTTTAGGTCATAATATTTCCTATTTTAAGAAATTTATTATATTTAAATAAAATAATAAGCAAATTGAATTTAGAAAGAAAGTAAAGTCTTCTCCACAAACACGGTGTGTCAGGAAATTTTAAGAAAGAAAAACATTTTTTTGACTAAAATTATTACAAGGATTTAGAAAACATTTCTAAACGACATCAAAAATAGTTTTGTTCTTTTGCTGACAGGATTTGGTGGGCGAGGCGCTTGTTCGCCTGGGATACTCCAGTGATCTGATACCAAGTGCTAGAGGGAGCATCGTTATACGTAACTGGAAACCTCTGCCGATGGAGAAGGTCGCCGATGGACCGCTACTGACAGTAGGAGATATTTTGGCCGAATTGACGTCGGTGGCGACCCTGAAGATTCAGGTGTACAGATCCAGGCCGCCACCTCCCAGTCCAGCAGCTGAGGTTAGAAATAAATTGCTGAGGTTGCTCCTGTTGCACAGCCATACGCTTCTCGTCTCCGCCGGGTGCCCTTTGGACGAGGTAGGATGTCTCAAGATTTTAGGTGTTGAAATTTATATTTTTATATTTGGAATTAATGTGTATTTGAAAAAAAAGAAACCCGCACACGTAGTTGTATTACATTAAATTTGTTAAACACATGTTAAAAAAAGTGTTTGCA
Source organism: Temnothorax americanus (assembly GCF_048541705.1). Classification (NCBI taxonomy): domain Eukaryota; kingdom Metazoa; phylum Arthropoda; class Insecta; order Hymenoptera; family Formicidae; genus Temnothorax; species Temnothorax americanus. The sequence continues at coordinate 1,690,712 of NW_027509286.1, forward strand.
ATGGATACAGTGGCGAGATGCAAACATATATTTAAACGAAACCACCGTATCTTTTTACAAATATATTGTAAGTTAATTCTGAATATTCGGTAGTCATATCCTTTGCGTCTGAAAATTGCAGAACACTATTTTAAAAAGAACTTTCTCAAGTTCTTAAATAAGCGACATATTTTTTTAAATCTTTTTTTATATCTCGGTGCCGATAAAAACGAAGATAAAAAGGAGAAAAGAAATTGCAGGAAAAGAAGAAAATAGAAAATATATAATCTGTAATGAAGGTGCGTTTATTTGAAGAACGAGGTTGAATAACGGCGTACCGAGAGAATTTAAGGGCCATTCGGAGGCGAGATCGGAGCAGGGAATATTCGTAGTAAGACGCGACCGCTTAAAAATGTAAATCTAGCCAGAGTGTGTTTGTCGTCGGGGCACTTAATCTCATTAAGAAGTCCCCCGGCTCGGTACCCTTGTACCTCGGTACCTCCCGGTAAGAACGGCAAGTGGTAATCTTCGGTAGATTCTTGCTCGCGGCTCGCTGATCCTCACCTTGAATAAATGCTTTCTTGGTTTCGAATCACCAGTCGAGAAGTCACCGCGCTTTTGGTAGCTTTTCGTTCCCCGCGCGCGAATCGAAACGCTCGAATAATGAAGCTTTCCCCCCCAATCTCGATACTCGTCTTATTCCGGAATATTTTACGTACATTTGCAATGTTCATTATCTTAATCGCGCTAATTCTTATTATTGGTTGCTACGAGTTATGTTTATTTTGTTAGGGTTTTTTTAACTGTAAAGAGAGTTTTATCACAATGTCAACATTTCGCTGACGGTTTCGCAAAGCTGATTCGACAAAAGTTTATTAATGCTGCGCGAACTAGCGTCTTTTGCTCGATCTTTAGCGACGAAACCGAGTAACGTAATTTCGACTAACGTGAAATCTTTTTCCGCGATGACTTCTCGGGAAGTTTATCCCGATTACGCGGATCCTCCCTTCCGTTCCCCGAAGATTGAAATAGACGCGCGATTTTTCGGGTTGGTCGTCCGCTCGCGCAGACGTGCCCTTCCGACAGCGGAAGATCTCGTAGCGTGTGATAGGATTACCCTTTACTCAACCAAATTCGCAGCCTTCATCAAAAGCCCCCTCGATATCGGTATTGAGAGGGGGGGAGAGCAGAGGAGCGGTACCCCGCCGCCTCCTCCGAGCCGGCATTATCTAAGTGCACTCTCTTTGAAGATCCCGCTACCCGCCCATCCCCGAACTTTAATGCCGCTCACGGTGGTCTATGATTACCAATTTTCCCTGGCAAACGTTTCCTGCTTGAGTTTCGTAGCCCGACGGCTAATGGCGAACCGCTGTGATGGAGAACCGACGTCTCTCGCATAGATTTGGCTTAATCTGACAATGATGCACGAAGACGTGCCGCGCCGCGCCGTGCGAGCTCCCTTCTTCGTTTCTCTTTACGTATCTTATGATACTCCTCGGCGACGGCACCTTTTTCAAAAGATTATAAATTATTCCATCTCTCGCGCTTACATTTTATCGCCGTGAGGAGACTTGAAGGTTCGAAAATTTTCTCTTGGCCACGAATTTCTTGCAAAGACAAGGCTTTTTTTTCTAAAAGAAGAATTAAATTGAATATCGCTATCTGACATATACACTTTTATTAATCTTTAATATTATATTCCAAATATAAAATCAGAAATGTACCAGATTAAAACTGCATGCCTATTACAGTCGTATTAAAAAGCAAATGGAAAAAATTTTGCTATTTTTTTACATTCTGCAAATTTTGTTTAGTCTTATCTTGATGCAAGGATGTTTATCACAAGATTGCTACCAGTTATTTCTGGTAATCGTGACTCAAGATGAAGTGCACAAATTGTGGCATTCGGATATATCAAAATTTCTCTCGTCGGAGAGCATAATTAGAATTTTAAACATGCACCGTCAGGCAAACCGAGGTGCGTTAAAGCACACATGATTTTTTGAAAAGTACAAGCGCTCGTATTTCTTTCGGGATAATGGAAAGTTTCGGAAAGGTAATAAATACTTTTCAAGGGGGCTCCGCGCGTGAAATTCGCATTAATTGGGATCGGCAAACATAAATCATCGGTGTCAGCACGATTTCAGACAATAAAAAGCAACAAAATCTGCTTTGAATCCTATTTAGTTTGAAATGTAGAACAGTGATGTTAACAGACGTCGCCTGATATATCAGGATTAGGGCTTAACCGTATTTATAGCGCGGCAGCGGGGCATTTGATTTATTTACTATATATTTTTGCAAAATTCTATCTCTCTCTCTCTCTCTCTCTCTCTTTATCGCGAAATCTGGTTTACATTTTACATAAATATGTGTATAAAGGGTTAGGAAGATCACGTTGACTTTAATAAAGTCTTACATATATCTTATATGTAGCATATTATATCTTTATTAAAGTTTGGTAAAAAAAACTACAATTTTTATTTAAATAATAGTTTAGAAATTGGTTAATCAATTTTTGTTTTACTAAACGTTTATAATTCTGGCGTTTTATACAAGAATTATGTTCAAAAGCCGTAGCAACAGCTCCCGATAAACGCGTCGTGAATTTAGCGAACTTGTTGCGATCTCGCAGATTGTTTGATCAGGGTGGCGTGATCGCGATTGATTTACCACTGTTCTACGGATCAGCCGATTGCTGTGCGCAATCACTCTTAAATAATAAATACGTGTAAATCAGGCTCTCGAATCGCGGCTCACAGTGTCGTCAGATAAACCGGCCGCTCCGCTTTCGAGCGGTGGTGCCACTATTTGCCGAACGATTTCTGAAATCTTGAATTTGCCTGTCAAGACTCCGCGCCACGGCCTGCCTACCTGGAGTGATTAAGTGCGGTGTCGTAAAACTGAGGCGGATGAGAATTCGAGAAGGTGACTAGCGGAAAGCCGTTTGCGCCCGGATAATTGTTGTCTTCGTATCTGACGCTATACCAAGGTGCCAGGGATACGCGACGGATTACCGCGTTATTAAAGTGGCGTCTAGTGCCTGATCTTCCCAGCCCGGAGATATATTTGTTCTTATAAATCATCGGCCAGATAAGGTGCGCGTATACCGCTTCCTGAGGCGTGAAATTTTCCATAATCTGTCACCTTAATGCCGTGACGACGACGGTGACGCTAAACGATATCGCTCTGTAGCGCCTCTGCGTCAACAGCCAGCCGACGAGAAATCGATCGTCGGGAGAATTTGTGAATTATTCACGTAATAAATCCATCCCAGTAGTTTTATTTCCTTTCGAGTATTCTCCTGTTTTCGTATCTTATCTCAAAAGCAAAATGCAAGATGATACGAAGGACTGTTCATTGCGCTTACGATGCAACTACGAATTGATAGTCTCTTAATAAAAAGATTTGAAATATATTTGACAAAAAGGCTAAGCAAGAAAACAAAAATATTTTGACAGTCATTATTGACGTCATCATTTACCAATCTTTTATACAGTTAATGCAAGCAGGAAGAGTAAGGTCTTTGAAACAAGATCACGTTGCTTTTCTCTTACAGATGACCCTGCTGTCCCTCTGCCGAGGCGGCAACGACCTGTCGGAAGAGACAAAGAGAAATTTCGAGACGTGGCTGCAGCAGCAACAGATAGGTCTCGGTATGAACCCAATAGCACCCACTTCCAACCACCATCATCACACGCAAAGTCCGCAGCCCGACAGCGGCGGCCCGATCCCACCCGGTGGCGGTCCGATCGGGCCGCCGCACCCGGCGCTCCTTCAGTATTCGCACAAGACCAGGATGAGGACCAGTTTCGACTCGGAGCTCGAACTGCCGCGCCTCCAGCGTTGGTTCGCCGAGAATCAGCATCCGTCGCGCGAACAGATACAGCACTACGTCGCGGAATTGAATTCCCTGGAATCGCGCCGCGGCAGGAAACCGCTGGACGCGAACAACGTCGTGTACTGGTTCAAGAATGCCAGGGCGGCGCAGAAGAGAGCGAGCATGAACGGCTGCAGTCCGCCTGGACTCAGCCCGAGGGGCGCCAGCATCGTCAGCGAGGACTGCACGGATGAAGAGGAGGACACTAGGCATCAGGTACGCCCTGAAAGAAGAATTAAAACTGTAATTGCAATATTAAAGAAATGCCGTGGATTATTTAATAGCTTCAAGAAGCGATAACTCTCTCCCCTCGAAATCCTCTCAATAATAATATTTTTACTAGATGAAAAATAGCAAAAAGTAAAAATTGAGGCTTTCAGAATATTCTGCATAAGAGTATATTTCTCGATACTGCTTGTGGACTCTACGTAAAATCTCAAAGAGATGAGGTTCTTAACTGATGCTTTCAGTCGACATCGGGGTCACCCTGTCCACCGAGCAGTCCACCGGTCGGTCCTCTATCCCTGACTACGAGACCCGAGGATCAGCAGCAGCCACCGACGTCGACTCCATCCTCGGTGAAGCAGGAGGACGCGAGGGTGTCCTCCGGTTCCGAGGATGACGAGACCAGGCACACGGGCCCCATTCCGCCGGGATTCTCCTTGGTGCCCAGTCCCATGTTCGGCCACGGTATAATGTACATGTCGCATTATCTGCCGCCGCGCGGGCCAGCCGGTTGTCCCACCAGTATGCTGGCCGACGAGAGAAGGAAGAGGAACCGGACGTTCATCGATCCCGTGACGGAAGTGCCGAGATTAGAGTATTGGTTTAAGCGGAGCACTCATCCAAGTCACGCGGTACGTATAAATCGATCGTACGTGTTATGTATCGTCGTTATCGCGCTAATTTGTCTCTCTTTCGACGGTGACATTAACGTGTTACGAGAAATTTCTGTGGATTATGATAGCACGTTCGTAGATACAATTACACCCTGAACTAAGGTATTTCATCGCACATCAAAGCACGTGTACACAGAAGCGCGTTCTGTTTTATGTGCATTAATAAAACTTCACGAATTATTAAGAACATTTAAGCTTTCCTGCTTTGAATTTTTTTACAAATAACTTTATTGCCGATTAAATGTTGCCATTTCAGTTTTTTAACTCCTACCTTACGGGAGATTTGTTGAAAAGAATTTTATGATCGGTCCATAGCTCATTCTGTCGTACACGGAGGAGCTGAACAAGATGCCCTATCGCCAGAAGTTTCCGCGTCTGGAGCCGAAGAACGTGCAATTCTGGTTCAAGAACCGCAGGGCCAAGAATAAGCGGCTGAAGATGGCACTGTTCGAGGGCGAGTCGCCGCAACAGCATCCATATCACGCCGACTAGTTAATTTCCTTAAATAACGTTGACTAGGGACAGAAAGCGCGAGTGAGGCGATGCCTTTCGCGGCACGGAAATAAAGGGAAAAAAATCGTTAACCGACTTGTTACTCCTTACTATCGTTGACACGCGGCTTTAAACGCTTACTTCGGCCGCACATTCATTGTAATTATCACGTAACGATTAATATAATTATTATGGACTTTCATGAGTGTAAATACGAGATGATGTCGAATAAAAGGTATACGTCACGGCAAGATAATATTATTAAGCATCTCCCCTTGTGCAAATTGGCGGGGACGTATCGACATAAAAAAAACCGATGACGGTATTTGCAGACGATTAATATTTATGGTTAATTTATGTATCGATTAATTATACTTCGATATAAAGGCAATACTGGAAGAATAGAAATAAATATGGATCGTCTATGAACCTGTACACACATTATATCAATTTATTAGAATTATTTTTCTAATTTTCAAATTTATTACAAGTTTGTTTATCACAAATTAGCATAATATTTTATTTTATCATTTCTGAATCAATTTCCAGGGATACAGCGTACGAAAAATTTCTTTCTCGAAGAATTGCTATCAATTTTACAGCTCGTCATCTCACAAGAAGGACAAATCGAGAGGTAAGAGCTTTAAGAGCGTTATCATGTACGTTCGTTCGTTAGTCGCGCAAAGAGCGAGCACAATAAATCGCCAAATGGTGTTTCGCGAGTTTCGTAGAGCCTGCAATAACGTATATACATGCCTAAACGGACGACGTTGTGTTCACGCGCGTGTGCATGCAATAGAAGCGCGCACAACGATACTGTCTCTCCAAGTCTACGAATGCACAAAGCGGCCGCCCCGACCGAAATCTCGCCGCTAAGATAAGACAGCCGAGCTGTCATCGAGTCAACCCTAACTCAAACGTCACAATAGTCAATGAGTCTTCCTCTAAAAGCGGCCGTTACTATCTGTCTACGGCGCGCGCTACTCGCGTTCGCGACGTTCGCGAGAGTTTCGGGGACAGTAAGACCGCGGATGCGCGGCAGGGAATGACAAAGAGAACGGATGAAACGGAAGCAACGGTGTATTGACGCGCGTTGAAAAAAATATCCACCGAGCGCAGAAGATAGCCAACCTCTTTCGTTATCTGGCTATTTTCATTGCCGGCACATATCCTTCCTTTTTTTGCGGAAGGATAACGTATTTATCATTAAGTTTCCGTTTTCATTGATGGCGCGCTTCAAATGAGCAGTCGATCGTTATAGGATACTTATGATCAATATTCTGCTGGGAGAGACTCGATATAAAAAGCGATTATCCGAGCAGAATCGAATCCTTATAGTAACATGCGGATTTTCGAAACGCTGCTCCGAAATGCGTAGTGAAATGGAAGACTTTCGCGTACTTAAGTACGTAGCGATGCGCAAAGACGATGCCGAGGGGATATCGCTGTCATCTACGACACGCGCACAGGACCTGTCGTCCTGGTGGGCCCCCCCGCCGGGGGTCGTCCCGGATTTAATGAGGATAGGCGGATTTGTCCAATTAAAACGTCTTACAAGGATCCATCCGGGTCGACGCTCATTCGCAAAACATCGAATCTAGACTTTGCCGCAGTCAGCCTCTCTTCTTATCCCCGCGCTATATAGGTACCTACCTACCGTTATCCCTCTCGTTATCATTATCGGGCTCCGCCTTTCGAACCGATCGCGACTCGGGGAGCAGCAACGAGGCAGACAAGGATTTATGGAACTTGTCTCGAGTGCCGTTCGGTATCCGCGAATGTCGTGCAGATTCTACCGCGTCATCGGGCAAAACACAATTCATAATCGAAGGTGAGCGGATTGGCAGTTAATTCAAAGTGACGAGAACTTACAGGTCACAATGTTAGGGCGCAATACATTATTTTGTTTCGATGCGTTACGCAAATATAGTACAGCTAATTGTCTAGAATATGCATAAAATATCGAAATTAATAAAAGTATTGAAACAATTTTTTTTCGATCAGATTTCAATTATAATTAGTATAATGTCAGAAATTTTGGAAATATATTTTTTTAATACATTTGTAGTTAATTCTTAACTGTATAGCTGTAAAATATTTATATGCAGTTTTTTGAATTGCAGTTTTGAATTTACGAATATTTCTTTATTATTTTACTAATTAAATTTGACAAGTAAACCAACGAGACTTATTTATTATTATTTTTTGTTATTGTTATCGTTCTTTGGAATGTCGTTTCTTCGTACGACCGTCGAGGATCTTCAATCGGAAGGAAGCGAATAAAAAAAGAGCAGGTTGGTTGATCGGATAAGAAAATTGCTGCTGGGCCGAAGAGTACGAAGAACCAAGAGGGAACAGTGAAATGGCAGCGGAGGAGAGAAGAGAAGCAACGTCTTATGAAAATCTGAAAGTCAGCAGCCCGGAGGATCATCCCTCTATCTGATCTTAATTTGTCAGGTCGCGCGCAGACAATTTAGACCACACCATTCGCACTAAATCGTTATGAAAAATGGCCAGTTTTGTTCAAATTAGCTTTCTACCGTCATTGACGTAGATGTAATAAAATTTTTGCTGTGCAAGACATGTACATGGCAATGTTAATCTGCCATTGTTATATTAAGATATTTTTGATCGATCTTTAAAATATCTTAATATATAGATATGTTATCCAAACAAAATCTTTTTTGGGAAGTAATACAAACAACAAACTTATTATTGATAATAATAGTAAAAATAATATACAATAATAATTGATCTGACAGTGTAATTAAGACTTGGCCTCGCTAAAATAATTGAAATTATAAGAAAGTCATTTTAAAATTGCGTGAAAATGTCTCTTTTGCTGTATTTTTAAGAAACACAATATAATATAGAAATATGCGTGCAGCGACTAACCGTTACAATTTAATAAGCGATAGGCGGGAATAAGTTTCCTTGCGAGTTACGCGATAGCAAACGAGCTGCGGACGGGTGACAAATTGCGAACGATCGAGGGGAATTTAGGATCACTTAGGACCGACGAATATAGCGCGATGCAACGCGAGCTAGACATTACCCTTTTGCATTCCCGCACACGATCAAATATACACGAAAAGTATCCGCGGAGACGTGGGTACACGTCGCTTCAAAAGATCATTGTGTATGCTTTGGCATTCAGAGGACGTTCTTATCTGCCTATCCGGGGAGCTGTCAGCAAAGTTCCTGAATAATAACAGAGAGCTCGTGGAAGAGAAAGAGAGAGACAGAGAGAGAGAGAGAGAGAAACAGAGAAAGAGAGGGGAAGGAAGAAGAGAGAATGATAGAAACGGTGCGAGAGACGGCGAGAGGGAGAGCCACGCGGTTCTGCTATCAGCCGCAGCTAGGATATGCCTAACTATTCTGTTTCCATACGGCTGCCGGACGTTTCGCCGTAGATAATGTTGGCCAGAATGGTTAGATTGTTGGATGCGATTGATAAGAACCGAAAATGCCCTCCGTCGCTGAATCGGATTGTAAACGAAAGCGCGTGGAACGTGCCGGCTGCGTAAGAACGTCGTTGTTCCCATTAATTATTCATTCACAACCGCGGACACAAGTGGTATCTCGTAAGCATAACTTTTCCCATAACAAAAATAGCTGCTAAAATATGTGTCGCAAAGGAGATATGCGATAACTCATTGCTTATACGTTCCTCGACTAGATATACACAATTTATGTTTGAACGTGAATAATTATAATAGGATATATATATATATATATATATATATATATATATATACAGACTTATTACATTAAAAGCTTATAAACGCGATTTAATAATAATAAGATTTACGAGGAAGTAGTTGTAAAACCTGTTGAGATTTTCAGGTTGTGAGCAGCTAGAGAATCTCTTGAACAAACTCTATGTTTATTAACGAATTCGCGTAAATGAAATGGCTTTAATATGTGACAAGAGAGACGACTTCCTTTCCGAGAGTTAGGCGAAAGAAACAACGGTAAAATAGTTAGAAGGGAGACCGGAGAGCGGTTTGGATGAGGTCCACGAGATAGCGGAGGGGTTTGAGAATTCGAGAGCTCGCAAATTAGCCGCAGGATTGGCCTCATAATCCTTGAGGGATGCTACGGTCGGCGACGCGGCTTCCATCTTCTTGTCCCGCTCTCATTTCTCCCTCTTTCTCCGTCTGTCTCCTCCTCTTATTACTTCTTTCTCTATTCGTTCACAAGGGTGGCTCTGATGAGGTCACATAAACGAACTTCGCTTTCCCCTTCTTATTCTTTAATCCTACCCCTCCCCTGCATCTGCGCCGGCTATACTAAAAATTACGAGTAGCAAAGAAGAGGACGAGCGGCTGAAGGCCAACGATTGAAAGTAATGAGCCGTGGAAGGAAAATCACCGGAGGGATAGGCCGTATTCTCCGCTACGAAGTAATCCGATGGTCGGATAATTAATCCCGTTAATTTATCGGCACCGATTCCTGACGAAGCGATCGTGCGCGTGAAGAAAGAAAAACCGGACGAAACGTCTTTTCTTATTTATGAGGAATAAAACATAGCAATAACGTTTGGTCGAAGACATTCTTCATCGCGATCTTAGTAAGGATATCCAAAAGATTACATGGATGCAATTATTTGAAGTAGAATAAATAGTTTCATGAAATATTTTTTAACGTTTCTATATTTATGTTCTAAACTGTCCGAAAGAGCGTGCTTCACGAATAGAGCTTCAACTTTTTCGCGATAGGAAGAACGGGAAGAGCTTTCGCGGAATCTATGCGCGTCTTAAAAACCGAAAAAGACTGCATAATAATAGAGCCAATAATTCCACGGGAGCTTAAAGGGAGCAGAAATCGCGGTAGTGATACCACCGTGATTTCGGCCCGGACCTAGCGACGACGCCTTAATTGATCTACTGCCGAATGTTACACGATTGGACGGGGAAGGTATTAAGCCTCGGAGAGTGGACGCTTAGCGGTCATTGGCCAAGATCTATCGCGAGAGTAAAGCACAAGGAGAGGAGATCATACCACTTAGCCCGCTCGACGCTCGGAGCTCCTTTCGCGACCGTAAATAAAAGAAATCCTTGTAATGGCCTTTAGCGAAGATCCTCCTACCATCCAGCCTCCCCCTCACCCCACCCTCTTTTGCTCGTCCCGTCGGCGAGCGATCCTCACCCCGGTTATTAAGCCCCCGGAGGCAACCACCCCGACGTATCAGAAGCTCGTAGGCCCGAGCGGTCGGTCCAGCCAGCAGCCGCAGTTAATTCCTTAACCCTTATAGACTTCGAGAAAATTTAGAGACCCCCGGTGATGTAAGGAATAGGGGTAGGGATGCGCTCGCGTACATAAACCGGGGCGAGAGGAGGGGGATCGGAGGATGGAGAGCGAACGGCGGGTAGTCTTGGAGAAGAGAAACCGTGAGCCGAACCAGGAATACCAGGTGCTCCTGGGATCTTGGCGGCATCTTACGCCCGGACGATACATAATTTATGTCGCGCTCCGGTGGGCTTAAGACAGCATTAAGATCGACCGAGCACCAACATCTCCGCCACATCCGTCCCCTCCCCCTTCGCACCCGCGCGGGATCTACCGGTGCCCTGCATCCGCATGACCGTTATTTGCACGTGGTAAGAAAGCGCTTACCGCGGAGGCCCCGGCGATTAGCTCGCTTCACAGGCGGATAGATCACCGGATGGGTTCGGGGTTGTTGATGTACGTGAGCGCGTTATGCGGGATACGAGGGTGTATCATGGGGGAAAAGCGTATAACCGTGGGCTATAGACCCGATAGACCGATAAGAAAAGGAATTGTAAAATTTAGGATACAATACACGGTAGAAAGATTTCTTTCGAAACTTGAAGTAATCCGTTTACGCCGTTTAATTACGTTCATCGTTAATCAATTTTGCCTTTTTTAATGTTACAATCAGTATTCCACTGATATTCTTCAACCCTTTTTTGGATTTCTATCTTGTAGATATAAAACGTTTTTGCAGTTTAAAATTTTTGTAAATTAAAGCATTATTTGTAATTTAAAAATAAATATGTGACAGGGATTTTACATTTATCACAAAAACACATAGCAACGTGCAAATTATCATAACAAATTAGAGTAAACGCGAAGGGTATTCTCTTTAAATTTTATTTCCGCCCGCACGTCTAGACGCGTCTGTTCGCAACGAAATGTCCGAACATTGCGATTTGAACGAGGCACATCCGCGTCCATGCAGCACGGGGATTGCAAGGGGATGAAGATCAATGTCACGTGTGTACCGAGACTCTCGATAAATTCGAGGACACTGATTAGTTCTTCTTTTTCGGGGATCAGAAGGAATGTGCCGTGCGGCTTAAGTTTCGTTCCTGAAGGAGATCAGGATTCGCGAACGGAGGGGTTGCTGATACCGATGGCTTTTAGCCTTTTCATGGTTGGCCAAACAGAATCCGTCGTGCCGGTGCAGAGGCGCGCGCGCGCGTTCTTTTGATCCTCGTATCCTCCGCACGGGAGCCGCGACTGGAGCTAACTGTGGAGAAGGATCAGGATATTGCGCACATATTTCCTCGCCGGCTGACTCCGGGCGATCTTTCTTACCCCCGTGTTTATTTATTGCCGGATTTAACATTACACGTGTAATATCTGACTATATTTTCGTGAAGCCCACGAGAAGGCGACGCTATCTTTTTAAAGCTCGACGACCGACTACGTTTTATCAATAAGAATATTCCACTGAAATATTATTATCCAAAATTTCTGTAATGTTTATAATATTTATAATCCTTTTATAATTAGCTTTGCAGCCAAATCAATGTATCAAAACATTCCTTTAGTCTATTTTACTGCATAATAAGATCAAAATTAAAAATATATTTTTTTTATATTTTTGTTTTGCTTTTTTCCAATGATATTATGATTAATTGAATGATATTATGAATTTATTATGAATTAATATTGCAGATACACTCGATAAATCCTTCTTTTAAAATTAAAGCTTTTCAAATTGATGCATCTTTTTTTCTATAATTTCTTCTTTTTTAAAAAAAAGATGGCTATTACATGGTTAATTTTTTTATTTATATTTGAAAGTCAAAATTACACGTCCACGAATTTATTCAATAATCGTTTCTTCAAATTCCAACAACAAAAATTTCTTCGTAACCGATTATCGTGCAATCGTAGGGACAGCGATATCAAGCGCGGTTTAGGCTTCTTTCACGGTCCAGACGGCCGGATGATCAGCAGTCGGGCATCCCCGTGTGTCCCACGGGACCGCGGGAGAGAGCAAAAGGCCGAAGAAAGGGGGAGAGAAAAAATAATTGAAAATTTTCGAACGGTCAGGCCGGGGATGGGACGATGGTACGCCGGGCCGGGCTGCCGAGGACGTCTTGGCTGGGCGACTCGCGATAAAGCAAAGAGCCCGTGCTAAATACTTACATAAATCTGTATTGCCTTGCGCAGCAAGGAGAGGAGCTTATACTACACCCACATAAACATCACGTTGGACGAACGCGCACGCAAACGCGCCTCCGCGATGTAACCCGCGCTCGAGATTCGTTTCCCGGAGAGGGAAATGCCTGGTTACAATTCGGAAATAGTTTACTCTTTTAAATATCCACGCGCTTTTAATAAATCGCTTCAAACGCAACAACTTATTAAAAGAAATAAATCGGTAAGGCAATAGCAGCGAGTAATTTTCACCGATAAGACTGAGAATTAATGTTCCACACACTTGATGTTGAATTCTTATTTAATTGAAATTTAATTATTACTAATTTCAGTTGTCTGGAATAAACATGATACAAATTAGAGTGTAAATTTAATAAATACTGATAATTTTGTCACGCTTGAATTATTCCGTTAATTATTCCAATAAACTTGTGTAGTCACGAGGGTGATAATAATAAATTCTATAATTAACGGAGTAATGTAACAGTAATGCGTAACGAATATTCGATTGACTTTCCGTTACTTTCGTCTCTTTTTCCCCGGCGATTGTTGTGCAAATTGCGAGGGAGAATAAAACACGTGACGTCCGAACGTGCCTCGCTTTTCGCTCCAGTCGCGAGTCGATCGAATGGAATCGATAATAGTTAATGCTATGCATTTAATGCCGAACACACAACGGCGCTGGAAATGCGGAGATTCATGTGTAATATACAGCGAGCCATAAATATCGAAACACAGAGCCGTCGACGGCGCCTGCCACGCCACGGAGGGTGGGCGGTGTAAGGTAGTAAGGGTGTCTCAAGGGGAGAGAGACTCAATTGATAAACGGATAAAAGCGAAGCCACAGTGGTTTCGTATCACGCGGAGACGACGTAGCTTTCCATCGGCGCGTTTGACCCAATTAAAGCTCGCGCGCGGCGGTATTTAAAACCGATATCGGGGACTCGTTTATGAAAACCGTCACTAAATCACTCATGACCCAGCATAATTTAGTCTTATAATGAGAGGGATTCGCAGAAGTGCTTGAGAGCATTACGAAACAAAATTAACTAACACTGATTATTGGCGAAATATACATCGATAGAATTATAAACGTGTGTCACAGTTCTGCGCATTTTTTTATTTAGTTTCAATATTTGTTTGTTTATTTATTTATTATTAATCAGTCTAATATAATTTAATTAATTCTATTTGCATTTCCTATAAACTTTTAAAGAAACATATCCAGCTGCATTTTCTTTCCGCACTCTGTTTCAGAATCGTAACCCCTTTTTTATTAAATTATATCAAACACGGTTTACAGTTTCAGTCGCGGCCAAATTACGTTCATCTACAAGGAGGGCAAAATCGCCAAGAGACGAGAAGGGTGATCTCAGAGAGACGAGAAAAACGAAGGAAGCGAAGTGCGAAGACCAAGGAACGTAAGAGTAGGGGAGGGGGGCGAAAGGGGGGTCGGTTCGCAGGTCTTCGCAGAATCCGCGGGTGCCGGGGCAATAAATCTGGCGGGGTATATCTGAGCTCATGAATGTTATTAAGATACAACCCCCCGCGAGCTGAACGCGCGCGCGGGGGCGTGTACGTTACCGACGTAGGGAGATATAGGCAGTGCCGAAGAAGCTCGTGGAGCTTCTCTCGCGGTGAGAACCTGCTGGGGCCAGCCGCAGCCAGGAGAGAACGTCGCCCCGAAGGGGCGAAGAGGACGGCCGGAGTGGGTAAGAAGAAGATAAAAGAGAGAGAGAGAGAGAGAGAGAGAGAGAGAGAGGGGCGACCCGGAGAAACGGTTATGAAGAAATACCGCCATCGGTAATCCCACCATAGATCACCGCCTCTGGTGGCCGCCACTGTGCCTTCAGCTCGTTTCTTCGTCTTCTTCCTTCTTCGACCCGCTCTCGCACGTCCCCTTGTTCTCCTCCTCTGCCTGCCATCGGTCGCGGGCTTCCTCCTTCTTGCTCGCTGTCCACCGTGTCTTAATACCGTGGACTTAACGCTTAACGAACATTCGCTGGAGACGTCATATTCGAAAATCGATGCGTTAAAGATCGCGTCGGTTAATTTTACGGTGAAATTAAATCGCGAAACGTGAGAGCGAAAAAGCGAGCAAGAAAGAGGATAATGAATCTTGATCACGTGTGTTACTTCGGATGTGTAAATCTCGTCATCCCTAAAAAAAAGTCAAAGATAGAGACTTTTGATAAAGTAGAAGGATAATGAGGAAATAAAGAGTTACAGATGAAAATGTAGATTATATTTGCATCTTATAATATATTTCTGATAATAAAATTTTATTGATTATTTCATATTGCAAGTAGACGATTAATATTTATGTACGGTTCAATTTTGCTGTATTCTGTTACTAAACTGATAACGTATAAATTGTGTTTTTGGTAGAGTTTATTATATACTCCAAAATCTCTGATTTTGATTTTAACAATAGAGTCTTTAAGATATTTGAAGTAAATAATATATAAATTGTCAAACTACGAATTTTCTTTCTTTTTGCGGAAGAAAGTTGTGAAGATATCCAGGTTTAGTATGTCTAATTGCGACGATGTCGCGAGGTCAATTTGAAAGAAGAAAATCGCTGAAGTACAAACTTTGCATATATATATCTTTCATTTCGCTAAGTCTAGAATTTCTCTCTTACTGATTTCCTTAATAATTTATCATCGTAAGTTAGTCGCGCAAACGAGTACGGCCGGAATCCCCGTTTCGCAATCTAACGTTTCCAGCCTGGGTCAGAAGATTAGGATCTTATCTCACGAAGTTGCACGGACGATCCGTGACCTATATGGATTATTTAAGGTTCTATTTGACTATCGCGTTACGCGTCGCCTCGACAAGTCGCGCAAACGCGAAAGTTAAAACATTGCCAATCGTTTATCGAAGAAAGATTTAACATTGTCTTGGAACTGTCGGACTCGTAAGCGCGCGCTCACTCTCTCGCCAATTAATTAATTGAGCTTTGCAGTATGAAATGGACCGCGGTCCTCGAACATCAAAGCGAAGCTTTCGGTCTTCCACCCATCCCCAGCTATCTGTCAAAGTGTCCTGCTTGCCAATTAATAAAGGACCTATATATTTGTCCATCAGTTCCTGCGACGTCTTATCCCGTAATAGTAAGTAAATATAGAGATCCCGCGATGGTACGTCGCGCACGAATGAATCAATTTGTGCTGCCGCGGTAATAATCATCTCTCTCTTATGTAGCTTATAAAAGTTTATATAATAACAAAAATGCGGCAGAATATTCAAATAGATCCAATCGTTCCGTTCTTAAAAGTACTCGAGTAATAAATTTCTTTATTCATAAATCTTTTTATTACAATTACAATATTAATTACTTATTAAATTTTGCTTCCTCCTTTGTTTTCGTAAAAAAAATTATTTTTTTTGTTTTTCTGAATGTGTTCAGAATGTTCTAAAATGTCGAAAAATTGCAATTTAAAAAAATGTCTGTATGTATGTATGTGTGTATGTGCCAAATTTACCGAAATTTCTATAACTCCAGAACTAATCAACCAAATCTTAACGAATTGTATATGAAATAGGGGTAGAAAAAACTAAAGAATATAATAAAATTAATAAAAATTGCTAATAATCAAGAGGTTCTTTTTTAATAAAATTTTGAATTTGCAGAAATGTTTGTTTATGCTTTAATTTCCGCAAATTTGGAGATATCGATCTATTTCCAATTTTATTATATTTTTCAGTTTTTTCTACCCCTATTTTATATATAATTCGTTAAGATTTGGTTGATTAGTTCTGGAGTTATAGAAATTTCGGTAAATTTGCTCTAACTTCCGCAAATATTGAGATATCGGGTTTCTTTATAGTTTTTAAGTACGCAAGTAGAACCCTTTGCTCACAAAGCTTCCTCTGTGAGGAAGCCAGAAAAATAAATATTAATAATTGTACATTAAATAAAATGAAAGCTTCCTCATATAATACATTAAATTTATACATTAAATAAAATAAGCTTCCTGTGTAATAATGAGGAAGCAATGTGCAAGTTTGTAATTTGCACCCTTTTTACTGTAGAATAAGTATTTTTTTATCTGCTACGAAATAAACAATACATAAGGCGGCAGTGTGGTCTATAGTAGAGCGCCAGACTCGTGATATAAGGAACCAGGTTCGAGTCCACTAGAGCCGCGTAAACATGAAATTTTTAATATTCCGAAAGCTGCGCCCCTCGCGCGAGAAATCGTCTTTCGGGAGAGACGTTAAACCGTTGGTCCAAGAAGAAAGGGTCGAGTGTAGAGATGAGGTTGGGCCACTTGTATCTATTATAAGGCTTCTTGTTATTGCTTGTATCTTTCCATCAGACACTACTTTTCCTTCTTCTTCGGATATTGTAATAAACAATACATACAAAAAATAACGTATTAGACAAATAATATCTAACGTGTATATATATCTTAAATAACGTATTAGATAAATAATATCTAAAATTTATTGTTATACTTGTAAATCACATTTTTTTATATTTTTTAAGATAACACAATGTAACTAGTTCTTTAATTAATTAAACAGATCAGGTGTTAATTCACGTTACTCTTGCAGTAGTTGGGAAATCTATATTGTTAATTTGAGCATTTTCAGGTAACAAATATTCTCTCTCGTTAGGTATATCAACCGTGTCGCGGTTTCCGCGATTTCTCGCGAAAACATCACGAGAGAACCAACATCCGGATTTCTTTTTGAGGATCGACTATATCGCGGAGTCAGAGCATCGTCGTCCCGGCGAAGATAACGCGCGGGGGTTGTGTACAACGTATACGTAGTAAGCCTGAAGGGTGGTTTATGTATCACGGGGCAAGATATCCGATGATTTAGCTGCGGTCTCGAGGCTCCGCCAAGAGAGTCTTCTTATCTCGCGGGTGCCCGCAGTAACCGCGGTGTAATCTTTTATTAATTCGGCGACTTATGAAATTTATCGCGGCTTTTGTTTACCGCGGCGCCGCGCCATCTTAAATCTCTCCCTCCGTTGCCCAACGGCTCTCTTCTTCTGCCTTCTTTGCATTATCTGACCGTACCTTTCGTTGTTGTATCAACTCGTGTCGACCCAGTACCTTCGGATACGTCTTGTGAGAAAATCTAAGACACTCGGAAGCACACGGGACATTCAGCAATTTGTCATGATACGCGAGAAAATAGGAATATGAATAAAATGTAGGTTTCTAAAATCTAAAAATAAAAATAGACACATTTCACGAATTTAACCGTGTAGATTGTTAAACACTTCATGATATAAATATTTAGAAACCGTATAGACTATATTAGGAATTTACACATTTTTCTGAACAAAGTCAACATCTCACGTTCGCTTTCTCACAAATTTCTCCATTTTCTTTTTTCACTCTAATTTCCACCATTCAATAATTTTGTTTAAATTCTAACGAAGTAGTTATCAGATGTATTACGCTTCTGTAGCAACGCCATAAAAAATTATTCCAGTACGTATAACGACCGGCGATATTACAACGCCCGGAAATACACGCACACACGCGTTCCACGATCCGTGGGACTCCGCCGAAGTACACAATTCCGGCTATACGCGCAATTCCTTATAACGGTGTCGGAATGGCGCTATATTATTATTAGAGTCCCTTAAGTCTAAGAGCCTTAAATCTGCGATAAGTTATGGGCACCCCTTTGCCCTTTCCACCACGCGGGGAACCTGCCAGCCAGCCACCTCCACCCGCGCCACGTTCCACACCTTATACCATTTCCCTGTAATATCTTAGTCTACGACGGCGCCTCTTCGGCCTTTATCTCGCATACATTACACACCCCCGAGAGCGGACCAGGAGGCGGCTAGGAAACGACCGAGGGGTAGGGGAAAAGCTGCAGCCTCGAAGGGGGCGGAAGGATAATTGAAAATAACTGCTGCCTGCGAAAAGCCGGCGTCTAATCCCTTCTATTCTGACTAAGATAAACCTGGGGGATCATCTTGCGATTTTCCGCCGTGTTGTATTTGAGTGCAAAACTCCCAGGCAAATCTGACAAAGTGCATTTGAGATAACGCAACCGTGAATGTAATTCGTTCTTGTTTTTAAGCAGTTTTACATCTGTCCCCTATTATCTACATAATTGCCACCTTAATGTTATTAATAGAGATATATATCGTTATACTATATATAGAATCATTATTATTAATTATATTAATAATTGTGCGCGCAACAATATTTTCGAATTAAGCTGGAAGAAGTTTTATTTGTTTTTGGTGCAAATAAAATTGTTGAAGTTACTTTGCGACGAACGCAAAATGCAACGAACTTCTTAATTCACATTGATACGTTATAACGATGTGTATAAGCTTGCCACAAGTGAAGACGGGAGGAGAAAGTTAGAAGAAAGTTCAAGGGATTTGCAAATCCCAGCCGTGTAATTACCATAAGATGAATGAGCGTTTTAATTTGCATCTATAACTTAAACCGCCCGCCCGTCGATAAATAAAGGAGGCCAGAAATTCTTGTCCATTCGCGGAGATTTATCGCGATCCGACAAATTAACGGTATTTCATTTAACTTCGTTGATCGATGTCTTCATTAAAATTAGAACGCTTTTATGTGTAATGGGAAGTGAAAAATGTCAAGTTTCTTGTCTCGTCACAAAATTGTTTAACGCCGTCATTCTACATAATATATCTCTGCGTTATTTCAACACTTTGTAAGTAATTTCGCTTAACACAAAAGCGGACTTTGCTCTGAGTAAGATTGACTGGAATCTCGTTAAATTCTTTGCTCGGTGATGGGCCAAGCTGCGTTTTATCTGGAGGAAGAACTTGAAGTCCTGCCCCGGAACGGGGTTTATAGGTAGAGATGAATCAAAGTTTTTAAGTCTCCCTGAACTGGCGAGACTTCGCGTAATTCAAGCCTCGCTGCGCCATACTTCCCGAACATCCTGTTACAACATCAAGAAATCAGCCGTAATATAATCAGAAATAACAAATGCCTTCGCGGCGCATCAAAATCTCCGGAATCCGGATAATATCTCTACCTAATACGAGAATATTGATTTCTTTCAATAAATTTTTATTAATCTTGTTCAAGATAATTAATTAAAAACTTATTTCTTTCTTTCTTTTTAAAGTAAAGCAGCATACTTAAAATATAAAAATATAAATAAGAATTGTGACAAATTCAGTGCAACAAATACGTCGAGAAAATTAATTGAAATGATATCTTTAGCAACTTAAAATTAATAAACAGTAATAAGCGTTATATATTCACAAAAATTACAGTCAAGTAAAATCGTTCGAAATGACTAAACGATGGAATTATCTGCGAATTTATCGCGATCGCCGAGCAAAATGCTAAGAGGCATTTATCTCAGGCGCCCATCGTCATCGTTTCTCGTAATACAGCTCGCGGGCCTGTTGACGGGAGCTTATCGCGTTTCTTTTCCGCCGCGGCTATAAAGAAGGCACCTTCTGTCAAACGTTGCGAGTGTGAAGATCGCCGGGCGCCGCGGCGTAACACGCGCCGCAACGGCGAGAAAATGTCCATTAAGGCGTATAGAAGTCCTGATTACATTCGTAACGTTTTGCCGGTCTCGTCGCGGCGCGGCATGACATGGCACGGGGGTTGAGATGGGGGAGGGAGGGACAACACGACCGCTTATCGCGGCAATAAAAGGCATCGCGCAAGATTGGCATGTTGCCCGTCGTACGGCATCGCCGTTCTCTCTGCTCTCTTTAGGCGCGCGACGCGGATGTCGGCCTGTACGTTTCCAGATAGCGAGAGCACCGCGCTCGTGAACGTGAAATATACTCATCCACGTCGAGCAACCATCGACGTCGCCGTGCCGGCAATGAGATACTCATCAGGCGTATGCTGAAGATGGACGTCGCAGATGTGTAATAATACACCCGATATGTACAATCTTCATCTATTTAACGAAATAATTATCAATTTTGTTGCTGAAAACTTTAGGAGTTATCTCCAAAGCGCGATTGTTATAATTAACTCATTCTTCCCTATATAGATAAACACAATAATGAAGATTCCCATTTATCGTCACCGCTGCATAATCCACGTTTGCGACGGATATAAAAAAAAAACTCTTTATTGAATATATAAGTGATGAATAAGAGTAAGCACATTGCGCGAGAAACTGAACGCGAGTATGGTTAATCCTGTTGCAACTTCGCGAACCGTCTATTCTTAATCGAGCACGAATTTTCCCCCTCATCCACGACCACGCTTCCTTCCCTCGCGATCTTTAGTCGTTGACGGAAACAACCCCGTGTATTAGATGAGTGAATCACAATCCACGTACTTATCGACAAACTTAGCAGTGAATTCGAATACGGGTCCGTCTGAGGGTGAGGAATCGTACCTCTGCGAGAGGCAATATACGAATGAGGGAAGACATCAACGTGTCGAAGGGAGAGAAAGAGAATAGAGAAAAGGATATAGAAAAAATTTATTGTATTTTGTGAAAATATTTCTTGCATATTTAAAAGACATTGAGCAATTTACATTTTGATGAATAAATATAAACTATTAAATAGACATAAGGATAAATAACGATGCATATTTAAAAGTTTAAATTGGTTGACATATTCTTGATGTTCTCAAGTATATAAGTAAATGTAACACACCTTGAAAAAATATGAACTATATACTCCAGATTTAATAACATATTAATTACGAGAGATGTCCACAAGATAACAGAACGTTACAAAAATTATTTCTATAATATTTAACAATGACATATAAATGTTGATTAAATTAATCTTTCTACATTAGTTACAGAGATATTTATTCGTCCATACGTAAGAGTGATACAAAAAAGTATGGATATATATAAACAAAAGTAAAGTAGGCAAGCAACAATAAATGATAGAGGAAGAAAAGAGAGACAAAAGAGGGGTGACAACACAGGACGGTGGGACCGGGAGGCGATTAGACAATGCGACGGAAACACTGAGGATGCTGAGGTCTGGTGAGGACGAGTCCTTCTCTCGCCGAGGTTTGGGAGCGCCGACAGATGTGCGAGCGAGCGCACCGTATATAACACACATATACACGTAGACCCAACCCGTTGTACGCGGCCCGTGCATCTCATCCTCAGGGGGTGCCGTGCCTCAATGTCCCTGATCTTGTTAAGGACGCAGTGAACCACAAATAGCCGACATCCATTCAAATATCAGCGAGAAATCCAGCTACTTAAGCTACTTCCACACCGCGCACAGCCGTCAACCAACAACCCGCTTAAACGACAACTTGATAAATGTCTGTGCCGTGGGATCGCGCTGATTTTCCGCGTAAAACGCGCGCTGACGTAGTCGTGTTTAATAGGAGCCGAGCACGTAACGCGCGGTATTTCGTCGCTAATTACTCGAAATCACCTGCAGCTTTATATATAAAACTACTTTTAAATAAGTTAGCGTTTAATCATGCTTATCAAGTCTAAGTACGCGGCGCCATAAAGGTCTGACTACTTACAGGCGCCAATCTGAATCGCAACGTATACTACTACTTTCAGCAGAATCATATCGCGCAATAAATATCACGTAAGAGTAACAAACTGTTGATTGATCAATCCTTCGCGATATCATATTGAGATAGGCGGGCAGATAACGAGATAACAATATATAAATTGAATTTTTTTTTTAAATATATATAAATAGGTAATAATTAGTAACAGTAACACAAGATAAAAATAAAATATTAATTATTTCCACACACTTTTAGAAATTGCATAAAACACCAAGAATACTTACAATTAGTCAAAATGCTTTAACAATGGTTGAACGATTTTCGAACTTTGATTTGCCTCGACGCGCTATTAGAGGTGAAAGTTTATTGTGACCGCGGTTTTATTTCTCCGCAAAACACACGTAGGTGTTCTCCAATGCGGAAAAAACCGCGGGATTTGATTTAGGGACACGCCAAAGCAATTACGAGTGCACGTTTCACGAGGCGTCTTCTCGCGCGCGCGACCCCTTGCGAGGCATAAAAGGTGGCGGAGAGGGCTCTCCCACAGGAGGGATGGAGTTTGGCTTTGTGCGGGATCGCGGCGGCGTTGAAGCCGACAAAAGATAAGCCGTTATTTATAACCCGGCTTAAGGACCGCCGCGAAAGGCGGGGACGAGTTTAGAGAAAATAAAATCACTTGGAAATCGCGAATCCCCGTGCGCACGATGCTCTCCACATGTCCTCGTCCACCTGTGTCGCAGAATAGAACAATACGCGAAAGGGTATTTTGTGGGAATTATTCTCGTAATACGCACAAAGTGCAAATAAACACGTACAGCATATTTTAAGTTTTACCGATAATAAACTTATCTCTAATTGTACGTTAAAAAGATATCACGCTATTTTAATTAAACCTAAAGACACGTAATTGCTAAAAAATTAGAAATTGATTTAAGTTTAGTTATTATTTATTCACTGTCAAACTTAATTCCTAAAATAGGAATATTAATTTAAAATTTTTAATGTATGCAAATTACACACGTATATCTCAATACATGTCTTTTCCATTTTAATTAGTATGACTTGCCAATAATACATATTTTTTTTCAACGCATCTCTGAAAAGTTTAAATCAAATCCATTTATCCGTGTTTCTCCAAACCCTTCCATCGTTCGCCGCTTCCAGCGACTTCGCTGCCAGCAAGCCATATTCCGGTCATCGACGCGGCCATCGATACCCACCACCCCCTGTATACGTGTCGCGGACGGGTGTGTACCCGCGAAAGCAACAAAGTTCATTCCGTCGCTCTCGCTTCTTCCCTAAAAACGCGCCCCACCAGCCATCCGCTCCTCACCCACTCAACCCCCTTTTCGTTCGCTTCGGAGCCACCGGAGCGTAGTCCGAAGATCCGAGCGCAGACGGCGGAGATACCTAAAGATCCGTCTTCGACGTTACGCCGCTGCCGGTGGTTGGGGGTGGCGGACAGGGGCGTCGCCGCCGCCGCCGCCGGTGGCGGGGGTGGCGAAGACGCGGGGGACCGTGTGGGGGGTCGAAGCTTCGAGTCTGCCAGAGCCGGTGCCAGCCTCCCTCCCTCATCCGCCTGTGGGTGGGTGGTGTGGCACCGGCTCCTCGAACTGATCAATACCTGAAACACCGCGAGGTATCGTCCCGCTATTTCCGGTGTCCCAGCGCGGCCGGAAATGAAGGCGTTAAAAATATACTCCAGATAGCGGCGCCGGTATTATATCCTCTCCGGTACAGGTGCCCTCAATAGTGACGGAGGAACCGATCTGCCGGCGAGACGTTTCGCGACGGAGGAACGTTGACCGGGATGAGTTGTACTGCCACAGCAGCTCGGAGCGACGGGGGTGGAAGAAAGCTCGAGTAAGTAAACGACTTTAACCATTTTATCGGGTGTGACGATTAGAGGGAAAACAGATAGCTGTCATCTTCTGGTCCTCACAAAACAAAAAATGATAATCATTCAGTATTTTGTGGTAAACACACAAATCTTTTTTTGACGAGAATTGAAGCTCGTGAAGCAAGCTTTTGCCATGCAAAAGAACGTTATTTGACTCTGTCGAATTGTTCTTTATAATTTCTGTTTCTATGTTTGATCCTTTAATACATATATATCTGTATTTTACATAATGTTCTTTTAATTATCTCGATATAACTATAAGCCGCGCAACTATTTATTGGTACAAAACTCTAGTCACTACTTAGTTGTTACTCGCAGTTATCTTATTTATTTTGCCGATTACGAGCTTGCGATCAATCAGATGATCGTTATTGGCGCGTACTGTACAATCGCCCGGGTGACGGCTCTTTATCTGCGAAGGCCTGGCCTGATCGACTTTTAATTATAGCTATCTGCTACCTGGTTTACTGGTGTACGGCGCGCAAGGGTGAGCGCGAGGAATCGTCGCGCCGAGATGATCGATCCCGAAGCCATTCTCGCCGCTGGAATCTTCATTTCGCGGCGGTTTCAACATCTAACACGAATTCGATATTGCGTGAATATTCACAACCGCTATCGCGAACCCAATTGTATAGATTAAAGAGCGAGGTATACAGTCAAAGGAGAGCCCGGCATTTTGTTATGAAATACGTAATTACGGGAAATCGATATACGGGGAATCGATTTTCAATTATTGTATTTATATATGGCTGTTAGACAATTCAATTATCATTAGGCCGTGACTATAATGCGTTAACAATTTATTTGTCATTTCATTGTGTTTAAGCATCGGATAATTAAGCAGTCATTATATTTCGTGATAACTGCATTACTCTTCTGACGAATAAGCAACAAATTGCCAGAAAACTTGATCCTCCAAATTCCGATCTCGCAACAAACCTAATTTTACGAATAAAGCAAATTATATCACCCTCTTGCTAAATATTTATTTTTCACGACCCTATGAAATCGCGCGTAAAGGAAGGTTGCTCGCGAAAAATCTGCGGATATCTGTTGAGCCGAAGGGCGTGACCACGAGTGCGACGGTGAAACTCCGGATTTGCGAAATCACGGCGAAGGGGTTGGTTTAGTATCAACAGGTAGAGCACGTCCTCTTCCCCACCGGATAAGCCCAGGGCTAAGCGCCGGCGCTAGCTAAACCTCTCGCACCCTCCCGAGGGTGTGACCTGCCCTCGCTATTGGCCCGACCGGACGTGTGAAAAAGAGAACGAGTCTGTCCTGCGCGGATAAGGTCTTTTTAAATCCCTCTCTCTGAGGGGTGGAGCCTTCGGCCGAGCTTTCTCACCGCGATCCGTGCGAATAATTACGAATTACTTGCTTTCTCTGCACAGATGCACGACCAAATCACATAGATGGTTTAATCTTAAATTAATTTGTGTCATTGATTGATATTAACTCTTTCAGACCTATTTCTATTACATAGACACATCGGAACAAGTGCTCCACATTAAGAATCTTCATTAATCTTTTTTACTGGGCAATTTATCCACTGGTCTCTTATTACCGCAATAAAGATCTCATTCGAGTCTTATGAATTTCAGATTACTAAAAATGTCGTTCTTTCTCGCGACTTTTTTTAATATGATAAATTTAACTATGCAATTAAAAATTTCAATTAAGATTGACTTTTTCCTTTGCATTTAAATAGTTTGACGATTACAGATATATTATATTATAGCTTCTTATTATGGAGATCAATTCCGGAAGTGTCACAGACGATTCACATTATATCTAGTAATCGCACAATCGTATATGTATATTATACACGGAGAAATAGTACATAAATATAACGAATTCATTTGATCTAACTACTTTCCTGCATTGGACGCCGCGTCGGAGAGAAGAAGTCGCAGATACGATCCTGTCGGATAAAAAAAGACACAACGAAGAAAGACCATAATGCGGCGACAGCGTCGTCGAGGGGAGGTAGGGGAAAATATCCGCATGGGTCAGCCGAGAGAAGCTTAGACCGCGGAGATGCCCGCTTCAATATCGGCTTTCGGGATACTTAAGATATTTATCTAATGTCTTACATTTTCCGCGGCCCTGCTCATTCAGATTTCCATTCATGTCTCTCCTCCGCGGAAAACCTGTTTCTCCGCGGATTTTCGACGGAGCGCTCGCTTCGACCTACGTCCGAGCTCGTTAAAATATCCGCGTCTCAATAATTTAGCGATGCTATAATACCAATATTGAAAAATTGATGATATTAAAGCTTGGAAGTTACGGACGCGCGTAAAAATTCAGTTTACAACGTCTTTGAGTATTAATAATTATAATTGTACATTAAGCATGACATGATTAATATTAAACCGCCATTGAGAAATTATTGATTGAACAATAAATTTATATAAAACGTGAATGTAAAGTGATAAATGAAGCGTCTCTCAACTCGACAAGATCGGCTCGTTGTCGGCACGAACAAACTAGACCGACATCTCGGATGCCACGCATCCTGCTGCGTTCCTACACGCACGAACCATCACGTAATTGCAGGTGCATTCGCCACTCTATCTTTGTTCGATTCTCTCTCATTTTTTTCCCCATTCTAACGCGCTCGACACCTCGACACGGCGGTCTGGTTATCTTACGGAGATACCGTGCGACGTATACCCTGCGTTACTTATCAAAGATAACTACTAGCTCAGTGCTCTTAGCACGGTTCGGGGAACCGGTGCGCTCGGTCATCGATTCACGAGCGAAAGGATTTTCGGGCTGAGCGACTTTCTGTCCGCCTCGCAGTTTTCCGCCGTAAGTACGTGACGAACATTTCGACCGTTGACAATGCGCGATCGGGCGCCCGCAAATATCGTCCCGATAACGGGGTCAAATTGAATCGCGCGAAAATGTGGGCTGCGCGCGATTATTCGATCCGATTCGCCTCGGTGATGTGAAAAAAACATGGAGGAACGATCGATGAGACATCGCGGCGTGTTTCTTCCGTCGCTGATCACGTGGCTGACAATTCTGTCAATCGCGAGATGTCAGAGCATTTGCCCTACTAGGTGCCTGTGCCATCTCACCGAAATACCTAGGACCGTCGAGTGTTCGAAGCAAGGGTTACAGACATTTCCTGAAAATATTAGTGATGTGGTGAGTACATCTGCGATGACTAATATGACCCCCCTTTCTTACCGGTTTCTTTTTATACATCTCATTATAATTAAATATAAGATAACAATTGACTTATTGGATGTTATCGCGTCCTCGTAAAATAAAATAAAATAGTAGTTTAATCGATAACGGAAAAAATATATACTTGATAAAAATTATGAAGAAGATATGCTCTCAAGATGATTAATCATTTCAACGGTGCACTCTGAATTTTGACTAATATATTCTTCTAGATTATCATCAAATTCGTAATAAATCGTTTAATTACTGACTTAACTTATTTCTTCTGCGGTAGGTCGAGCACTTGGATCTGTCAAGCAATCTTTTAAGTGAGATCTCCGACGAAATTAACCGGCTGACCGAGCTGCAGTACCTGAATCTGGCCAAGAATCAGCTCACTTCCCTGCCGAATAATCTTGAAGAATTAAAAAACCTTCGTAGACTAGATCTATCGGACAACGTTATCATAAATACGGCAGATATTGCTTCCATTAGCCAATTACCGTCCCTGGCAGTTCTATACATCACAAGGAATCTATTACCTGACTTGAAAGGGCTAACCAGCGAAGTGCTTCAGGCACTGGATGCCGGCTATTGCCGTATGTATCATGATAGTCACAAGTATAAAATATTTATTACAGGGATTTATAAAGCATTCTTCAAAGGCAACTTTTACGGATATCCAAAACGCCAAATTTCTTTGCAAAATACATTAATGTTGTAATAACAATTAATATGAAAAAGGACCGTCATTCATGCGCATATTCTAATTTAGCAACATTGTTTAACACGTAAATTTAATGATACGAAAATTTGTCTGTTTTTTTCCGCAGAAATATATGTACAGAATTCTAAGAATTGATTGACATATACGTATGCATTAGGCTAACAAAAGCTTTATGTGTTTCAGATATAAAAGAACTTGGCAACGAGTCCTTGAATGGACTGTCGGCGCTGACCACTCTGAGTCTCGCGGGAAATCCGCTGAAGAACATTCAAACGCCCGTCAGCAAGACGCTGCGATGGTTAGACATGTCTGATTGCGTCCTAAATTATCTCTATCCAGACACTTTGAGCGGATTTCCAGAACTGGAAGAGCTACGACTGGTCAATAATCCTACGTTGGTGTACAGTACACGGTAATGAAACTTTATTCGATTGTAATTTTAGTTTGTACCGGAAGTCATCGAAGAAATCGTGTAATCTAGATTTTATTAAGCAAGAATCCTTAATAAGAATTTTACGAATAACGAAATGTATTGCTCGTTTGCAGGCATTCGACCCTACAGCACTTAAACCTAAAGAAACTCGATGTATCGAGATGTAACCTCGACCGACCCGGTCTTCATGGTCTCCCGTCGTTGACGCAGGCTCGCCTCTCTCGCAACACAATTCGTATACTGCCAGATCGTATTTTTGCCAGAAACAAGCAACTGACGCACCTGTACCTGAACGCGAACAGCTTGGAACGACTGAACGACAGTACGCTCGAAGGTCTGTTAAAACTTCAGGTGCTGGATCTGTCCGCGAACGGTCTCGAGGAGATTCACACGTTGGCGTTCCGGGATAACATCGATCTCAGGCTCCTGAATCTTTCCTACAACTCTCTACACCGATTCCCGGATCTGTCGTCCCTCGCCACGACGCTGGACCTGTCCTACAATCTGATCAGCCGCCTCAGGGCGGACTCTCTGGAGGAAATGCCCAGAATCAGAAGCCTGAACTTGAAGGATAATCATCTACAGTCCTTGCCGCGCGGCTTAAATTCGAGGACGTTGAAAATACTAGATGTGCAGAGGAACAGGCTCGTCGAGCTACACAACGACAGCTTTGCTAGATTACCGTCGTTGCAAAAGATCGACTTGTCAGGTATTAATCATCCCTCGAGTTATTTCTGAGAAAACAATATTACAAAAAAGATATATCTGATTTCTATGGAAGTTGATTATCGACAATACGATAATAAGTCGTAAAAGAAACAGAATTTTCTAATTAAAAATCCAAATAACGGTTCAAATACCGATAAAATAATAATTTTGAAATTTACTTTTTCCCGTAATTATCACTTTCGTTTTATTTTCTAAAGACCTCGATAGAATCTTTTGCCTGCGTTTTAATTAATTAATTACCTTGTAGGAAATCGTTTGACTGAGGCGATAGATCCCGACATATTTCGAAACAGTCTAGACTTGGCTGTAGTCAATTTAGACGATAATCCATGGAGATGCGACTGTACGCAGCTCTACTTCACCTACGAGTACTTAACCGATCCTCCCCCCAAAACTGTGGGATCGACTTTGATCTGCCAGAGCCCGGCGAACGTTTCCGGCTATTCCTGGGAGACCGCGTGTTTCGACGAATGGAACACCGACGTGTATTACAACAAAGACAGAACTTGGGGGATGGTGATGATCAGCTTGCTCATCCTGGTCGTCCTATGTGGTAGCGTGGTGTCGATTAAGCACACTCTGAAGATAAAGAGAAGAATCTTCGAGCAGAGGCAGCAGATGGAATTAGCAGAAGAGAGAGAAAGATTTCGACTTTTGCAAAGGAGGTGAGGGCGCTTTTTCAAATTATTAATTATTAAATTTTCTGTATACATGTGCAAAATGTATCTGAAAATATTTCATTGTGCGGCGCTTGAATAAAATCGATAGGCGTGTTGTCAGAACGTTGTGCTGAACGTTCAATGATATGATTATTTAAACGGGATTGACGTTTGTAATTTAATACCCGCGTTGCTTTTACAATATTTTTCAACGTACATAAAATTAATAATTAAAAAAATGTATGCTAGAGAAGAGGAGCACCTACCTGCAACAGATAAGACAGATATCTGTCCAGAACTACAGATTTACATTACAATTTCGCAAGTTGGTACATTATTCATGACTTTAAAGTATCATAGAGTGCGTTACCGACGTAGTCGTGTTTTTAAAAAAATTTAGCAGAAACTTTTAAATAAATATCATAAGAATTTTTTAATTATCTTCCAACCTCTAAATTGCGCTACAAATAATACATCGTTTCTAGCTGCACAAAGCGCGATGAAATAAAATAAAGACTCTAATTTGACTGTATTTACAGAAATAGGCGTTTAGAGCAAGAAATAAACGAACTCGAGATTCCAGAGGAGACCAGAATTAATCCTTTAGAATTAGTCGGCCCGCCCAGCTACGAGGAAGCGGTCCAGATGCCGAGAATGGCTCGTTCTATGGACGCTTTGAACGAGATCTCCATCGAAAATGGCACTTTGCGCGCCATGAGCTCCGTGGATAATCTACGGACGAAGAAGAGAAGAACGAGGAGACCTCGGAAACGGACACAGAGCGAGGACGATCTGCTGAGACGAGAGGAACGCCGGCAGGAACGGATCAGAAGGGAGAGGAATAATTCCAGCGGCAACATATGCGACACGGATCAACCGAATAACGCAAATCCCAGGATTCCCAAGACATCCTCGGCGCGCAGAGCCGGGAGGCACGGCGCCGTGGACGAGGCGATCGAGTCCAGCAGTAGCAAGGACAGGCCGAGGCCGCAGACTCCCATCTCGATGAGGAAGCGAAAGAGAAGACAGGTGTTCAGGGACGAGTATGTCACCGACGACGAAAATTCCGACGTCCAGGTGATGAGTTATTCCAACCGATCCATCGTCATCAAGGAGCTCAAACGCGAGCCCAGGGGTGGCAATAGAGAATCATTCGTGGAACGCGAATCTTAAAACTGTTTCGATTGTAAATTTATACCAAAGCGTATAATAAATCTTTTTTTAGTACTTTAATAAAAATTTAATAAAAATATGAAAAACGAGAGAAACGTAGATTTTCAGCATTCTCATCGCACTTATCGCGCAAAACGTGGCTCTTTAATTTCTAAATTGACTTTGCTGACACGAAAGTCCGTTTCCGAGTGGTACGATCTAAATCAACGCTAAATCAACAGAGTAAGTACGGACTCGCGATAACATACGTCAGTTTGCGCGATAACACGAAGGTTTTATCTTGTCAAACCGGTTTTTTTCTCCCATGTTAAATACACATATATTGCCCAGGCAAGATTAGTAATCGAGGAAATGACAAATGAGACGGCGAGCCAATAGTAAAAGGTTTACTCTGAAGAAGAGCAAAAGTACAAGCGTATATAATCTTCTTGGAATACTGTCTCCTCCGTCGAGATTCTAACTGTAATAACGTCAGATTACCGGTTTGCATGTATCGGAGACGGTTCGATCCTAAATTACAGTAATTTCTTATCAGTCTGAAAAATCACGATTATAGTTATGAACTAATCATCCATCATGTTAATGTATCATTTGCGACAATATGTAAGAGAGGCGGTGAACGGCAACGTACATAGATTATGAATTATTAAATTATTAAATATATCTAGTATGTATTTAGCAATACCCAGTAATTCATCACACCGCCCACTCTGCAGGGTGATGAATTACTAGGTATTGCTAAAAATATATATACTAGATATTTAATAATTTAATAATTTATATAATCCGTGCGTATATTGCCGTTCACCGCATCACCGCCTCTTTTATTGTCACTTATGCATTTATCGCCTACCTGCGTGGCATCGTCTGCTTATTATGGAAAAACGTAAAACAATTTAAGATGTATATGAATTTTCATTTAAATTTACAGGATCTAAATTTACAAAGCGATTATTAAATATACATTTGTACATGTATAAATAGGATATTGATATGAGAGACATATATTTCGCATTTCTTCATTATTTGTTTCTTCGGTAAGTCGACATAAGCTGTGCTTTCTTCAGGCGCCGAGCGTCGTTGGATATAGTTATGTAAAAAATATATAAAAGAAATCACGTGTATAGTACGTCGGTGACGTGGGGTTTCGTGAGCACGAGAACAAAGCGAGGTCAAAGATTACCGGTGACGCACACGATTAAAAGTAAATGATGATATCAACAAAATAACGCTCTCTTTTATTGACCAAAGGCTGAACATATAAATAAAGTCTTACAATCTTCGCTGAGCTCCTTATTTTCTTATCGCTAAGTTAAATCCAACGAATGCGTTATCGTTGGGACAAGTTTCGATCTGACGGGAGTCCGCGCTTATCTTAAAAATTAAATCATATACGCCGTAACAGCATTCTCGACACATTTTGACTTAAAAGAATCATACGTAAGGAATAATAGTCGATAGTGCGTGGATAATATGATAAAACACATCGCGGCGCTTTGTCACGCCGCCGCTCACAGTTACGTGACGTGTCCATTTAACTGATAATCACGCGACGGAGTGTCGTCACATACACGAAAAATCTCCGTCCGTCTCTTTATTTGCGCCGTGCGCAACGAATAAATACATTAATGCACATGAAAAATAGCGAGTCGCTGCCTTTCTGAAACGTATGTGCGTGCCTCTAAAGTCGCGAGGGAATCGTGTCCGTTACAAGAGAAGAATAATGCGATAATAGAATATTACGTATATATATTGTCTCTGACGTGAATAATGGGTCCTATAACGTTAGCAGTATATTGTCAAATCGTTCATTAAACGCTCGCACTCCGTATAGCTATCCGTACTACAAGCTGTCCCAAAGGTCATTATTCGTAATTGGCAAATTCTACCTCTCATTGGAATTACAAATCTCTTCGCCAAACCGCGTACAAACGTGTCACACGTAAAACGCCGCGCTAAATACTGCGAGATACGCGTTGGCAAATAATCTGTAATTCGATCGAAGAACGGCGTAAGGCCGAAAACGGTGTGTATTAATCCTCGATGGTTCGTGCGTAGAAAAATTATGGCAGAACTGGAATGCTCATCGACGCCTGACGTACGGCGAACACTTTGTCGATCCTCGATTAATCCGAGGATCATCCTCGCGATGCGATTTCGCGCGACAACGAATACCTACCGCGGAATTATCGACGTCCTCGCTCTGGCGCTCGCAGGACACGCGAGAGGCCCGTTTAGGAAGACTGACTAGTGTACTGCGGTGTTAACTTCGAACGTTACTCCATCCGCGGAACTCTACGCGTATGGCATAGATACGGGATGTCTAAAATATCGCGTATTTTTCGTTCAATTAAATTGAGGGAAAAAACAGTTGATTTGATAAGAGTAGCTCCGTGAATTGTAAGCGATAAAAGTCGTAAGATTTTGACAATGGAGCTCTTCGAGTGTAGCTATTAAATAAGAGAATATCTTTATTTTAATTCTTTTAAAGATGGATTTGCTTAAACAATTTTTAGTTAGTCACCAAAATTTAACTTTGAAAATTAACAAAAAATTTCATAAAATGTGATTTTAAATTCTAATTTTAAAGAAGCTTTGCATTCATACAAGTGAAATAAATAGATAATTTAGAAATTATCAATCAATGTTAAAAAAATTTATTTTTTTTTGCATCTCTTATGTGTAAAATAAAAGTATTTTTAATTTAAATATATATTCATAGCGCTTTTTATAAGAGATTACAATAATAATTATTTTTATGGATGAAGAAATTACTATATATGTGCATTAATTCCAACATTTCTTGACTGTAATTTCTAACTTCATCTATTTATTTTACTTATACGTATACAAAGTTTCACGAAGATCAGAATCTACGATCTCGCGAAGTTTCCTTAAAAAAAGACCTAGTCGAATAAAATGATTTCATCATAAATGAAAAAGAATACGCGATAGCCGAAGGACATCCTGCACGGCATACAGTTTCAGCAAATATATACATATAGCATTTCGTGCGTCCGATTGTTCAACGAAGCGGCCCGAGGTTACATCTGTTCCTCAGTCACCTTTCGCACACTTTCAGCTTCCTGCCGAAAACAATAGTCCCCTAGCCACTGTCCGCGCGTGTATGGTCTTTGACTCGGCTGATCTTTCTTTATCACGAAAATCCATCGCGAGAAGTCAATTTGCGTGCAATCCTAGGAACAACGGCGTTATTATAAATCACATCTGGGACCTGTCGCATTTGTAAAGAGAAAAAAAACTCTTTTCCCTCATTTGTGCACCAAATATATTTGTCTCTCAATTACGTTCGACAGACGAGCACGTCGATCGGTCGACATAACGTTCGTTATTTCGCGTAGATTCTCTCCTCGGGACACTGCTTCATGGCGTCTTGACTAGATTCTCACCAGCCATTGTTCGCGTGATGAGTATGGGCGTCTTTGGCACACTATCGGGAATCTCCTGCAAGGTGATCTTCACTCTTTGGGCCCCGGGGCTGAGCGGTGGCCCATTGGGCTCCGAAGCGTTGTGATTCGGGGTCGGTCCG
Source organism: Temnothorax americanus (assembly GCF_048541705.1). Lineage (NCBI taxonomy): Eukaryota > Metazoa > Arthropoda > Insecta > Hymenoptera > Formicidae > Temnothorax > Temnothorax americanus. Next base: position 1,725,172 of record NW_027509286.1, read on the forward strand.
TTGGTCGTCGCCATCGAGGTGGAAGGCAGCGGGTTTCTATCCTCCAAGAAGTTCTTCCTCAAAGAATTCACGTCAATACGAGGTCTCTCCTCTCTCACCTCGTTGTCCTGCGAAATTGCATTTTCGTCCTGCGAAAGTCGCTTTCTGGGCGGTTTTACGGGCTCCGAATGATCGACAGTGCCATTGAGACGCGGTACTTCTTGCGTTTGATGACGGTCATCGTCGTGGACCTCGTCAGTCTTCGCGTCGTCGCCAGCGGATTTGACCTTCACGAGAGGATCGCTCTCGAGTTCCGTTACGTAGGGCGTGTTCTCCTCCTTCTTTGGCTGAGTCGAATTGTCGCCGTGCTCCAGCAGAGACTTCTGTATCTCCTTCATCTCGGTGCCGGTCTCTACGTCGGGCGCTTTCCTCTTTCTGCATATCTCACCCCTGTACGCGGCGAAACCGATCAGCGCCGCGACAATGGCGAGCAGGACGGCGAGAACGACGTACGAGCCCATGCCTTTCTTGGACTGTTTGGGCGAAGATACCGCTTGTTCGTTATTATCTCTATCCATGATGTTACCGGATTTAGAATCGTCGATCATGTTAGGAGGTTTCAACACTTGTACGTCGTTGATTTTCGGATCGGGCGGTACGATTTTCGTGGTAGCTTCGGTAGTGATTTTAATGTCGGACTCGACCGAATGACTCTTGCTGGACACGATTGGCTCCTCGGTGGCCAGTTTAGTGGACGACACATCTATAAACTGCTCCTCCTCAAGATCTGGGTCACTGGTCTTCGACGTAGTCGCGGAAGTTCCTGTGAAGCTACCAAAAACCATGTCCCATAGAGTTCCCGGGAAGAACGACGATTCTTCATCGGTATCAGCTTTCTTGGTCTCCTCCTCGTCGTAATGCGCTCCACCGGCACCGGATCCTTCGCCGGAACCTTCGTCCCCATCGCCGGAGGCCCCGGGTGGATAAAACAGGGCATCCTTGATGTCCTCTTTGTTCCGCGACATCTCGGTCGTGGATGCTTGCTCCTTCTTGTCTTCATTGTCAAAGAAAATTTCTTCTTCTTGCAGGGAACTCGTTGTCGCGTCGGTAGTGATTTCTTTCGAGATGGAAGATTCTGCGGAATCTACCAACACGGTCGGGAAAGGAGTCTCGACTTCCGGTTCTCCCGGCTTCTCCGACGTGCTGTTACTGACCTCCGACCCACCGTCCTCTTCCTCATCCTCTTCATTGAGCTTGTCAAACACATCTCCGGATCCTAGATCCGGCTCCCCGGATCCCTCCGCTTGATCGTTCTGCATCTCCCGATCCTGCTGCTCGAAACTGCAGATGATCGCCGCGTTCGGTTTCATCAGCGACGTGCCCTTCATGTTGTCGGGGCCCGCGCATACGACCTTCTTCGATATCGTCACGCCCCTCTGCGCGATAAGATCGCGGACTTTGAGAGTGGCGCAGTTGCACTCGAGCGGATTACCGTGGATATCCAGGTGCTTAAGATTCTTCAGGCGCGCCAGGGCGGGCGGCAGTTGCTGGATGGCGTTTTTCCGCAGGTTCAGACTTCGCAGATGGGTCAGGCCCTCCAGAGAGGCTAGCTCCAGGTACTCGATGCGGTTGTCGCCGAGATTGAGACTTTTCAAGTTACTTAAAGTTCGAAAGCTTCCTGGTTCGATCTTCTTCAGATCGCCGTCGGATAGGTCGAGATGCCTGAGGCTGGTCAGATTGTTAAGGAGACTCGGGACTAAAACGTCTCGCGCGATCGGAGCGGTCAAGGACTCCAGACCCTGCGTCTCGATGTGCTTGAGGTCCTCCAGCTGGTCGCACCACGCTGAAGTGCTGTTCTCCAGTTTGCAGAGCCCGTGGGTCCATCCCGAGTGATATACAAGGATCAGGACGAACGACAGCAGAGGCGGTGTTGCTCGCATCTTTCGATCTGATTTACCTGCAACAAAGAAATCGCGTGATGATATGCATATGTGTTCGTTATTTGTTACTGAACGAAGAGGTTTTATGTCACTAGATAAATATCTATAATGAAGATAACATTGAGATGCGTCGCGCGTTTAGAAGATAAACGGATTATGTAGCTCGCTGTGTCAGGGACGAGTACGAGCGTCACGTGGGGTCGTTCGTAACGATAATTATAAATATTTTCGTATGTTAACTCCACGCGTCGTGGAATCGAAGTGAACGCTGCGTACCGAGATGGCCGACGTGAATTGACCACCGAAAGGAGGTCAACGCGGCGGGTGAGAGAAGTGGACCTTTAAGAGCTAAATTGGATACACGCACCGTGTGTATCTGAAGATGCTAAAGATAAGCAATTATCAGAAAGTACGATGCAGAGTGTGCATCCACTAAGGAAACGTTACTCATCGCGCGCCGATTTCCGGTATAACTTTTCGTAATAGCGAGCAAAACCTATAGCTAATTATTGCTATTATACGTTGTACTTTGTAATATCCTGTAATCGCACACGCGAATAGAACGTAATTTTCACGGTCCATTCAAGCAGACCGTGAAGGAAAGTAATGAAAGTAAAACGTCCCGGGCTGGCTTTAATAAGGCAATGATTATCTAAGGCCTGCAATTAGTACACACGCCCAGCCCGACGGTAATTACCGCCGTTGTAGCACCTGCAAAACATCCCGGTCGATCTTAGTCGCGCGTGATACGTTCGGCACTCAATTATGCCGACCAAGTTGAAAAGCGATGGCGTAACGCTTGATAAACCCTGGCATCATCCAGCCAATCCTTATCAGCGTATTATCATTGCCTCGGCAATCGTCAATGTGAGGCAGCAGATAAGAGGCGGTACAGTTTGTACGATAAAGTAAGAATTAACTCGTGAAAAGGTGCCGATCATTAAGGGCTTAATATTTCTGTTAGCCGCTGTAATAACTCGCGTACATCCTTATTGAGATATATTTTATAAACATATATCTTTCGCCCATACACACACACACACACACACACACACACACACATTTCGAAATTTAAGAGAGTAAAAATATTAAAACCGAATAAGTAACATTTACTTTGCCAGTCAATAATTAACCCAATTAAGAATTTAATCGACTATACTGGCAATGATTATAATCGTGGCAACGATCGTGACAAATATTACCTCATCCTGGCTGAGGTAATATTTTTCGCAATAAATTTATTTAATTAAGATGCTTATATTATAAGCATCTGAAATTACATCAACTTTAGAATGACTAGAATCTTTGGTCGAAACGCGGTGACGATTTGTTATAATCATTGTCAGTACAGTCGATTAAATTATTAATTAGTTAAAAAAATTAGTATACAAATCTTTTTTGCTGATTATATAGTTCCAGAAAAAATATTTTCCTTCGACCAATATGTGAAATATAATTATGTACAAATAGAAAACATGTAAATGTCAAAGTTCGCGCATATTAAGATAGCTATTCCAGCCGTTCTGTAACTAACCGCCTAGAGCGAGGTATAAGATCGTCGTGTCGGGCTGAACGAAGAAAATTTATCAGTCGAGCAAGCCTCTTTTTCACCGTTTCAAATACCTCTTTGGAACGCTAAACCGCTACGACAGGCGGTTCTATACATAGGAAGACGAAGGGCGAACAGTTTCGGCATGTCATTTGCATTATTTTGCATACTGTCCGGCGGTGTCCGCATAACGGTGACGTCATTTCCAACTATAAACAGCCGAGTAAAAGAAGGAAAGAAAGGCGATGCGATGGTTCGCGCGCCGCGATCGCGCAACGACGTGCATTGAACTCGCATGACCGATCGTAATCGCGTTAATTGGCCGGCTGCATGCGCGATTCGACGGTGCGATTCTTGCGGTGCATTAATAACTCTGACCGCGGGATTGAAATAAATGTCCCTCGCTATCAATGAGATAAAGCAAATAATGGATTTTATTGTGCTTGTTGAAGATACCGATAAGCCGATACCCCGGTTTCTCACCGTTGCGTAATCGGGCTCGAAATCACGCGCTCTCACCTCGTGATTAACGATCGGTACCGCGTAATTAATGAAAAAAATTAGTAGATCAAATTAGATTAGTATTAACAGAAAATACATATTGCGCAAATATCACGTATCAGCTATAATAGATACGCGATGACTAAGCAATAATAAAATATAGAAAGACTTTTTTTTCAAACATCCAATGCATAACTTCAATTCTAAAAAAAAAATTTTAATATTAAATTTGTCATGTAAAAATGTCGACGAGTTTTTTCTTTTTCCAATTTTTACCGTCGAGAGAATAAAAATTCGAAAGAAGAATAATACGAAAAATTTAACGCAGACTTTTATGTTGAGGCTGATCGCAAAGCATTATATTTTTTGCACGAAAGATCTGAAATAATTCGTGATTTTATCGAAACAAGAGCGCGTGGTTTGCGTTTTCCGGCGTTTTAATCTTCGAATGAATGTAATGGCCCTCGAGATCTACGCACGGCAATGTAAAGACATATGTTTTACGCGATCGCGTGGGTAGAGGCAGGTCATGGCCAATGGGCTCGAAATCTCGGGGGACGAGTTGCTATCCCGGGCTTCGGATATGCGTCCACGCTTTGTGTAACCAATACGTATGTTACGCGTGTGTGTGAGGTTTGCAAAGAGCTACTTCCTGTAATTCTACGAACGAGGCTTTCGCATAAAAGTGGCATGGTATGGTATACGGATGTGCCACGCGGTACGGATAGCTGACGTGAAAGCTTTTTTCGAGCTTAACAGTCTTTTGGCTTCTTAGAAAAGAAAGAGACTCGCACGTTTGTATAATCGAAAGTAACAATGACGGAAAAGTTACGTCCTTTCATTTGCGAGAAACGTTCATTTTAAGTTACGTCAAGGTGTTTACGTTTTGCGAAAGACATTGACGATATGCTAATTGCAAATACAAACATGGCAGTTAATTGCGGAAAGTCGGTCAATACACATATCCATTTATCTCGCATGCAACAGCTAAATTTTATTTTATCGGCTCCAATTAATCCACGATAAATCATTATTAATCAGATATTAATCATAATCGTGATGAAATATTATTATTATGGTCATGAGAAATTACGTAGGTATTTAGCCTCCTCCCTAAGTGTCATGCAATCGATAGAGTATCTTAATCGGTCACTTACGACTCGTTTATTCAGACGTGGTTTCGGCAACACCGCGATCTCGAGGGCATCTGCAACACACACGAAACAGACGAGTAAATTCCCACGTTAAGTATACTCCTTGATTGAGCGCGATTTAATAGCAAAGAATCGCCGACGTATCGGTAAGATCAATAATCGATTTGTCTGATCGTCGAGCAAATATCTAATAGAAAATCAATTGCGACAATCAGCATTAACGAATGATAAATTAATTAGCTGTCTGGACATTTCTATTCTAACATATGCGCTCCTTCGTTTCTTCGTCGCATCGTACGTCACTTACGCAGCATTTGTCTCTCGATCGTGGCGCGCGCGTACTTAGTCGCTTTTATCGCACGCGAGCGTTTGCGCGAGCCATGGAAAGTTGTTCGCGACGATTCTCGCGGTGTAACCGCAGTATCATTTCGCGAGGAATTTCACGTGTTCGCATTCCCGATCCCGGCATGTATCTACCTACCAGCATGTATCTACCCAGTGATATTTCAGTAATTTAGGAGGATTTAATTCCTGTGCCAAAATAACACGCCTTTTTAAACAATCTATTCAAGAAAAATTATTTAATAACACTTAAAATTCTTACAATTTGTGTGTGTGTGTTCTCTCGATATATTTCGAACTGTAAAAAAAAATAAGAAATTACATTAAATATAAAAAAAAAACGATAAACTTTTAATTGATATTTTATTCGCTTCAACTGGCTACATTTATTATTAGATACTGTTGTCACGATGTCTCGACCATTGATTTTGGTCCCTTTTAAGTGCAAATTCAAGTCATAAAAGCAGTAAATAGACAAATGCTTCTCATGGTTGTTTTTTTATACTTTTTAAAGCATCATTCGGTAATAAAATGTCACCAAACTTTTGCAGAATATAAGTAAATATAGCACTAAATCTTGCTGATGGACTATGTTCCGTCCAAATGTCGAAAATGGTTTGGCGCAAAATGTGAAGTCTCATTCTAAAATTGAGAAAAATATGGAAAGCGCAAATAAGCGCAATCAATTTTTGAATTTTTCAGCCCATCCATCACTGATTACTCCACCGGCCACATCCGCTGTCCATCCTCCGACCTGCGTTTAATCCACCGCGACGACGGCTACACTTTCGTTCTCGTTCCTCCTTCTTCCTCCTCCCCCCTCCTCTCCCGTTGTGCAAGGTTCGTCTCGTGGATTTTTCCCTGTCCCCCCCCCCGTCTGCATCGCGTCGCTGACTCACTTTCCGGCGCGAGATTTCTAGTCCTTGACTTTCCGGCCCTGGATCGTCGCAAACGTTATTACACGGCAGGTTGTAATTATTATTATTATGACAACATGCGCCTATTTTTTCCCCTCCGCATCTTTTCTTTTATGGCCCGCATCCTTCTCGGTTTCGTAATCGCGCGCCGCCGCGTTGCAAAATGTCTCGCGCTCGTGTGCTAGATTCGGCATGCCGGGTTTCTCGGGTTCAAAGAGACACAACGTCGAATCGATTATGTCGTTCAACGTCGTGACATTACGCACATTAATGAGACTTATCGTTATCGCGGAAATACGATTTCTTCGTTTTAATTGGCTATTTGCGCGCGGATAATATCATATTACGCTGCGCGCGGTGAATTATGAATAATTAAATTGAATTGACCGAGATTTTTTTTTTGTAATAAATCAATCAAAGCTGCGTAATCAAGGCTGCACGTGTTTACCTAATCATTCCCTTGAATCTAAACGAGCTCGGTGTTTTCAGAAATTTTAATTATTTATTTAAGTAATTATTTAATTATTATAAGACCGTAGTCGAGCACTGAGAGCTTCCTGTAATCCCCAATGTCGCAAAGAAAAGTCGACTCCAGATGCGAGGGACATTTTGCATGTGTAAGTACTTAGCGCGCGATTTTTTTGCGCGCGAATTCAGCAGAAAATTTGCAACGAGCAGTGTGCACCGAACGTGTGTATGCCTGATGGTTTGGTCACGGCTCGCTTTTTGCCGACTCCGTTCTTAACGGTACCGAGACGCGTCCTCGTGGTCCAGTTCACCACGTGTTTCCAGGGGGGAGCCCAGCGATTCGAGGAGTCATTCCGGCAGGTCGTACACCTCCGTACGGGGGGAAGTTAAAAGCGGCTGCGGAAACACATCGCTCGCCTTCATTCCAGCGATTCGTATTTTAATACGTCCGTCTGTTGACTCCGATCACGCGATCCTTATTTATTCTAATTTAGCCTCATTAACTCGTTGCGTGCGAAACCATAGGCTGCGACGCAAGGACATCGGTCTCCGATTATGTACTCGTCAATGTTCCTCGCGTAGCGATTATTGTGTTTTTCGTGAGATTTTTTGTTCTCGGACTTTCGATTATTAATTAATTTATTAATTTCTCGATGAATTTATCGCTCAAAAATTAGCTTATTTTAAAGCGGACCTAACAAGTGCGTAATTATATAAAAGTAGACGGCGAACATTTCTCCCTCGCTTTATTGCAACGTGCATAAAAATATGCTTAATCATGCGCGCATGAATGGACTATTATTAACGGGTTAATAATATCGTACTGTCGCTGTTAACGAACTCTCTGCTGTAATAAAAACCGCGTATCGTTTGGCATGATATTTCGCGCATAACGGCACTCCGTTCCGACCGATCATCAAGGTCTTTTGTACAACGGCGAATTAATCAATTAGCTGTATTTAATTTCGTTCCCAAAAGAGAGAATCGCAATCGATAAATCATATTACTCGAACATGTAGAGAAGTGACAAGCATCAATCTATCATAATGCAAACGCGATTTTATTGATGACTTTTCTATCCAGTTCTCTTGTTTCTTTTTTCATTCCACATTCTTATGTGTCTACAGTTTAATTTTCAAATCATTCTGTTATCATCCAGGCCGATGTGCGTAAGTAACCAACGTCATCGATCATAAATTGAACTTTGATCGTGAAGTTGATGGTACATTCCACCCGTCAATATAAGATCTCACTGGAAAGATGTTACAGTTAAAGAAATAGCGATACAATCTTGATTCATCTTTAGATTACGGATTATATATTTTTTTATAAATTTGTAATTCTATTCCAGTGATTGATTGTTTAAGCAACGGACAGAAAGAGGAAGAAAAGGTTTTAGAAAAGCTTGTAACATAGAGTGAGAAAGAGAGAGAGAGAGAGAGAGAGAGAGAGAGAGAGAGAGAGAGAGAGAGAAGTAATTTATTGGGTAATCTAAAAGTAGAACACGAGCTTTTGGAGAAAACAAATGAGAATGCAAACATTATTACTTTAGACAAGAAGCAGTGCATTGAAGATACAAGATACGTTTACGCTCTGGACACTTCTCACAACTTTGTTGACTGCCTTAAACTACATTTAGACTGACCCTCGACAATGCTTGCCAAGAATTTCTCACCGGATCGAATTAGCAATTTTGTTGATCAATACACAGAATCTCGCTGTTAGGAATTTATTTACATCGGCAATAAACGAAGTTGCTCGGAAAAACCAAGCATAAACGTGCCTTCATGCGCTCGAGATATGTGGACAGGAAGAACCGGACTGAAGCTCCGGTTTCGAAGAAATTGGAAATACCGTGACGAATTCCGCAAAAAACTCTGGAGTCACGCACGATCGGCGTCACATTGTAAATCGCCGAATGGACGACCGTCGTAAATGAAACGTTAATTGATTTCGGAGCACGTGTACGTATACTTTGATGCAACGTCGCTTTTATCGATCGACAGATATCTGAAATGTGTGTTACGTATTTGGAAACTATTATGTCTCTTCCGGGAATGCTTTTTTGTAACCGATTATTAATTTATGTAGTCTCATTTTCTTGCAGATGATATTTCCTCGTATCATTAGAAATAAAACAAAAAGTCTAAATTACAATGGAAAATCTCACGAATTATCGGTTATCTCATCAAAAACGTAATTTGTATAATCGTTGCATGTAACGTATAAGTAATTTCTTTCTTCATTTTTTAAATTTTTTCCTCGCAAATTGTTGCAAAATCTTGATAAAGATTTGCAAAGTAAAGAACAGATAATAAATTAAAGTAACAACGGTAATGAAGACCGCACCGGACAATTCCCGTCTTTCTCGTGTAAGTAATATCGAAGTACTAGTATCACGCATTCGTGCGAAACGATTACCAAGCCGCAACGCGCCTATACGGATCACGCTATAGAGGCATACGTCAGAGCAAGATAGGTCAATCAACTCGAGTAATCGCGAAAAACAAGATTTCGCGTTGCTAATAAGTCCCTCTAAGATCGCCTATATGACCGGCTCACAATTAGTGCCGATCGATCGGTTCGCGCGCGATAGCGCCGATGGATGCGATGAGACATGATTGCTGTTGGTTCGCGTAAACTTCGAGAAGCGATTGCAAAAGAACGACAGAATTCAGACGGCGACGGGGCAATGGCCATCGGTGACAGGACTGGATGTTGGAACAGGACTTGAATTTATTGATCTTGAAGCCCAGTATACACTCTTACATATCGACATATTTCTGTTTCGCGTTATCTGAGATCTCTCATCGCCTCTTCGCTTATCTTTCTCGAGGAAGATAAATGAGCAGAAATAATATTTGTTGGAAACGGAAGCTAAGATTTCTTCATTGAAAGCTAAGATCTCTTCAAGTCATTCTTCCGACAATCTGTCACATCTTTCACATACGCGATAAAAATTAATCATTCTTTCGCGTTTAAAGCACGCGCATAATCGTACGACTTTCCACGGTGATTGTTGCTCCGATGAAGCTGTTGTCAGATTACCACGCCGTTCGCCATAATTTTTCATAGATTATCGATAGCCAGCGACTGTTCTTATCGCGTTAACGGAGCGAGGACGGACGCGCGAGTGATTCAAGATCGGCCGGGCATCCGTGCGTCGTGCGAAGACCACATGTGGCAGTCGCCGTGACTGAAATAATATCCATTGCCTGCCAATGGAGGCAATTAGGAACAATATCGTCGCGCTGACATACATTTCGCGACGAGACGGCAGGCACGATCTCGTCGCAGGCGTCGCTCAAAAGCCCATTCAAACGAAACGGCGTTTCTAACGTGTTTTCTAACGAGTCGTCGTACCAGTCGTTGAACGCGCTTCGCTATTAGTTGACAGTCCTCCTAACATGGTGTCCTGTCGAACGTCAAGGTTTGTTCGTTGATTGTTTGTCCGTATCGAGCATTCAAAATATATCTTAAGTAAGTCCAAACCGAGTCCGTATGGATAATTTTTTTTGCGTTATTTTATTTCGTTTCTCTTGTGAAATTATTGATTTCACCGTATGTCATCAATCTTTATTTTTATGCTCGCAGTAATAATACCACGATACTTCTGACATGTTTATCTTTCGAATCTATCAATAGTCTATCTTGTTCAGCTTGTCTGCAATGTTTCAAATGTAATTGATCGATTGTATCAATCTTATCTGTATATAATATTTAAATTAGTATAAAAAAAACTAAAAGTTTTTAATCTTAAAAGTACATATATGTACCCTGACGTGAAGAGAATAATATTTTCGCGCGCATTAATCTTTCTCAAAATGCTTTACTGTCGGATATCGAGATCGTCATGTATTAACATATAAAGAGCCGGTCGGCCTTCACTCTTTCATTACGCGTAACTCTTAGTAAAACAGACTTGTCGCGATTTAACAACAGTTTTACAATGGAATTTCTCACAAAGAAAATAATATTTCAATAATTTAAAATTAAAAGATATAAAATTGCTACATTAAACAATCACACACAAACAATATCTTATAAAAATTTATATCTAAAGTAAGATCGTGTTTTTGATCGTACATTACATATAAAATAGTTACAATTAAAAAAGAAATGTGCAATAAGCTAAAGCTTTAATGATAGCTTCACAAACGTTCTTACAAGCAAATTATTTGATTTTGAATAAAAATCTGGCTTTAAATACTAGTGGGATTAATGCACTGGCTGATAATCTTCGTTTATACTCAATTGGTCGCAAGGGTCATTATAAATCCCGGAAACAATCACATTTCGCACCTCGTTGACAACGGTGATGTAACGTTTTGCATTTTCATGTCACGCTTTTATCCGTGATTCGTGCAAAAAGATGCTGGATCTTCAAATATTATTATCGATGGAATTGAAAGAAGTTATTTTGTTATAAGCTTTGCAGTGTATAAAATATAAAATGCATCACTTTTTTTTATCACTTAAACTTTTCATGTTTTGTTTCTCTTTTTATTTATCATTATACTATTTTCTTTATAAACAATCTTTTAAGGACAATTTTATTAAAAAGCAAAAAAAAAATTCGGAATTGCAGTGTTTATAAGCTTTACGATATCTTTTTTAAGTAACAAAATTTTAATTCAAACTTTTTCTTTAACTTTGTTAAGCTTGATACAATTATCGTCAGTTAATTCATTTCTTTCGTCTGATATAAAAAAACGCATGTAAATGAAGATTTGATTAATTCAGGTTCCGCTACTTATTGCAACTGAGTATATAAAATCTTCATTTACATAATTTTCTTACCAATAATCCGGCTTTATTAATTCCTGTAACATGTACTTAAGAACAGGAAAATTTATTTTTATACTTTTGTAAAAAGACGGATACATTTTTATCAGTAAATACCAACCAATGTGTGGTACCTTGATAAGACGCTTATCTCGGAATATAATCTCAAATAGATAAAGCTGAGTAAAAACGCAGTAGGATTTTCATCTCCTAACGCACGATATATTTTACATGATGTTTCCGTGAATATATAAAAATTACGTGATTATAAAACTTATTATACTCTATATCTGTGCTTGTCTGTTTATCTCTATTATTAACACTTTAAATTTGCTAATATTGTAGTATAATTACGATACATGTAATATGCACAATGCATACAACATTTTGAATTTTCTATATCTATAATAATTGGATGCAGTTATATGCAATAAGGAACCACCAAACACCATTTTCGTGATTTTTAGTTCTGTATTGTAAAGTGAACTCGACACGTGGACAGGAGATATTTTCTAGAAACGTATATAATACATAAAATTGTATTTGAGAAGAATTATAATTTTGTCATAATATTGAGATAACGTTGGCGTTTTATTTCTAATGTTTCGTGGAATTTGCTCTAGCGAAAAAGTAAGGTTTTGGAGTTCCACTTTGCAGAACTACGTCTAATTATCATCTAAAATGACATTTCTGATTAAATGCACATCTCACGAAATTGTTATGTAATAATTTTGAACATATGTCACTCTACGTCATCATATAAGAAAGAAGATAAAAATTCAGAATTAGAAACAGGATAAGGAATTTTTTATTATTATTGACGTCTCGTAGATAAAAATCGTACTGTGTTATTTAAGTTAATAATCTATATCTGTTTTTCTATTTTGTTGTTTGTAGGATATTAGTCATGTGCTCGCCACTATATAATAATTATAATCAGGCGCAATATGATTCATGATGTAAAATATCAGTGTGTGACACTATCAAGTAGTAAATATTTGATTGTGTATCTATTTGATTTAAAATTGTCTTAAGAATTCCTCCGTTTCTATTTCTCTCTTTACCTTAATTAACAATTTTATAATCAAAATAACAATCCATAAATTATGTAAGTGATTATAAATCTATCATATGGGCATAATTATATCTCAAATTGGATAGATTTTCATATTTATATGAATAATAGTTTATATTCATTATTTAATTTGCTACTAGTTAATTTAATAACGTTATACTCTACAAAAAATATGACACAGTTATTTACTCCCATTTAATGCCGCTAACTTGACCGTCGTCAAGTTTTTCAATTAATTTACTCAATTCCTCAAGAGAAAAAATATTACAAACATTTGTGTCCTTGTCCTTATTTCTTTTCTAAATACTTTCCATTCTGTTTGCGAAATAATTACATTTATTTCAACCATTACTATTCTATTTAAGGAGAGGCAATTAAAAGTTGATGACGCCTTTCAGTTCGCCAGGAGATTTAAGATATTCCGCTCACATTAGTCCTGTGTTGCGTTATGTAACGTGGTATATTGCGATGATACGTCAGAATTTCGTTCGTGTAACTTAAAGAGCCTTGGGTGATAGCGATCATTTTCATCGTCCACCTCGGTTTTTCAGACCGCAGGCTGACTATTGATATGCATACGTAGAAAGGTCTATTGAACTAGAAAGCGCGTGAGAGAGAGAAAGAGAGAAAGAGAGAGAGAGAGAGAGAGAGAGAGAGAGAGAGAGAGAGAAACGATAGTGGGAAGAGTTGAAAAAGAAATTATGCAGGATGTTCTTGCATACATTCAACGAATGATACATGGGAGTGTCAAAAGAGACAAAAAAAGGGGAGACAGGTCGGTAGACACGTTTACATGTTTTCACAATCGGCCATGAACGAATCAGAATGCTCCGCAGAAGACATTATCGGAGATAATAGAAGCGGCTAGTAGCACTGAATCAGTTCAATCGAATAATATAGTCCGCAGTAACGTCCCAGGAAACTGCGGAGCAGTAATCAAGTATGAAATAGCCTAGCTATTAAACATTAATAGCTTGAGAAGATTCCAAGAGAAGAGAGATGCAAACATTCACATGATTTATATCTTAAAGAAATTGTATTTTAAAATGAAACAAAGAATATTATTTTCATAAAAATGTTAATTATAAACTTATCTTAGAGGATTAAGAGATTATAATATCAAATATATTTATTTTTATTTTCTTTAACTTTACATTCTAATTAAGACAAATACTAACATTTTTACATTCTAAGACAAATACTAACATACTTACATTCTAAGACAAATAATATTATTAAAAATTTATCAAATTAGCAAAAAAATAATTTTAAAAAGAGAGAGATAAATGTAAAAAGAAGAAGTATATAAAAAGAAGAAAAATGTACGTAAAAAATTTATTTCAAGTTTTAATTAAATTCAAAATATATTTAATTTTTTCTCAACTTTAGATTTATCTTCCAAGTTAAAAAAAAAACCTATTAGACCATTGTTTCTCAATGTATATCGCAAGTATGGCGTAGAAGATTAAAACAAAAGGGAATATAAATTTACGGAGAAAAAGAGAACAAAATGTTGGGAGGGTATATATATTTAAAAGAAGAAAAATAAAAGAAAAAACAATAAAAAATAGATGATAGAAGATAGAATAAATATACAGGGGTCGCAGTCACTTATGCCGTTTCTGGAACATCAGCATTGCTAATGCCAGCCGTTAGTGACGACCTTCGTCACATTCAGGCCTGGTGGAGGAAAGATCTCACACGGCCCAACTAACTTCCCTATCTTTCTCCGTGACCATTTCGCCATTCGACTCTCTACCCGCCGTTTTCTTCTCAAAAGACACGTGACCTCGTGAAGGCTCGACATACGTGATACTTGCGTCATGAAGCCAACAACAATTTGAGATTTACGAATTAACGCGGCGGCACCGGCGAGTAATGAGCACAGTACTTAATGAGCTGCATTTCTCGGCGCAATTTAAAATACCGCCGCTAATCCACGAGATTACGAAGGTGTATTATTATGAAAAAAGAAGAGTTTTCTTCATATTCTATGTGTGACATACGTGCACATTCCGATATAATAATATTGATCATTTGCTGCTTAATAATATTTTTAATCGTTGATCAACATATTATGTTTTATGCCCGTTAAGAAATTTTAAATAACGCATTTATAGTAGATCGGTAGAATTTAAAAATACTGCATTAATGAGAAGAAAGGGTACCTCAATCTGTACAGCTTACAGCTCCCCTTCAATGCGCGATATTAAAAAGGTCAAGACCAAGCGATTGCTTCATTGTCAAGATATTGATAGCCAATTCTGGAATGTGTAAGGCGTTTTGACACATGAACTCTTAAGAATGCAAAACGATGAAAAAACTTGTCGTCCAATTAGAATAAACTGAACTGTATCTTGGCATACATTTAATTAAGAAATTAATTATGGTATCAGTAGATTAGTAGATATATCCACACACAATATCACAAAAATTTAAAGAAATTAAAATTCATCTTTTAACATATTTTTATTTAAAAAAAAAAATCAATTTCTCTCGTTTTTCTCCAAATGTTTGCTTAAAATAGTCAGATGACGATTACATTAATATAGGTATATATACCTACATCTGATAAAAATTATTATTATTATTATTATCGGTCATAAGGAAACATAAATATTAGTAACAGTAAGGTGTTAATCGTGCGTAATTAATGAATATGCAATGCGCAACTCGTCTGCAGCTTCGAATGGCGCTCGTTTCCTTCCGTGATATGCAAATAAATTGCGCAATGAGCCAAAATACATCGTCTGTCGCGTCTCGTTCGTGACGACCTTTTGGCACATGCAGATTTTGTCATAAACATATAGAGAGAACGCCAAAGAGACAAACGTACCGCAGAAGTTTGAAATTTATGTAAAAAGTGACAGTCAACCTGAAAGATAAAGTGCGATTTGTTTGATTTTCCGCGCTTGTTGCGTTATCACGTATCGATAAGCGCGCGATAAGGGGTACATAAGATATCGGGAGAAGCAGTAAAGCGCCTCGTACGATTTTTAAATCACGAATAGCACGATACACTATCGCGGTTTCTCATTTTTTTTTGCAATGCGATCAACAGCGTTGATTCTCGTGGAAAGTTTTCGTGCCGATTTGAATTGTTATTACAAAATTTAGCTCATTCACCGCAACCTAGTCATGATTAGTCACAGGGGTAAATATGTCAATTGGCAAGATAAAGAATGCTAAAAATAAAAGATTCTTGGAAAAAATTGTAGACTACACATCAGACTTTTGTTAAAGCTAATGACACATTGAGAGGTATAAGATTAATTTTTGGGCAAAGAATTGGCGGATTAAAAAACATAGGATTGGTGTGTAAATATTTTAAAATGCTTTAATGATGTTAAAGCGATAAAAATTCGCGATAAAATTAACAAGATCTTCCTATTTTCACACCATGTTTACATTGTTATAGCAATAAAAAGTGAAAGCGTTATCTATTCGTTTACGTCAATGGACGTAATGAGTTTCTTTTCTTGGCGAGATAAAATCAAGTGCCGTTCAGAATTTAAAAAGTCGTATAAACGTCTTATAAACGACGTCTGTCGTTTATAGAATTATTCCGGCATTATTACCGCACGCGATCCCGGAAAGCGCAATTTTCCGTTTTTGCGAGAGCTACCTGTTACCAAGAAGTGTGAAATCCCACGTATTCTCGTTTAGGCAATGTTAGCATGAAATTTCTTTATATTGATTTACGACGAATGAACTTGGCTAATAGAACAAAAGATATTGTAAATCAATTATTTCTTACTTTGAAGTAATATGAATTAAGAAAGGAGGAAAGAACAATTAGCATGAATATTAAATTAACTCCTCTTCTCATTAAATGACTGAATAATAAAAAATATTGATCATTTAATATTCATGCTAATTCTTTCCTCCTTTCTTATTCATATTACTCAAAGTAAGAAATAATTAATTTATCTTCTGTTCTATTAGCCAAGTTTATTCGTCGTAAATCAATATGAAGAAATTTCATGCTAACACTGCCTAAACGAGAATACGTGGATTTCATATTTTTTACGGGTCATTTCTCACTAAGAAGGAAGCTTTTGACATTAGGACAATCTTTCAATAATTTTTAACGAACCAGTATTACAATATTAATAAAATGATTATGATCATTGTTATTGTTATTTCACATCTCAATAATTATTTCTTGTCTCTTTTTCGAAGCAAACACTTTTGAAAAGAGAAGAAGAAAATATCCATTGTGTGCAGCCATTATAGTATTCATATGGATATAAACTACTTTTGCCTTCGCATTATCATTGCATTGTCCGCATAAATTACACGCGTAGAGAGAGAATCTTCAGACCGCAGCGCGCACGTGTGAAGCATCGTTATCTGCGGTTATAACCGGCCAATACATGGTATAGAATCGGTAGAAACACGCCTCGGAGGTTTCTCCATTCTCGACGTTGCGTCGCCGCGGGGCGCGGTGTGTGCCGAAGTGAAGATACAACGTGGCGCACCGTAACACGCCGCGCATGCATATACACGAATGCACACGGCCGGAAAGGTAAAGGTGGGTTCGATGACGTCGCGTGGTCGTAAACACCTGGGAACTTGTTTATCGCGATGATACAGACGCGCCAACCGATATTGCATCGCTCTGCCTTGGCCTGCTCCGCCAACACGGAGTAGACGCGGAGTAGATGCGTTGGACGAGTAATCCGTGACGATCGACGTAGAAACGCTCGCGGTTGTCCGCGTCTCTCTCTCTCTCTCTATCTATCTATCTCCGACTTTGATATGTCACGGTAAGACGCTATTCTCAAAGCGAGGGACACGCGGTTCTATACATGGGTCGCAGGTGCAGCGGCTGGAAGAGAATCTTTTGAAATTAAATCTCGTCGGACCGTTGTTGAAAAAGAGACAGGTCCCGCCAGATTCCGAGAGTTCCGTACTTATGAGGCAAAGATAAAAGTCCCTCGAGAAATTCCGCGTGTAAAATTTTCCATCTTTTCGTTGTTGCTCCTCCTCATCTCTGACGTGCCGATTTTTCAGCCGCGCGTGCGTTCGGATGTGTAACTTTCTGTCGAGCTTTAAACGCTTTAGCGTCTAAGTTAAACCAGGAAATATTTGCCGACGATTATCTTTATTTGCAGATATTAATTATGCAATTTACTTTGTCGCTTACTCTTCTCGGAGCTGATCGTCGGTTGACCGGTTAACGAGCGCTCCGTTGCGTACTCAGAATATAGTATTTTACGAGTACGCATCTGGGCGATCGTCGGTCATCTCGAGAACCGGAAGATGCAAGAGCGTCCAGCTTGACGCTCATTACGCCGCCGGGCGACTTGTCGTTGATAAATCACCATGAATTTTCCGGAGTAACGTCGTGAACGTCACAGGCGGATACGGCGTGGTTTCTATTTGTCATTTGCATGCACGTGCGGGTGTCCGCGATCGCAATCAATCCGAGGGGAAAATTTAATATGTCATGATTGCCCGTGTTTTCAACGCCGGCATACCATATTCGCGAGGCCTAGCAAGTGTCACGGAGATCTCGGAGATTGGCGGGGAAAAACGAGGAGAGAAGAAATAACGCGCGCGCGAGAAAGTGAAGCTGTCCGAGCGGCATGTTTCCATAATTTGTCCAGTCAATCGCGAAGTCGCCGTGAAGTTTCGATCTCTTCGTGCCCGGCCGTACATTCGAAGTTCGCCATTCAAAGCCACGTCCACGCAGATCTCGGCCAATTGAATTGTTCAACGCCAGCCGATTGTCAATCCTGCGACGCATCGGCCGGACAGCTTTAACTTGTCACCGTGTCACGCCGGACACGCCGCGGTATTACGTCTCCTCAAGGTCGCCAGAGATTTAGTTTCTTTCAATTTTCTCGAGCGTCGATGAGCCGACTACCAGGTCGGCTCAGCCGCTACCTTCTGATTAACGCCATTACGTAATAGCCGCCGTCACAAACGGCCACGAAGATATCTTAGGCCGCGCGCAGGCATAATCTCGTGTACTTAATCCCAGGCGAGCGAGCGCATACTCGTCGCTCCGATCGTCGGACGCGCGTGCGGGCATGCAATACGTGTTGCGTGCGCGCGTACGGACGTCTCGTGGAGACGCCAGAGATTTCCACGGAAAGCTGTCACATGCGCTGAAAGCGGAGATTCGCCCGATTAACGTCTAAGAATTTTCGTGCGACTTTCCCCGCAACGCGAAACATTTCGGTGCGACTAACTGCGAGGATTAATAACCGGTTTCACCGCTGTCTCGTTTAACTTTAAACCAAATTTAACTCCATTTTCAAGAATGCAGCGCTATTTCTTTTGATTTTAGTCCCACAGAACTTTTACGTAAAGATTTATTTCAGGAACCGTCTTAAAAAGTGTGTTTCTGAATTATAAAATTTAACGTAAAATTTATCTATCTTTAGAAACTAATCGACTAATTATATATAATTATCCGCTAATGTACAATGTTGATTCGCTCGACTCGTCAGAAGATAATAAAAATTCCGATTCGTGTCTTATCTAAGTCACGTGCTACTTGCTATAATCAGATGCATAAGAACGGAAAAAAAATGAGAGCAACGAGTTTTGGAACGTGTTACGCTGATTGCGAGAGGTTGCGGCTTCCAAAGTCATTTGTTCGTTAATCAGCGAAAAGTTATACCCGGCGCCCGATGCAAGAACGTGACAAGCGCCACAATCAACCGAATCAACTCGTGCATATGTATTATACACTATAATATACATCACGAGTTATTCCGATATACAAATATAAATAAACACATTGTAAAAAGAAAATATTTTGATATTCATATTGAAACTCCCGAAATTTTTTAATTCTTTTTTTTATTTTCTATCTTATATATTTTGTGTGTAAGGGGCACACAGTGTGTGTGTGTACAATTTAAGAAATAATTTAACTTAATAAAAATGCCTACTATTGCACAGAAGTCGTGTCTTTTTTATCAGAAACATTATAAGTAAAATTACAATAAAATAAATTGTTAAGAAACAATTATCAAATTATTTATATTATTGAAATAATCTCTCTCTCTCTCATATTAAAAGTGAAAATTTTTTTCTAAATTAATTTAACGGCAGCTGATTAATTTGTGACATTATTGATTGATTTTGCCTTAAGAGATAACTATTGATTGACTTAGCTATTTGATAACTTTAGTAATTAAGACATCACAAAAATTCATTAAAAGCGTTTAACCTTGCTAATCACTCGCAGCAAAAAAGCTTTATCATTAGGTTCTGAAGTAAGTTTCGCAGAAAGTTTCTGAAGATGATTGCAGTATTCCAGAAATTTTATGAAGATCTATTACGGCCCGGGACAAAGACAATCACCATCTGCGGCACGACACCCTGACTACCACGAGCTTGTGTTATTTCATTTTTAGCATTTCGTTCTAATTTTAGAAAAACGCTTCGACCACTAAGACCGGAAATATAGGTTCACGGAAAGCAGAGCGTGTAGAACAAGCCTCTATCTTACTGCATCGGAAGTGAGTTCGTAAGTTGAACGAACACGGGTAAAACGATTATGTAACACTATCTAATAAATCACTTAGTAAATTTTATTTGAGTAATCAAATATGTGCATATTATAGTTTGCGATCTTATAAAATGTCTTAAATCATATAAAAACCGGTATATTGCATAAAATACAATGTAATAAGAATACAATGTAAATATCGTATTATATAATACAGTTTGTATTAAATTTTAGTGTCATATCCTTAGTCTTTATCTCTATTTTTAAATTATTAATTTATTAAATTATATTTATCGAAAACATTTCTTTATTGACGAAATTTAAAATAAATATCACTTTTCACGACGTATAAATTCTCAACTTAAACTTAATAAATGAGTCTTAAAACTAGACATTAATACAAAACTCATTCTAGGAATTAGTAAAAAAAAAAAATATGCTGTTATTTTCGTATTTCTGAATATTCTTTTATTAAAATGTTTCGAAGTCTGTTATTATGTGTATCCCCGGACAACACACACACTGTCAGTCAGTTTAAAATTCAGCGGAAAAGAAGTACGTTCCGCTACTATTGAGCTCAAGAACCATAACTTCCTGAGGCTCGATAGTAACTTCACGAAACGTACATGCAATAATGATAAGTTTGCAATAGCGGCGCATATGCCGATCTCTATACAGCTCCCAAATTCTCATGACATATGTCGCACGTACGATCTTACGTCACAAAAGTAATTCATTCACTCGTTCGCATATAAGTAGGGGTTCGCGCACGCACGCACACACACACACACACACACACACACACACACACACACACACACACACACACACACACACACACACACACACACACACACACACACACACACACACACACACACACACGTTTAATTCGTGCAGAATCGTAAAAAAGAAAATTAATTCGTTTATCCCGGAACGCAAAACCGTAATCTGCACATTCTCTACCGATACTCTCACACACACCCACAGCCTCCTACACGTGCTCTCTCTCTCTCTCTCTCTCTCTCTCTCTCTCTCTCTCTCACTTTTTCTCTCCTTTCTCTCCCTCTCAAGAAACTTGTAAAAAAAGAAGAAACTCTTACCTCTTGTAACAGTATCCCGGTATCCCGTTCTTTTACGAACGCGATCGCGATAATCCGCCCTCGCGTTCGCCTCCTTGCTTCGATGACGATCGGCGGAGAAGCGATGATTTCCACGGCGGGATAGTCGAGTCACCCGCGGGGAATTTTTCGCGCTGGTCGAAGGTCGTTCGATCACTCGCGATCGGTCTCTCAGGGAGGATCCGACCGACCGAGAAGAAAAGCAGCCCGATTGCGCCCGGCGCGCGCGCGCACGCTCGCGATCCGCGATTGCTATCGCGCGCGATTCGCTTGACCGCGAGGATTGAATGACTACTGGCTCACCGCGGCGGGATCGGTGCCGCGAAAAGATACGATCTATCGCAGCCTGAGGCCGAGTTAGGACTGTGGACTCTGACAGGCCGTGACTCCGTTCTCTCGTTCGCGAGGGCCAAGCCTACCGACTCGCCACACTCCGCACCTCGCTTCTCTCCTGATGCCGGCTACGCGACAACGACCCCACCATCGTGGCTCCTGGTAGCACGCCTGGTAGCGCTCGTGCGGAGTGGTAGGAGCAACCACACCGCTTCTTCGCTTCGCGCCGCGCCGCGCCACGCCGCCGCGCCGCCGCGTTGGGCCACGCCGGTTCGGTCGCTCTCCTCTCTTGGTGAACCGGCGGAATCGGCGTGACGGAATTGCCGAGGCACCCGATGCTCGTGTCTCTCGCGACTCAATCAAGGGAAGTGTGAGTATACGCGTGCATCGTATGCGCGAATGTGTAGTGGTGCCAGGTGGCCCGAGATGATAGCTTACGAAAACCGGTGTTTTCACCATCGATAAACGTCATCTACCACTATTCCGCGGATGTCCAGCAGAAGTTCAGTAGATCTTTATCGGATACGACAGGCGTATGATATCCACGGGACTTTTGCCAGTTGTCTAGCGCTGCCTGTAGAGTCGTAATAAATGTTTAACTGCAGCTGATAGCCGGTACTACAAAACTGGAAGAGAGACAGAGTAGTTTTCTTCCGGGTAATTTTACCTGACGGTGAGACGCGTGAAAGAGAAGTTCCGTGAACATTAACTAAAATTAATTGATCCTCTCTGTCTTCCTTGTTCTTTCGATTCAGAAGAAATTGGTAGACCATTTAAAACGATAATTAATATTACATTTAGGCAATCGAATGCAAGGTAAACGAGGAATTTGTGTTCAATATAATTAGAATTCTTCTCAATACGTTTTGAGACATCTATATATTTATCTAATATCGCGCATACATTTTATATATATATATATATATATATATATATATATTTCTATTAATTTTCTTTAATTTATTATTACAAAAGTTTTTCTTCGACTGTCATCGATCTTAAAATACGTAAAACTTTGGAGAAAATATTTAATAATATTAACATCTATTATATTTTTACAGTTTAATGTATAATAATCATTGAGAATCAACTAAATAACAAAAAGAGCTTGAGCCGTGACAGGATGTTCGTGTCGACAATGATATATCTATGTGAATTTTTAAATTCCAACTCAGTGAACTGCGCGCCGAATATTTTCGGTCTTGCAACACAGCCCTTAGTTTTGCTATATTTCCTTCATAGTAATTTAATTATAGGGATGCTAATCAGCATCGATTATTTAAATCAATTATTGATTTAAATATGTGGATTTATTATTCCGGCAAAACTAGGACTGTGTTGCAAGACCGAAAATATTCGGCGCGCAGTTCACTGAGTCGGAATATAAAAATTCCAAAACACAGATATTATTACACAAACATCCTGTCATGGCTTTTGTTATTTAGTTGATTTCTAATTTTATAAGAGGCTCCTTGTATTAATAATAATTGAGATTTCTGCAGGTTACAGGATAAGTACAGTTATATAATCACCGCGTAACTTCATGCACAAAATATCGTGTGGTATCTTGTACGGAAGGCAGGCAGAAGCAAGATATATATTTAAAGGAATTTAATTAACCGCGGTTTGTGATAAAATTTATAAGATTCATAAAGCCTGTGGTTTTATACAGATCTCTAAAATTATGCGGATACGATTAGCATTTCGTTAATCGCAGTGCGTATCACAATGCATTGATCTGTTATGCCCAATTGTAATAATTCGATATTATATCGTTGATATACCAAGCTAAATTAGCTTATTATGTAATAAGAATTCTATCTCACACACACGTACACACACATGTATCTGTTTTTTTTTACGATTTTAAATTTATTTACAAGTTCCTATGGCATTACATAAAAAAAAACTAATTACTAGAATGTAACATCGGAAAATATGATTAAGTTTAATCATAGTTTCCTGTGTGACGTCCTAAAACTTTGTAGAAAAAAAACGCGTTATTTACTATCTCTGAATTTAATGAATCAATTCACATACAGAAGCTACGCGAACTTAATTGCTTCTTGCTTCTTCATTGCCAACTACTTGTTACCTAATATTTAGCAGCATTAATAAAATCTCGACATCAGAAGAGAGTAAACCTCAAAATTGCAGCAAAATATATCCATTATTTATCGGTAATTTTTATGTACGCATAAATTTAACAAAAGAAAAGATTTTTTTCAAACTTTTCAAATTGATTGATTAATTACGAGACACATAAATAATTTTAAAACTTATTTTTGGTTTAAAATAAGCTAATTCTGAATTATTAATCGATGGCATCGTAATTTTGCTAGTATTGCAACAATTATTTGCACCGTGACCTTTAACAAGTATTAATTACAGTTTGTACGGTATCGTAAAATTGATTCTTGAAATTACGATAAGTTGTGCTAGAATCGGTGTATTTTATCAAAGGTTAAATTCCTTTTCAATGGGAAATTGCACGTTCGGTATCTATTCTTCCAATCCGAGGAGACGCCCGCTACCAGGAAGTTGGCTCGCCTGGAGAATTTGCGATAGCAGTTCCGGAAATGAATCGGGTTTGAATTATCTGTAAGGTTAACGTTTCAAGAAAGCATTTAGATAATCTCCAGAAACGTTACGCGACGCGTTGTCTCGTAAGTGCATCGATGCGGTACGGAGGGATCTATCCGTTCTTCGGTCCGGCAATCAAGGACTTCCATGGTTTGCGCGCGGGATTACGGATCTTTCAACCCTGTAATAACGACCCTGCATGCGCATACCGATGACTCGACGGTCAAGCTATCGAGAAACGTCCTCGAAGAAGATAAAGATTCTGATTCACGTTGTGCAAGCGGCAGGAAGTAGGCGTTGCACTTTGACAAAGAAAAATGTTAATATACGTATGTTAATAAGCGCGCGATGCAAAACGGTAACGAAACGATCAGTGCCGCAGGAGTATACTTACTTCCTCCCGTATACTCGAGAACCTCGTAAGCCAGTGCGCAATCGAAATTATTTTAATTTTTTACTAATTACATAACTGAAGTAATTGGATAGAGAGAGGAAGAGACACAAGTTAAAAAAATAAATTGATATAATAATAAGGTTAAACCGAATTATATAATAGGAATAATTATTAATATATCATGTATATCACGTGAAATTACTTTTATTCAATATTTAACGCAATTAAATACGATATGAACATTTAACGCATCATGCATCGTTTCATAGGTATATACTATCGCAATTCGTTGAAGAAAAAAATGACGCATTCTTTCCCGATACGCTATATGAATGACTATCGGCGATTCTCAGAATTTTCTTCTGTATCTCCAATTTAATGTATCTTATCAGTATACAACTTCAGTATATATACTTTCAGCGAATCATAGAGAATTCACAAAAAATGCACTAAGCATCGCCTTAAACTGACCTCGATTGAAATCTCTCGAGCGATACCAGATACAGGTGGACGCGTGGGGCCCCCCGTCGATCACAAGTACCACAATGAATCAGTCACGCGTAGCCGTATATTTTCTGACCTAGAAAAAGGCTCTTGTGAGGCGCGGCATAGACGGAGAGAGCGAGAAAAACCGAATCGAGTCGAACTAAAATGATCGCCCGGCGCGATCGTTGCCGCCGACATAAACGCGGCCATTATATGGATCGGGGCGATTAGGACCGTAATGCAGGTCATAGATCGTACGAGTCATTACAAAAATATCGCCGCTTATCCCACACGATTATATACATTTTTTTTTTTTAATAAAAAGAAATTAGCGATATGTGAAATATTAAAAAGAATCTCAACACCGAAATAAAGGAGAACCCGAGAACGCGAATGTTTCTCTTCAAGATCAAGCACATTCTCGTTTATCCAACTCTTTCATTGCGTTGTACTGTTTAGAAAATATAATCAATTTGATTCAGTATTGTGTGCAAGCAATCATAGACTGTTCAAACTACCTTCCTACCTATCACACTTACAATTAGTGTTAGTTTAACCTCACGGTTAGAAGTGCGTCTTCAAAGATGTATTTAAGAAAGTGGTTATATTTCAAAAGCTGGTCCAGAGTTACCGCTCAATCGTGAGAAGAGCCAGTGGCTCTTTCCCCGATAGGATATTACGGAATGTCAATGGTTATGACCAAATTACACGTCGCGCGTTATATCATCGATGCATTACGTCGCATGTACTCTAAATACTTATTGATACAAAAAAAGCACACGCGGCATTTTCTCGAGCAGAATTAACGCTCCAATTACATGCCAATTAAAAACCAATTTACTTCATTCGCAGCAGTAATTTGAACTGTGAAATTGTAGTTATACTTAACATCCAAATAAATCAAATGTGTTGTTTCGAATATTTAGGAATGTGTTTTTGTTAAAATTAATCAAAAGAAATTAATTGATCAAAATATCAATTAAAAAATGTCGTTATGTAAAAGCGTTAAAATTTAATACAGAAAATACAGAAAGTTTCGAACAGATTTTCGAAACCGTGCTTGACGATCAAATAATTGTGCAATTGCGATTGTTTAACGATGGGTCAGCATCGGCGGCACTCGTAACAAGCGGAAGAAATAAAATACGTGGGAGGGGGAGGGGGAAAGGCCGCGGATTCGAGGAATGTAATGAGGTAACGTGTTGCAACTCAATCTCGTCGTCCGCCGGTCTTTTACGTATAGATGGGACTTATAATCGCAGTATTCTCATTAGTCACGGATCACCGAGGGTTGCCGCACACAATCGTTCGCGCTAACAACTTCGCGCGCGCGATAACGAGCTACGCAGGTGCGTTAGTCGCTATTCGTACGACTCTATCTTCTTCTTTTTTCTTGTTGCAGTCAATAGCGGCATAAACGCAACGACTAATGGTCAACTCACGCTAGTAAATAGCCACAACTACGTCTTCCGCAAACCTCCGTCCAGGCTTGGTTCTCTTACCCCGACACAACATCTCCATTTACAAATCGAAACGCGCGCGGCTGCAATCGACATGCTGTCCTTTACGACGATATATTTCTTAAACCCAATCTCCCTTGTTTCTTCCAGCTATAATGAGACTCCTGCGGGAGACGTGTTATACGTGATTTCGCATCGAGCTCGGCTCGGAGAGGTGTGCGTCGCCGGTGTGGAGACACCTTCAAGCCTTGAAGAGAAAGACAGGAGCCACTTAGATAGAGCCGCAGTAACTCTATAACATAAGCGTGCCAGTTGGTGGCAAATTTGCGGATGCGTGCAATTGGCATTGCCTGTGCCCTGCGTCCAGCTCTGTACGTGCGTCCACCTATATATCGGCAGTGGCCGACCGGTGCGGTCCAATCGACAGCTATGAAGCAGTTAACTTAATATAGACGCACTCGGAATGTATGCCATCGGCGACCTCGAGAGGCCTTCCCTAGGTCAGTGCTAATTCTCGAGAACCGGACCGCATCTTCCAAATTTCCGGTCGGCCTTGAAGACTAAGCCCGTCACATATTTGCTCACTCCTTACTATGAGATAATACATATATATATGTGTAAAATAATATGTAAATACCACATCTCGCGTAACCACGCACTTTTTAAATAACACTCAGTGAAATCCTTTTTCTGTGCAATTATTTTCCTATGTTGCGTCATTTTATTTTTCATTACACTCTGAAAATAACAGATAATGATTTAGATGATTATAATTATTTTACATATTGTTACATCTAAAAGTGATAGCATTTTTTCTCACTCTTAAAAGGATTAAAAAGTAGAAACATCAAGAAGCTAAATATCAAAGTCACAAAGTCTTATAGATATGTGTTGCTCTTGATATTTCTAAGTTTTAATTATTTACATATAATGCGGTATTTACGAGGCAGAGAAGAGTTAGTTAAAATTAAATATTAAAGTTTACTGCAAGTTTATTGCAAGAGTGACTTGACAGATTTACCACTTAGTATACTACAGTCTTCGATAAATACTATAAGATAGCGATCATTTTCAGCGCTTTCACTGCAATACAGGGTACAGGTTTGCTGTGTTCAATTTGCAATCTACATATGCGAAGTGCGATAACGATATCCGCTGCAATGTGGCAGTCGTTTCGATGTTATCAGAAAGCAGAAGAAGACCTGAAAGATGCTAATGATATCAGAAAATGATTTTAAATCCGTAAAAATTACTATCTGACCAAAGAACGTAAATGCGCGTGCAATACATTAGTCGGACAAGTTGCAGTTCTGTTCAGCAAAAAAAAAGACAAATAAAAGATTGTGCCGTAATACGGTTGGCGTAAAATACATCATTCCTGGACATAAATAAAATTTTTGCGTTAGACAGTCATCGTACGTGAAAACGTACTATCGAGCTGAACTATCGGGATCTATGTGTAAAAACTTGTATTCCGTTGACACTTACATTCTCTCTTCTGTAGGTTGACCGCGCAAAGAAGTTTATGCTGCAGAAGAATGCATATGCAAAAAGATAATGCACATGTGTAAATGTACATTCCGTACATAAATAAAAGTTTACATTGATCTCACGAAGTAAGAATCGCTGGTACATACGGTTGCGCGATAGACGATCATGCAACCGCAATAATATTTCTCATTAGATTCTTTTCGTGAAAACATGTCGGGATTCTCCGTCTTATCGGTCTGAATTAATCTGACACGTGGTCTCTGAAAGAATTTATTTATACGATTGTTCGACCGCGCAGAATCTTCAAGCGTAAAAACAAAACGATAAGAAATTTCGACACTCGTATCACTAATTATCGTTATTTGTTACGTGATATATTAATGCTGATAATTACTGCAGCCTAAACTGAATAATAAAGTTAAGAAAAACATTTGGGGAAGGGTAAAAGTCATAGTGGTGTAAATCAAATTTTTTAAAATATTTTTTTGTGTGCACATAGATGCAATTTATATATTGTATAGATTGCATCTATACATACGAGTCAATATCTTAAAAAAATTGACTTACATCACTATGGCTTTTACCCCTGCATTTGTAGATTATTACTTTGTAGCATGATTGTGCCAAAACCGAACAATCGCTCTGTCTTGACTGACTTCGCCAGCAATCTCTGTCGGCGATTGTTGAAGCAATCACCTGTTTTTTACTGACAACGGCCTTCAATTGGCTAACAATTAGTGTTTGCTCGCGAACGCCGATTAATCAATAGCAACCGTTATACATAAAAAAAACGGAGGTCACAAGGCGAGGTGACCCAATGGTATTAGCGAATCGAATTAAACGAATCCGCGTTTACGTCAAATCTCCATTAATAATCATCTCGCGCCGACGAGAGCGCGGTTAATCGCGCTCCGGTAAACGCTCCACTGCCAGTTTCGACGCGAACAAAAACGTGTTATGCATTAATTATCAATGTGGCAATTTGCGCGTTGCGAATGTGCCGCAAGAGCCGCATATGTGCCGATGATATTTGCACGAAGCGTCGGACGCCTCCGGTGCGAGAGTGTGCGGCCGCGGTATATTAGTTCCGTTATCCATCTCCAATGTAACGCGACGCGACAGACAGGGTTGCAAATAATTAAATCAATTTCTGATTTAATTCAAAAATAATTCATAAGTCAATTTTGAATTATTAATTATTCTAAACTTTAAATCATAATTAAATTTTGATTTATGAATTACACAGGCTTTAATTCACAAATCAATTTTGATTCGTGAATTACGAAAGCTTTAAATCAAAAATCAATTTTGATTTATAAATTGCACCGGCTTTAACTCATAATTCAAATTTGATTTGTGAATTACACAGGCTTTAATTCACAAATCAATTTTGATTCGTGAATTACAAAAGCTTTAAATCATAAATCAATTTTGATTTGTGAATTACACAGGCTTTAATTCATAATTCAAATTTGATTTGTGAATTACACAGGCTTTAATTCATAATTCAAATTTGATTTGTGAATTACACAGGCTTTAATTCACAAATAAATTTTGATTTGTGAATTACACAGGATTTAAATCACAAATCAGTTTTGATTCGTGGAATTACAAAAGCTTTAAATCATAAATCAATTTTGATTTGTGAATTGCACCGGCTTTAATTCATAATTCAAATTTGATTTGTAAATTACACAGGCTTTAATTCACAAATCACTTTTGATTTGTGAATTGCATCGGCTTTAATTTATAATTAAAAATTGGTTTGTTTATTACACAGGCTTTAATTCATGATTCGTGTTTTAAAGCTGGTATAATTCACAAAACAATATTGAATTCTGATTTACAGGACTTTAATTTACAAATTACCTAATATTAACTTGTAAATTACGACTAAAGTGAACCATAATTACATATTAAATTATTGTGTACACATCACCTCTAATTAAAAATTCAGATTTAAATATTATTAAGTAAAAGGTCTCACATTTAAAACTTACAGTTAAAGTAAAAAATATATAATTTTTATGTCTACGTGGCCTAGATCGCAGATGACAGCACCCAGGCCGTACGCTCCGTAGTTTTCGGTGTCTAGGTGTTCCAAATTCTCGAATTCGATGTCTACGTTTACAAGTTAATATTAGGTAATTTGTAAATTAAAGACCTGTAAATCAGAATTCAATATTGATTTGTGAATTATACCAGCTTTAAAACACGAATCATGAATTAAAGCCTGTGTAATTAACAAACCAAATTTTAATTATAAATTAAAGACCGATGCAATTCACAAATCAGAGGTGATTTGTGAATTAAAGCCTGCGTAATTCACAAATAAAAATTGATTTGTGATTTAACGCCTGTGTAATTCACAAATCAAATTTGAATTATAAATTAAAGCCGGTGCAATTTACAATTCAAAATTGATTTATGATTTAAAGCTTTTGTAATTCACGAATCACAATTGATTTGTAAATTAAATCTTGTGTAATTCACAAATCAAAATTGATTTGTGAATTAAAGCCTGTGTAATTTACAAATCAAAATTGATTTGTGATTTAAAGCCTGTGTAACTCACAAATCAAAATTGATTTATGAATTAAAGCCTGTGTAACTCACAAATCAAAATTGATTTATGAATTAAAGCCTGTGTAACTCACAAATCAAAATTGATTTGTGAATTAAAGGCTGTGTAATTCACAAATTAAAATTGATTTGCGAATTTAAAGTTGTGTAATTCACAAATCAAATATGAATTATGAATTAAAGCCTGTGTAATTCACAAATCAAATTTGATTTGTGAATTAAATACTGCTTAATTCACAAATCAAAATTGATTTATGATTTCTTAATTTCTTAATTACCAGTTTCGCCAACAGACACCGGCACCCATACTCCGTATCGCGGATTGTTCTCGTTGTTGTTATACCACTTATACCCGGTGACGCTACCGACGCGGATCAATGTTTGCGTAGCGTGTCACTCCTCTCGCAAGGATACCTGCCAATTACGGAGCACGCGCGTATCGTATAACGCGTTTACACTTAACGCAATTACGTTATGTGGCAAAAAAAAAAAACAATGACGGCGATCATGTGATAAATGCGCGGTTTCACGAAGAAGTGAGATCCCCGCGATCGGTCTCTCTGCTGTAAGACGGACGCGGAACAGCTATACACGAATACAAAGTGCCTCAGATTAATCGCTTCCTTAGAGTATAACTATAATGGAGAAGACGTCATTAATCATTTTGCATTTTAATAAAATGTAAATCTGCATAATAGCGTCCAGTTAATCCCGGTTCAACCGAGTCCGTTGTATTTTTTTTTTAAGCGCTAAAAGGATCGCGCTCATTCGACGCAGCAGCGTGACGATCTCACATGCGCTGACCGCATTTAAGCCTCACCTGGCCAACATTTCATACGTGAGTCATTCGCATCTCAGGGATTTCCGATCCACCTGCTAACGAGAAAGTAGCGCGTCACGGTCCAAAGTAAAATCCTCTCGATATCCCGAACGCTCTCGATTTTCGCCCTCTCGCAAAACGAACGGACGACCGGCTGACGCAACGTGCTCTCTCGCACGCGACCAGTCCGGTGACGAAGAGACAATCGCAAGTAACATCCCCGGCTTTTTGTTAGAACGCATTTCTACGAGCCGCGCTCTTCCTCGAAGACCTTGGAAGCGAGCCCTCTGATTTACGAACGCGCTGCGTGCGGGATTAATCGTCACACATCTGCGATTAATCCATCGCTGTCGCTATGCGTGACAGACAACCTGACCTAATAAAAGTCGACACGATAATAATTTCTACTAATAAATTTGTAAGCGTCTATAGGAGAGCCATAACACGCACACTGTGACAATTCTTTATAGTTTTTCATGATAAAATTGAAGTACAAATTTGAAATAAAAACAAGAAAATTATCTAATGTTGAAATTTAGAAAGAAAAAAGTAAGAATTTTTAATTAGAAAATTAATTCAGGACTTTTAATTATTACAGTTTTACTATATATTTTACATTTTACAGCTATTACTCTATCTCTCACAGCTTAAAAATTGAAAAAATAAAGATTATTTTTTAAGTAAAATAAACTCCGACTTCATTTAGAACTTAATAATTTAAGACGACGTGAGTAAACAATAATAAGTGGTACAGGATCGATATGAATATTACAATTAATTAAAATTTGTATGAAAATAAAAAATGGCATCTTTTCTAATTAATTGTAATATATTCAGATTTAACGACTTAACAACTAAATTATTCTAGATAAAAAAATAAATATTTGCAATAAAAATTCTGCAAGTTGTACAGTAACGTAATATAAAAAAAAGGGATACAAGATGATTTGTATGAGCAAAAAATGAAATCAATCCTCGGCCTGCAGCTGATGACGTTCACTGTACGTCTGCGCATCTCATAATGAAATCTAATTGGCTTATAAAAAGCCGAGTATGCCAACAAGCATTAAGATTACCATACTTTTTTTTTAGTAGCGTTTAACTTTATATCTCATAATTGCAACGTCGGAACGACCTCGTCCGCGATTTATTCGACATCATACAGTTTCTCAAATTGCAATAGCGACGTACGCATCCTTTCCATCTGGAATAACGAGATACAAAATTTAAAAAAAAAAATGTTCCGGTATTTGTTGAGCAAATAATGGAGCTAATATTATAAAATAATATCCCAATAGGAATAGACAGATTTTTCTGCCACGATCATCTTCAAACTAATTAATATATTTAATATTTTAATTCGCTTTTTTTTTTTTTTTTTTTTTTTTTTTTAACATGCTTAACGCGCTAATAATATTTCATCAGCTGATAAAGACAAACTGAAAAGCTAGTTTATAGACAGCAACAATAACGTAGATACACATCGTACATTGCGTAACAATAGAGACAAATTGTCGGACAAGTTCCCATGATTCTTCACGAATCTACTCTTGTCTGTCGGCGTGATACACTTGCTGCTTCTTGGCTTCTTCTACCGCCGAACGAACCGCCGCGCCGCTGCAAACAAACCGATAAAGTGCCGGTACCGCGCGAAGGTATTACGATACGCCTACACTACACGAACGGCGTTTGCACGAGAATGTTATGCGTTAATGGGCCGACTTCCCGGACATGGCGAGTTTCGACGGTCGCAGAAAATCGTCAGCTGACAATGACATTGCTGTCCGTCACTACGTCACGTCGCAGACGCCATACGGATTCCGTTTCTCTCGCAACGCTCGTGTCCGACAAAATGCGAGATGAACGTTGCGCTTGCAAACGATGCATGACATAAATATGGATATAAATAATTAAAGCGTACTTATCGCTATTAATACTTTCGTGTAATTTACAGTAGTAAAAAAAATTATAGTCGGAATGCGTTTTAATATAATAAACTTACAAAGAGATAGTAACAGAATAAAACAGTTTAAGAGATAATAAGATTATTACTTAAAAATCAAATACCTCTAGCGTAATTAATAATTATTGTATTTATCACTCCTTGTTTTATTAACGTTAACAATTGTAATTTACAATAACTAATGGTTTATTAATTAGTAAAGTTTCTATAATTTTTATTTGCTTCACACGATATATTTTGGTATTTAAACATTATCAAATATTTTTTCGCAATCATCTAAAAAATTAGATAAGAATATTGAAACAAGAAAATTAATCTCATTGACGCATTACTTTGATCAAACTATATTGTAGCAAAAAAAAAGAAGAAGATAAAGAGAGATACATAGTAACGTTTTAAATTCTACATTAGAAATAAAGTGATCAAAGTCCGTGTACCTTGTACGCTAGTATCATACGTTGCAAGATAAATTTATACAAAACTGCACTCTTCTTTTGCAAAAATGATCTATTGTCCAGATCTATTATTCTATTTATCAATCTGTAGCCCAACAGAGATGCAATAAAAAAGAAATGACAATGCAAATATAATTTATATTTGCAAGCTTATTTTATATTCCTGCTATGTTTTTCTTTTATATTTTCCATTCTAATATTACATTACTGGTCATCATATAAATGTGACGAATCGAGTTATTATCGCATAAAGAACTTTGCCTTAGCAGACGCGAGCAAAGGTTTAACTTGGTATAATCGAAGCGACAGAGAAGATTATTGAAAAGATAAAAGTAAATCGATCATCTATTTATCCCACATTTTTACGTCTCATCTCTTTCTTATATCCACTATACGCGATTTTCTTCTTTCATGTAATAATTACTCGCATTCGCAGGAATTGCCGGTTACCGCAACACAAGTCGATTACAAGAAAAAATAAATAAATAATCAAGCTTAAGTAATGCTTAAGTAATTCATATTAGAACAGGTAATTCTGACAGATTTCAAAATTTACTCTGCAGTAGATAAAAAAATGTAAGTTATGAAACCTTTGTTTCCCTCCTACATTCTGAATAGCATATCAAAAGTATTCAAAAGTACTTTTATACATTACCGTTTGTTTGAAGAACTTCTCTCTAATATTTTCTGAGAACTGTATAACGACGTCTGTGTGTTTAGGAACTAAAAACGAATATTGTCTCGTGCACTTCAATAGACCAATTTGGCGAATGGCGCAAAAGCGGAAGGCAAATTTCTTAACAAATGTGTGCTCTCGTGCACGCGCGGTATATCATTATTTGTTAGAGTTTACAAACCGAGACGGTTCCGGTCGATTTTACCTTGCGCAATCAGCAATCTACACGGTGCACTCAGCAGCCGGTGGTATAATCTGCTCTTATCTCTTCTCCGCCACCTATGGTTTTGCAATTTAGGCGTATGCAACATGAAATATCGTTGCCGCGGCGCGGCGAGAGTACGCGAAGGCGCACGCGGCGATTTCTACCGCATAGGTATATACGCGCCGACTGAAATCCTTATCGTGTCGGTCTTACGGCGATCCGGTCGGAATGCACGCTCTGAAATGTAAGCGCGAGACTAAAGGGAAAAGCGAAAGAAAAGAAAAAAAAAGAACCCCGCATAAATTACAAATAATATAGATGCGAGCGAGGCGTTTGCCTGTAGATGCCTGTAAAATTTACGATTGGAAACACGTGCATCCGTCGCGAGTGCGGGACGGGGAAAGCGCTGTGAGGAGACGTCTTAACGTGAAATACACCGTATAGGTACTTGCACAATTATAATTATGCAATCGGTCGCTTGAACGCGCACTTTCGCTACGTATATCTGTGCAAATTCGAGAAAAAGAAAAAGAATATTACCGGCGATCTTTGTAATGATTTAAACGCACCCTGCTTCACGCCAGAATCGTAAAATCGAGATTAAATTGAAGTTCTTGTCTCACAATCAGTCGCGTTTGTCATCGCAAACCGGGTAATGACAATGACGTGTTATGGATCCAGGAGTTATTAAATTACTATATATCGCCGTTTCACTTTCACCCCGTTTCGTTGACAAGTTTCTCCTCGCGTATATGCGCCGATGTAGTAATTTATGCCCCGCGTTTTGCCGTCCCGTTGACGCGCTGCATTTTAATTGGCTAGTACGGAAAGCATACGTTAGAAATATGACAACGTAGTCATAAAATTTTAACGAATCAAGCGTGACGACACTCGAGAAATTGAAGACTACTGATGAAATTACAGTAAATAATTTATCAAAATTTTTCATAACAACAAACTAGTGTACCAAATTTTGTTAAAGATTCTATTACAAATATTAACATTTATAATTCTGACACATTTTACATATTTTATTAATTTAAAACGACAGTGACCTGGATTTAAAATAATTATTAAATTACAGTGCATTAAAATTTCAAAATAAACGCGACTACATTATAAACTATAACTGTCGACATGTATATACAATCACGTCCCAAATATGCGTGTTCCCGTTGCAGATTGTTTGCACAACTGAGAGAATTCTACACTTTTCGATCGTGCTCGTATGGAATTCGCATTACGAGCGAAGAGAAACGCAACGGCCGAAAAACCGGCCGAATAAATAAATGCGGTTAATCACTTTGCATATTACGAAATATCCATTCACCTTGATAAAATGAAGATCCGCAGCGTGACCCTGTCGGGGATAATAAAAAGAAAGAAGCGCTTATGTGTGAATCGCTCAACGTTGCGCAATGCACGACGCGCCGATTAAATTATCATAAGTACAAAAGAATCAATGAAAAGACGAACGCAATAAAAATTCACGCTGTATACAAGTTAATATACTTCCAAAATGTTCTTTTACATAATCTGGAAAATTGTAACTCTTTAAATATATCAAATTTTTCCTATTCTTTTCCACGATTAGAGACAAATAATATAAAAAATTAAAAAGTGAAAGAATTGCAATAAATAATGCTTCAAATTTGCTCTAAAGAATTATGCTTCAAATGATACGATAAATAAATCGCATACAAATCTGCATTGCTAATTCGCGACACTCTGAACGACGCGACGCTAAGTATCGAGACAAGGTCAAAGTAATGTTCAGGTTCAGGTTCTCCGAACTATGATGTTGGGACTTCAAACCCGCGGGACTACTTCATGGACGCGAGGGAAAGTATAGGAGTGGATGATTTTCTCGGAATCATAAATAAATTGCCGTCATCGATCGCCATTCCAGCGTCACCGTTGATGCCCTCGCACTATCGCGCTTTCCTGTTACAATAAAATTTAGTTTCCCTCGTCCATGCGTAAACGCGGCGCGTGCGTTTGCTTTCTTCTTTTTTTCTTTTTTTGCAAGGAAAAGGGATCATTAAATATTTGCCGTTCCGTAATACGAGAGCGGAGAAAAGCACATTGTAGTGTTGTGTAGATAGGTATATAGTTTTGAGGTAAAAGGAAAAAGCTAATACCAGATATCGTGCGTAAACCCTCATGTGGAAAGAAATTAAGAAATTTACGCACCGTGAATCTAAGGCCACGCTTAGAGAGAAGCATCTTCGTATCGCGTATAGTTTTACAAAAAATACGCAGAAAAACATAAAACTAATATAAAACTATTGAAATCGTCAGACAAGGAATCTGCAAAATTCATAGCTCTTCCACTTTTATAGATATGTATCCATTGTAATAGATATAAAACCAGTGGATTTATAATATATTATAATTTTCAGTATTTGCTTCAAACACTATAAGGTTAAAAAAAATTACTTTATATTTTTTTATTTTAACTGCTTTAGTAGCGGGATAAGATAAAGTAATCAAACAAATTTATTAGGTGGAAAAAAACCGCAATAATAAACGGTTTGAAACTATTATTTAACAGCGCATGCTATTAACATTTAAATATTCTCTAGTTTAAAAAATAAATAAAAGTGCACTTAAATTTTTACTGTACAATTCTTAAACGTTCTAAAGAATACAGCGTGAAGTTGCATAATTGAACAGCGTTACTTCTTTTTATAAATAATTTCCAGAAAATAATATTTGATGAATCATGCGAATATATATGAATTTTTGACATCTTATTACGACTAGCAATATCACCGTCGACTAATAAGTGGTATGCACAAATATGAAACCTTTTATCTGATAAGAACCGTTGGTTCGCGATAGCGTGTTCAAACTAGATAACCATTTTTGGTCGGTGATGCAAAAGACCAACAGAAACTGAATTTACAGTTAAGTTGGAGTTTCGAAGATAGCTCTTCGCGAGATAAGAACATTTTCTAAACACATCTGTTCCTCATTTATCTCTTAGTAACCATTAATTCTTCGTCTTCTTCAGTTTGCAATAAATAAAGCATCTTTGCGCGAGATATATCTTAATGCAAATAATGGTACGGTTGAAAAATTAATTAGTCCACTTCTCTGCTTTATCAAGACATGATAGGCAAGAAATTACGTTGAAGAATATTTTTAACTGTTTCAAATTCTGCTCGCCTTCAGAAGAGGACAGCATTCACTGAAGAGAGTATGGAGGCTACAGATACCCGCCGTATCGACGGACAAACGCGTGAAAATCATGAATTACCACTTCGAGTAACATTTGCAACTTGCACTTCTATAATAAAAAAAAATATTGTCGACATTCGCGTGCGATTGTATGTTTCTTAATAAATAATAGCATCTACAGAAATATCTAAAAATATAAGTAAAATCTGACACAATGTTTCGCTAATTATAATTTCATTGTCCATTGTAAATTTAACATATCCTCTGAATCTTTGAACTATTGTTATATTGTCTCATTAGCAATGTATGACTATGCAGTAACGATATTTTCAAAGATATTACAACAGGAAGTTTGTTATTTATTCAAATATTGTACAGATAAATATAGTGTATCTTGTTGACATAATTTTTTATTAAAAAACTATACAGTACGCCTTAAGAAGACTAGGCTCTGAAACTATGATCTCTATAAATTACTCAAGAAAATATTAAAATTTAAGTACGTGATACTAAAGAAAGAAATATTAGATGGCATATGCTACAGCAATTTTAAGTTAAATATATTTATTTTTGCAGTAAAAATATTACTATTAAAATTAAATAATTAATAAAATTATTTGCAACTGTCTCAGAAAATAATTCTCAAGTCTATCTATAATCAACAATTATATACAAACTAAAAATCATTGTACATGAACAAGTTTCTCTTTTTATTACAATGTTTTATTTGAACATTTCATTTGCAAAAACTTTATATGTATATTAAAAAGAAATATAAAAATACTTTTCTTGCTTTATCTCTTCACGTTTTTTTATTATTTTCAACTATTTCTTCAATATATTAGAGATTCATATATCTATTATTTTTCATATTATTTGAAACATTGATCATTCTTTTAAGAAATTACTCCAATAATTTTACATTGAATAATATCGCAGAATACACGACGTAGCGGTCTATTTGCAATGACTGTGAAGTTACTATCTTATCTGACCTATTTTAAGTTTACGTTACCGTATCGTGTGTAAATACTAGCTACGCCCAAAGCGGTAATACTAGCATTCGGTATGAGAATCTTCGGGGAGATTTGCCGCAAAAAAAGAACGTTCATAAATTATATGGAGCTTCATTCTAATTACGTAAAACACGCAATACGTAATATGAGCTTCCGAGTTTATAATGTCAATATCATATCTTTCAGAATATTTGTTTTTTTTAGTTTTTAGCTTAGATCATTCTTGATTATCTAGGACAGCTTCAACATATACTACGCTATGGTTGCCAACAGATGGCAGATCACCAAATAATTTCTCGTTGGCATAATAAGAATCGTACATATTTATCCGCAAAACACACTGTAAACATATATACATAAATTTCTAGTTATAAACAACATCTACATTTTTATGTAGGCGAGCAGGAATATCAATCAATATCTTATCGTATAATTCCACACTACGCTTAATTAGTTTGATAAATAGAGAACATATATGTATATAGGTATAGCACGTTGAAAGATAAAAATATTTTATACAACACGTGCATGGAAAGTGCCCCATTACGCACGCTACGCGTGCGTGATAGACCACTTTCCAGGCACTTGCAACATAAAATAAGGAGTGTAAGTCGTGTGTAACTCGCCTTCGGCTCGTGCGTAAACTTCGCACCCGGGAATTTTCATCTTACGACACTTGTTACACAAATAACTATTAATATTGCTCTTGATGCGCAATTATCATTATTTTTTACGCGTCGGAGCATTTTATTGTGCATTGTGCAATGCACGTCGCAACTTGCACCTGGCTTCTATTGTCATTATCTTATCTTTTAACATTTTAAAAATAACGCATTATCTTTGTTATACAGTTTCGTATGTATATAAGATGTATGTATATAAGATGCATCATTCTGTGTGTGTGTTTTTCTAATTTTCTGTAGAATCCCTGATAGTCATTTTAGAAGAGATTTATCTCAGAACAAAGTTCATTGACCTATATATACATATATTCAACTATTATAACTAGAAACAAGATAATCTGATTTTAATTTGCAAAATCCGCGGCCAATATCTTCCTTTTCAATGTCACGTTGATGACGTCTGAAGAAGTGTCCCCGAATTTAAAAATACACATCTTCCATCCGTATATCTGTCTTAATTATCTATTCCGTTGTCTCCGCTCCGAAATCTGCCAACCAAAATATCATTCGCTGAGCGTCATTCAGAACCGCGAGTCCGTAAACAGAATATCGCCACGACCTGTTCAACACTGTGCCGCCGCTCGTTTACGCTCGCATTCGCATCGTCCACGCACTTCCTTTCAGCGTTCGACCGTAGCCTCTCGCCGTCCGTCGCATCGACGCCCACGCAGTCGATCGGCAACCACGGCGCGTTCTCCAACAATCTCTCAGCCCACTCAGCTCAGAGAGTGCCGCGAGCCCGAGTTCCTCTGATTCCAGGTGGCGTATCGGTGCCTCACCTGCCAGCGTACAATTTTTACCTGCGACCCTCCACCGGATCGGGGACCAGCGCCCGACCAATCGGCGCGCCCGACCCTGGGGCCCCACGCTCCAACGCTCGTTCCATCTCCTCCGAGGAAAGGTACGCCTCGAATAGCTCGCTCGGCTCGAACTTAGTTCAGAAATTCCGCCGTGCGCAATAAACGAACGTGAAACCGATTGTCCTGCCTGCGCATATTGCGCCGCGTGATCGTGCGCCTTTGCGAGTGGATCGTCGTTTTACTTTGGGAACGTCGACAACAGTCCCGCGGACCAGGTGAGTGTTCGAACGCGAACGGAGCGAACGCAGGACGCCTTCCTGCGCACTTGGCTGACGATGCAAGATCGGGCCGATCGGCAACGCGATCGGTCACTCAAGATGGCTCCGACTTCGCCGAGAATCCCTCGACACGTCAAGCTATAGGACGTGACGTTGATCGTTTTGGTGCCGGGAACGTTATCTTATCGTCGTAAACCATTTTATTGCGTCGCGCGATCGTCGCGATATTACTTCCCGATTCTATCGTGTGCAACGGGCAAAAGCGTTCACCGAATTTCACTCGTGAATCACATGCTATTCCAACCATTGCAAGAAACTTTTGTCATCTTTCCTTATTTGAGCTTGTGCGAAGCTTGTTTCTTCCTTGCCGCGTTTATTCGCAATTGTTAGCGTTGCAGATTAACGCGAAACGATCCCTGCGCATGAGATCGTTGAAGTCTCCTTGCATGCTGTTAACGCGTGCGTCAACAGAATAAAATACGCGTTCGAGGAATCCCGGAGTCAGCTGCGATTCGAGTTTTCTTACGATCGACTTTCTTATGCAAAAATCTCACGCTAGGACATTGCAATTTACGCAATTTCCGTAACTAAAATAAATTAACAGAAAAGTACATATTTGTTTCGCCAATAATTGATTAATGAGAAGGACTTTATTTTTATAATCGACGTTTGGCTAGTGTCGTGACAATTCGACCATTGGTTTTATTGATATATAATCTTTGACACTTACATACAAGTATCTTATTTTTATTAAATTAAATTATTAAATTTATTGCGAAAAATATTACCTCAGCCAGGGTAAAATAAATTTAAATTCCACGAATGTTAGAGCGCAACAAATGTGGTGAGAAAAATAAAAAACTCAGATTAACTCAGAGTTGTTGTTTCTCGATACGGAGCTATAAGTGAAATTTTTCAAAAAGTTTCTTCGCGTTCGCAGATTGTCACGAGATATCTCATTGTCTTCAACGATTATTCATAATCATGTCACATCATCGTCGATAAATTACCGATTAATTACGAGCAACGCGCAACTCCATGTTAATCATTTAATATGAACGGGGTTAGCCTTTGAATTAATTCAAAATTAAACATTAACATATGCCTCAAGTTTTAAGAAATCGAGAAACATCCATCCGCGTTACGCTACGTCACTCATTTCGCGTTACTCCCTTTAATCACATCAGAAACTCGTAGCACCTCCGGAGTTGCAAAGTGCTTTTCGAAAGCGTATTCCGATCGCCGTAAAATTACATTGAACGACAGAAATCGCACTTGAGTCATCCTCATTTCCGATTCCATCCTTCAGCCGTACGCCAACGTGACCTGGAAACCGCCGGTAGTCGAATGCAAATTCCGGTCGCGAAGATATCGCGCCGATTCGTTCGCGTCGCATCGCGGGCTAGTCGCGGAATTCCCTTGGCACTGCTCGCCACTCAACGCGTTTCGCGTACATCGCGTATCGCGCATAGAATTAATTCGTACGTCGCGTCGCGTCGCTCGCTCGTAACGCAACTCGGTTGTTGACTGTCGACAGTGTCGACAGAATGTACTGTACGAGTGACCTCACCGTATATTTTTAGGCGTTATCGTTCGGATCTACGTCAATCGGTCAGAACACTCAGAACGATTTCGGCCGGCATTTGTCTCAATGACTTTCACACGAAACTTTCCACGAGGTTCGCGAAGACATATCCAGCGAGAAAATCGATAAATTCTTTGTAAATTGCGCCATTAAGTCATGTGATTGCTCGAGTGCAAACGAAGCATGTTTTAAAAGTATTAAGTGGCCTTTATCACTCTTCCACTTATCTTAGATACGAAATCTATATTTTGTTTGAAAAATTCCCGAATTACCTAATGTTTTTAAAGTTTATCTTATTTAGCACAGGTAGAATAGATATTTTTATAATTTATTATATTATATTATTTATTTTATTTACATTTAAATACATTATTTATATTATTTATTCAATTTATTCAATTTTATTTTAATTTATTTATTGTATTACACATTAAAAAATGCAATTATAATGTATTCCTTAACCAACGCGACATAAACATATAAATCGTTGTGCAAGCTTGCACAATGGTATATATAAAAAATTAAGCAAATAAAGATTGATTATATAAAGAACTTGAAATCTGTTACACACACACACACACACACACACACACACACACACACACACACACACACACACACACACACACACACACACACACACACACACACACACACACACACACACACACACACACACACACACACACACACACACACACACACACACACACACACATACCTACACACACACACACACACACACACACACACACACACACACACACACACACACACACACACACACACACACACACACACACACACACACACACACACACACACACACACACACACACACACACACATGTTAACGGAATAACGAATAACCAAGAGAAATGAAAGAGCAGCCTGGTTGCTGGTCACGATGGCAAAATCAGTGCAATTAATTATGTTCATAGTTTCTTATCGCACGCTGTCCAATATCATTCCGCCCATATTATACTGATGTCGAAATTAAACAATTTTGTGAATTCTTTGCTTCATATTTTCGAATTATTCATTAACATATTGATTTTAGCTTGAACTCTTTGATTTTATTTTCTCTCCAAATTAAAAAAGATATTACCGCGCGAAATCTGACGTTCTCATTCTCTCGCGTGATGCACTACAATGTACGCGACGTAATTCGACCGGCGCTATTATTATTTCGCATCTTTCGGATTATGCCATTACACAATAGCGCAAGGTCAGTGTCCACCCAGATGATCTATTTTTACATGCAAGAAGCGCGAGTCATGTGCCACCGTCGAATCTGGTTGTGAAAGCAGGCGAGTGCATGATAATGATCAAGGTGCAAACTGTAAAACTGCGAAGCGAAATGCGTACATCAAGTTGCTACGTTGCATGCTATACTATAATACGTTGTTATTTATATTAATAACTACGTATTCCTGAACGTTCCATTAATTAATATTATACAGGAACCTGAGTTTTCTCCAACGAAATATTTTACGTCTAAAATTAAATCGCTCTGAATAACAAACGTGTTTCTATTAAAGAAAAACCAATCTAAAATGTATTTTTAAAATTATAATTTTTGAAAAATATTAATATAAAATCGAAATTTACAAGAGAGAAATTATTTTATTTAGACAAAAAAGAGAGTAATAACATTAGATATATATTAATTTGTTTTATTTTTATAAAATTTCTCTGAACTCTGTGAAAAGTACATTATTTGAGAAACATTTATACGAAGTGTTTAAAAAAATACTGCCAATTTAAAATATTCTTCGGTGGCATTATCTTGCCGCGCTAGGCACTGAATCTTCCTCCCGTCTCGATACTTTTATTTGACTTTGTACCGGATGCATAAAGTTCGAGTGGAAGAGCCAGTTCGTGCCAAATGTATCGATTTATTCTCTTTACCACTTCGCCTTTTTTATTCCGAGAAAGAGAAAAACACACGCGCGATAGTTCCACACAATATAAGCTCTTTATCAACGCGATGAATAATATAGTGTGATAAAAGAGATAAATGATTAATACGTGTCGTTCATCGTACATGACAGCTGTTTCGGCATTTTACTTGTGAGCAAAAAATGTGCAAAGGAGAAAAAATAAATCACATTTACAAACACGTCAGACGAATATTTAAACTTGTCCATATTTTTCTCCATCTGCAATTGCTTCTATTATCTGTGGATAGCATGAAAGGCAAAA
The DNA here is from genome assembly GCF_048541705.1 of Temnothorax americanus. Lineage (NCBI taxonomy): Eukaryota > Metazoa > Arthropoda > Insecta > Hymenoptera > Formicidae > Temnothorax > Temnothorax americanus. The sequence goes on from NW_027509286.1 coordinate 1,769,673, forward strand.
TAGAATCACTATCAGTCGGAAACATTAGAGATTCAAGAATAGCATGAAATTATATTTCCTGGTTATTCCACTATAGATCAGTAGAATATACGCGAGTATTATTCTTCTCATGTTTTCCTGCATATGGTGTTCCTGGTATAAATTAGTATGATTTTATCTTAAGATTTTTATCTTAAATTAGAATGTTTATCACAATTAAGAATTTAATTGACTATACTGGCAATGATTATAATCGTTACCACGATTAATGCCAGTATAGTCAATTAAATTATCAATTGTGTTAATTATTGACTGGCGAAGTAAATGTTACTTATTCGGTCAGAATGTTTATCTTAAATCAATGCGTGATTTGTTCCGGTTGTATAAACTTCGAAGAGAGATAAGAAGTTGTAATTGTCTTTAATTTATTTATACATTCTAATTGTCACACGCGTTATTGAGCTCTGCTTCTTTGCAATTAAAAAATTGATATTTAATACAATTTTTCTAGTTTTTAGTTAGAAAATGCGTGATTCAACCGTGCTGTGACTTGAGTGTCCTCAGAAATTGATATCAAAGAACGCTTAAGCAATATTCCCGGAAGATATTTCAGTTCGGTTCACGTATGCAACTATAAAAGGCTACGCGGCAACGAACGTGCTTTCGATTCACCGTGAACCACTCGCCATTGAATCAGGACGATTTCCTCAATGCCGTGTGGCTGTGACGAGGTCGGGCTGTATAGGGATAACGACGATGTTTTGTAGCACGAAACGCAGTTTCTTTATGTTTCCTAATGACCCATAAAAAGAGCAACCATGTCGAAGAAAAAGATAATCATAATAGTTATTTCACAACAAAATGATATAATTTAGTTTCATTTATTATCATTAAGAAATCATGAAAATATTGCTTTTCTTTGATAAAATTTGTGTGTCTCGGACGGTACCGCAGACCGAGGAAATCGAAATTAATAGATTTCTGTTATCATGATGGACTAATTGGAAACGTACATATAAGTTTCAGATAACTACAAATTGTACAAGTGCATTATATTCAGAGTTTGATAAAAGAAAAATCTAACGAGTTTCGTAATTACGAGTTCACTCAAATAATGAGCAACAATGCACGCTATAGATTCATATTACATTTTAGTATTTTTACAACTTGATATAGAATCAATTTTTGAAATAATAGCATTTAATTTTGAAGAATGGTTCAAATTAACTAAAGAAGATTACCTAATAAAACCACACGCACAATTTCAGAGATACTTTGTGGAATCGCGCCGTTTTGAGTAATATTTATGTTCCGCGCGCGGTAGGCGCGTAGGTGTCTTTGTGGCGAGCCGCATTTAAATCGCGTAAAATACGTATTATATCCTCTGTCCTCGGTCCCGACGTTATTTATTAAGCGACCAACCGGACAGACTCGTATTGTCCGTACATATCGAATACGAGGCATCGACACGTGCGGCCGTATCATCCGCGCGTTCACTATCTTCCATTTCTCTTTCCCTTCTGCCGAATCACGAAGATCTATAGAGGGTCAACGGCGTGGATTGACCTCTAGCGAGCAGACGGTTACCGACACGAGGAAAAGCATCGTTGCAGCGAGCAAGCGCGCGGATTGCGCCTCGGTGCTGATGAGATATCGTCACGGTTGATGATTTCTAGGAATTAAGATTCCCGCGGCAGATGCAGCGGAACTTTAATCGAACCTCTAGACGCTCGAGCGGCGAGTCGTTGCGCGAAATTCCTGTGAAAATTTATAAACAATTCTATAGGAAAATGAAGGAAAAATGGCGCTTGTGCTCATATCTACGTGATTTGTATGCGGTGTCGCTTTCTAGAGAGAGTTCGAGGGAGTTCAGAGAAATTGAAAAAAATCTAAAATACGCAGCCGCTCTCCGCCGTCGCGTTTGCAGGCTGTAACGTTTGTTAACCGTGTACGCTAAATTACAACGGGCAACAGCGCGACCGGAGACAAAACAAATATGCTCTTCGAGTACAGAGTACGAGAGATAAATATACCGATAACACAGTGAGATAAAGCACAATATCTTTCGTGATAAAGAGGAAGTGGCGAATGCTATATTCTCGAGAGTTAAATAACTCCAGGTAGACAGAGGATAAGATTTATTTAATTGAAATGTTTATTTGATACGTGAAAATAGGTTTTTAAAATGGATTGACGATAACAATTAAATTAAAGATATCACCCGGGTGCTATATTTACAATAGTCTCGTTTTTTTTATTATCCTCTTATTTCTCTTCCTTATTTCTATACTTGTTAAAAATATTTTTTTATGTTATTTAACGATAATACTGTGCAATATCACATTAATATTAATCACAAATAAAGAAATGTCATCAATATCTTCATTTATTCATTTATTTACACAAGAGACGTTGGTAAAATGATTTAAAACATTATTATAATAGGGAGTTTTTGCAATACCGTCTTTCAGATACGGTAACCGTATCTGAATTGTTCAGAGATACATTCACTATGTATCTAAAAGACGGTATTGCAAAATGTGACGAGAAGTTAAACATAAAAATATATACGTCTCTATATGTGTGTATAAATTAAAATATAAAAATACGTATATATCTCCATATATAAATGAAATAAAATATAAAAATGCATATGTCATCGAATTCATCATATGCTAATTATATAGCTTCGCATATAGCTATTAAACTAAGGAGACTAGACGCGCAATCTACGACTAGTCATCGTAACTCATGTTACTTGTAATTGCAACGCTCGCGCATTGCGTAAGTTCCAATTACGATGCGAAAAGCGTTTACGCGACGAAACAAGAGCATCGCGGAAAAAAAATACATGCCGATCTTCGTGAAAAGGTGAATTCCGAACGAAAGGAATGTATATGTACTCCTCGCTCAACATTCTCGTTTAATGAGTGAAGCAGTTTTACGATCCGTGCACATTTGACGATAGAAGCTGTACGTAATAACCGGTGATAATTATCATAACCGCTGGCATATACTACACCATTCAACCTGTACGTGTGTTTGCAATGGAGACGCTGACATTTTATCACCGTCTAGAGTTTCTAACGTGACGTCAGATTCTTGGACTATCAATAAAAAATTATTTGGCTATGCAAGCTATGCTATCGCGGATTAATCGCTGATCGTAATTTTCTTTTGAGCTTATTGGTCACCGATATCATGCACGTTTATTGATTAGAATCGCAAATGGATTTTGAATGAGAGGCATTATTTAATTAATGTTGAAAGAACATGAATAACATTATAGAGTGCTCTGGTGTTAAGCTAGTCCCGAGCGGATCACAATCGCGCTCACCGCGACAAAACGAATGACAGATAATGGACGTGTAATTCCTATTTGGAAAGCAAAGTATGCCTCTTCGAGGACGCGTGTTCGCATCGTGCTGCAATCGGACGCGCTCGCGTACGCCCAACGGAATGTGTTGGATTAAAGGCGTGGACGATCGCAAAAAAAAATGTCAGACTGGAAGAACATTCGCGGATATGCAACACCAATATATCTCCGTGTTTAAAATTCAAATTGAGACTTGAATTACGATAGTCGCTCTACGATATCAAAAATTGTTATTATTATTAGCAGGGACTACCGCTGTTACGAAAGGGAAAAGGTTTGATCGATACCAATGCAATTTAATTGCCTTCTGTCAATCGCATTGCGTATATATGCCTACGCAACATGTAAACAGCGAAATAGCTTTATCGGTAGAGAGAACGCAAATCATCGATTTGAATATCATACATGCAACCTACATGAAACCTGTATAGTGGAAATAAAAGAATTTCCGAGCAGTTATTTAAACAATATTTTATGTATGTAGACAGAGAAGAAAGGAAATATCATTACATTCCTTCGAGATAACTCTGTTGTAGACAGATATTCACGTGATACATTATTTTCTTGGCATTCTTTGTCTTTCTTCAATACAAAAAAATAATTTTATCATATCTGTAGTCATTTCTAAAGTATTTTTCAAAGTATTTTAGAATAAATTCACGGAGAAAAGGTAAAAATTTTCAAAAAGACTGTCCTATCAAAGAATAAATTCATTAAATTCCTAAAAACTATTTTCAAGCTTGCCATACATAACCAATATTGTTTTTATATTATCTTTTTACTTTTACCCGAATTAATCTTTTTTTGCTCCAAGAATGTTTCCTCATAATTTCATATTTGAACTCTCTTGACATTATTTCTACACGGATCAGTCAAGTTGTCTGGATTGATCCGCTGTGTTACTCGAAAGTACCGAGACATCGAGATTAGCTGGATCTCTCTCGAATCAGGTTGGTTTCTCGCTCTCCTGGACCCGTCGGCGATTTGGGACTCGAGGGGAGGAGCTGACCACCTGCGCTTGCTTCACTTCGGGGCAAAGTAATTCTACCTGGCTTAAATCCCGCCGTGGAACCGTCAGGTTATCTTTGAGAGATCGAACAAAGACTCTCCAGATGGAACTCGTGGGTCCTCTATATTGAGGCTTCCGCCTCTTAAATTCACGCGTAAACGCGTGCGTTTGTTCACTTTACGTTCGATCTTCTCTCTAGATACATTCCACAAACGACAGTGCCATGCACTGGATCCGTCGATCCTCATCTTTTCTTAAGAAACTTCTCCGGTCCAACAAAGAGGCGCCCATACGGCCATTGAAGAGGACGAAAATTTTCGTGGGGACCGTGGACCGTTTTCTGAATATCTTCTTTCAGTTGATCTCAATGTGGAACATATCTCGAATTGGCCGAAAACGATGAGAAATCATCCTGCTGGCGGACGTCAAGCGCAAACATAATTCGCTTAATTCATCGAAGATCAGATTCGTTTGATTGATCGAGAATTAGAATGACATTCTAGAGATGAAGGAAATCTTTTAAATCCCGGCCTTCACTCACAATCGCAATTTGGCTTAAAAAATATTATCATATGATGCGAGTATATTATCGACAGTCTCTCATGATCCGCACGTAGCTCGGCGGATCGCTCATGTTGCCGAGCGAAATAAAGAGGCATCGAGTAAGATAACTCCATTGTCATCAGGTGACGAGAAACATCTCGAGTGACTGTTGCGTAGCGCGTCGATTGTGTGCGTGTATGTTGAAAATTCTTCGAGAAATACAATTAACTAGTAATAACACTGGTGACAACATTAACAATAACACTAATAACATTAACTAGTAGCGATTTTTTTCCAAAATGCACCGAGATAAGATTGCCAAGCTGCGTCGTGCGGTGTTGTTTCGATTTCGATTGAGATTCTGGTATCGTCTAGTGATTCTCGGAACTGGTCTGCGTCTTTCTGACGTGTGAAAATAATTGCCCAATTTCAGCATTTACAAGTCGCCGCGACATTTCCACCGCATACCGATGCATTTCTTACATAGGGAGTTACGTTACGCGTCACTGATAACTATTCCACGTGCTCTTTGCATTTGCATCTCGAAGCCGAAGTCCGCGCCAGGAAATTGTTTACACGGAAGAACGACGCGATTCTCACAATAACTTGCGTAAATCCCGCTCCGATGAATGCAGCACGGTCCATTTTTGCCGAGGCGGATCGGCTCCGGAGACTAAATGCGACGTGGCGCAAATAATTCTGCTCGATAAAAAACCTGAACGATAACAATTGAACAACGCAATATTGTTTCTTCGCTCTCTCGCTTCTTAATTAATAAACATTTCTACATTGTCATTGTTTTTTTACTAACGACATATTCTTATAAATGTGCCAAATCTTACATTTATTGTAAAGAATTGATTTTAAAACGCGCGAATAACAATGAAATTCACGATTGATAAAAACGCTCAGTTAAAAAATCGATCTTCGTACCTAACCCCTCGATAAAGAATACGTGACTGATAAAGACACATATTGATTGAACACACGTAGCGCGAACGTGCAGCTTGATCGTTATATGTATAACAAAGAGTACGTAAAAATCTATCATGAATTATTTAAAAAAAATTGAGGCTCTTTGATTTCTTCCCGTTTAGATTGTACGCGATAACATTTTATTTCAGCCGATCGACTTTCGAGACAATAATCTCCCTTCACATCGGTTACGAAGTTGTTCGGCCCACGTTTACAGCCAAATACGTTCACAACCGGTGCAAACAGGTTTCCTCGTTGTTTGTGTAACACTCAGATAAAAGTCATTATTTACAAATAATATCATAAGACCATTATAATAACATTATTGTAATAAAATAATTTCTGTAACAGTTATTGCGATTCTTTTTAATAAACTGACGCTCAATACACAATGTAATTACAGTAGTTTACCGGTTAGCCTCGGCGTTGATGCTGCATGAAAATGAGATAATAAAACACGTCGCGAAAAAAAAAACAATGTGTGACGTCTTTTTGTCCGATGACGTATTTTCCACGTAAAATATACTTCCTTGTGTCTCTCTGATTACGATAATATTGCGTAACAACAATCGACATATCGACATATCGTGTGTTTAGTAATAGTCTCGCTACGACTTATAAGAGAAATTTCCCTTCTTTTTAACGATTCCTGTTTCCGCCATCTAATAATCATCTAATGACCATCCAGAAAGCGCTGCGTTCATTTTCATTCCCGTTTGTCGACAGTCCATAACTATCGCATATGTGCCAGAAGTCGTGCCAGTCTGCAAACCGTCACGGTTATCTAACGTCAACGTCTGTAGGTGGGGCAACAACGTTGTACAGTAACGCGAACAGCGTTGCACCGAATGCAAGCACATTCGTTAAAATCTTCGACGCGACAAAATCGCGAAAAACGGAGCAAGAGTTTGAATTATCGTGACGCGATCAGTTCTGATTATCGTCGAGGTAAAGATACTTTTTTGCGTAAAAATGCAATAGAATCTCGATTATTCAAACGCTATTTGAACGGAAGTTTGAAAATTGTTCATAAGTCTAAAAGTTTTGAAATATAAATTGCATTTTGTATATAAGAATTGCGATACTTCGCATTTGCATCAGCGATAAAGTAACGTGGAACCGTTAATACATCTTATTGTTGCGCCTGCAAAGTAATTTCAAAATAGCACATCCGGTTTGACGGAAGAAACCTTGGTGCAACGATTGAAGGTATTCCGGAAGAAGGTTGCTCTTGTTTCTTTGGAAACCGCAAGAGTTTCCGCTCTTGCACTTGATTGCACCAACACGAACGTGACGTTCCGACGTACCTAACACCCGATCTCTTGAAAACTTTGATATAGATTCTTGGTATTACGCTATATAGGAGTGACAAAGCGTTGTAGCGTTGTTAAATCAGTGTGCATAAAAAAATCAAACAATCAATATACAAAATGGTAGACATAAATTCCGTTTTACTAATGTTTAATAAATTAAAATTCATACTTATTAATTTCTTGTAAATTGACCGTTTTGATATTTTAGCAAATACGTTTCGGAAAGTCAAATAGAACAATGTTTGCTTTGTGGAGTAAATTGGTCAGCAGACGTTATTTGAGAACGGACGTGAAAAAGTCTCACGTTACACTACAGAGCATCTCAGATTCATTTTCAGTAACGTGGTGCAATTTTAAAGATTTCAACGAGTGTACTAAGAAAGAATGCCGTTTAATTATTCTTTTAAGAAGCGAAAGATAAGCTAACGATTCTCAGAAGTTTTAATTTCAAAACATATAAAAAGGAAGATTAAAATTGCATTGAATTAATTATTTACTTTAATTAATTAGTTGTACAAAAATATAAATTATAATATAATAAATTTAATTTGTTTCTTTTATATTTTTCATGGAAATATATATTTTACGTATAAAGCAAAATTAGAGCGCAATTGAGAAATTATAATAAAAATTTCTAATGAAGTGAAAGTCTATTATGAGCACGAATATCTTTGCTAATGCGCCTGAACTACCAGCAGGCATCGTACATATAAAAAGCATTCTTGTCTTATCCAATAACCGATTATTTTCAGAATAAACCATAACATGGGGATCTCGGCAGCTTGGCTGCTGACCATCTTCTTGGTGGTCGCTGCCATTACAACCAACGCATCACCTGCTTCGACACCACGCACTACGGAAGTCGTTCGTACCAGCGGAGTAAATGCAACGACCGTCGAATCCGCGAAAACGACACCGAAGGACAGCTTTATAGATTACGCTAGACCCTTCACGAATATGAAGGACATACTGATGCACGAGATCCAGACTTTGGACAAAGACACTTTAAACAAAGACGATGCTAAAGTAAGTGCAGATTTTTTTGTTACATATTAGAGTACATTGCGTTCTATGATATCTTTAATTTGTTAACGAAGTAAGTACGGTTACCTTTTTATATAACGGATAGTTTGAATCGCAAATTTATGAAGTTATACGTAATAATACTTGTTAAATATTGACAGATAATAATTTTCTATTGCTCGCATCATCGCAACACATAAAGGATAAATAATACGTCTGAAAAGAAAATTCTTGTTCGACCTTTAAAAGGTCGAACTTTGGAGTACAGTTTGCTTCAATTTGATTTTTGCCATATTTAATTAAGTAAGTTACACTTAATTACGATATAAAAATTATTTAGATCCAGGAAGAAGTAGCGAAGACTTTCAAGGCCGAAGCGCAGAGGGACAGCATGATAAACTTGCGAATAAAGCCGACTTTTAAACCGAAGATAACTGTAAAATCAAATTCGCTTCTGGGTGAAGATGAGGAATTAAAGAAACTCGACCCTATACCTTACAAGGATGATAATAGCGACGAGGACAGCGACGACGACGACGAATTCAGCGACGAGGAGTACGAGGATGAGGATTTGCTCCCGGGGGTGGATGATGATGAAGAAGTTATGACGGAGTGCCCTGATTATTGCAAATGCGCCGGGCAATACGCGGCTGCGACAACTGCAACGTATGTTTCTAATCGGATCTTTATGTAACTGAACAATGTCCCTTGGTGTTGACGGCAGATAAAGAACTCGTATAGAGTTCTTCGCTTTCTGTTTAGAGCGTAATAATATGACAGTTTTGACACATTAATGAAGACTTAAGAACTAGATAAATATTCCATTCTTGGTTATAAAATTTTGTCATTATACGTAAAGCTCAAGGAAATATGCAAACGCGATTAAACAAGATAATTAAAAAATTACGTAAAATATGTCATAATTATATATAAATAACTTAATTGTTTCAATGTCTTTTTTTACGTTACGACGATTTGCTTTGTAAGTTCTTCAAAATTAGTATCTAATTTCAGTTATAAAAGTAAAGTCATTAGACGATCTCCTGCAGAATGATAAAATCTAAATCGATTATAAAATGGGATTATATAATCCAACTTGTCTAATATTCGCGATAACAATCGTGCATAACTAAACAGTATGAGAATGCGACATTTTCATTAATCTTATTCATCATTTTTTTACTTACTACCCGTAGATGCACCAAATTGACGAACGAGCAGTCCTTTGGGTCAAGCATCGCTCATCTGCGCATCGAGAACGCCGGCGAGATACAATTGGGACCGAACGCCCTGCGGGCTCGGGGCCTTCAGCAATTGGAGTCCATCACCATCGTCGACACGCGCATAGTCGAGCTAGATCGCACAGCCTTCAATGGCATCACGTATCTGTTTGCCGTGAACTTGACACGCAACGGTCTGCAGGACATCCATCCGAACACCTTCCAGAACAACACGCAGCTCAGCCTGCTCACGATCTCCGGTAATCCGCTTAAGCACATGCACGACTCGAGGCCGACGAAGCACTATCTGCTGCACGCACCCTCAGTCACCGATCTCGACTTCTCGAACAACGGCATATTACGGTTGAAACGCACCGCCTTCTCCAAGATGCACAGCCTCAATTTCATCAATCTACGCGGCAACCGGCTGAGAGAGATCGACAGCACGATCTTCGACTCGCTGGACCAGCTCATGGAAGTGGACCTCTCAGATAATTTACTGAATGAAATCCCCATTGACCTGTTCATTAACAAAGATGTGCAAATTCTTCGTGTCGCTGGTAAGAACGATGAAACATGTGTATCACGTCACGATATTATTTATTAATAATTAAGCGAGAGCATTCGGTCATTAAAATCCGATTTAAATTTTAATAATAAAATTATAAAAATCGTAAATGCTTGATTAAATTTATCAGAGATAATACAAACTTAATTGGTCAATTGCTTAATGCCTCATACTGATAAGTAAACTAAAATTTAGTTATTTCACACTTATTTTAGAAACTAATTAATGAAGAAAGAATTATTTTGTATTTTCTAGGAAATAATCTATCAACGTTGGCCACTATAAGTTCTTCGAAACTGACGATGCTCGACGTCTCCAGAAACAAGATCAGGATAATCGGCAAGGAGGATCTGGAAGGCGTACCATTATTGGACCAGTTATATGTCAAGTCGAACAATTTAAAGAGAATCCACCAGCACGCTTTTAGCAAGCTCGAACAATTACAATATCTGGATATCAGCGATAACAGGCTCTCCTTGTTAACCGAGCACCATTTCAAATCCAATCCAAGACTGCAGGTTCTGCTGATGAACGACAATCCCGCTTTGCAGGTTCTGCCAGTTTTCAAAACTTACGACCTGGAGCACAATACATTCAGGTGAATATGTGTCACACTTTGCCGCTTTATTTTAAAATACCAAATAATTTAGTACTTATATGTATTAAGTAATTGTCGTTATTTAACAGCACCATCCGTTTCGAGTGCGCAAATTGCGGTCTGGACAGCATCAAGGTAGGCACGTTCGACGAAATGCCAGCGTTGACTCGGCTTAAGCTCGCGAAGAATCGCCTGACCGGCCTGCCCGATGGGCTCCTGGATAATCTTTCGTCTCTTCGAGAATTGGATCTGTCCGACAATATCATCACTACTCTCACGCCTAACATGTTCCGCGGCGCCGTATCTTTGAGTAAAGTGAACCTTGGCCGCAATCCGTTGAGAACACTGCAAGTGACGCCGTTCCTGAGCATTCCAGGACTTCTCAAGCTGGATGTGAGCCGGTGCAACCTCGAGCGCGTCTGGAGCGAAGCTAGAGTGCCGTTGAAGAGTCTTCGGTGAGAGAAATTTACGGAAATTTATTTATTAATAATTAAGCGAAAGAGAATTTGTTATTTAAAACACAATTTATATTCTAAATAATATTCACACAGATGCAGAATTGTAGAAAACTAAATAAACTAAAATTATTGAAATTGCACTATGACCTCTCTATTATCACATTTGAGAAGAAAATTCAGAATTTTCTTTTAATAATATTTGAAGCTTTTGCAAAATCTTTTTAATTACAAACAAAATTATTCTGTGACATCAAGATATTTATTGAATAATGTATTACGACGTTAAGATATTCGTTGACCAAGGTATCTCACATTTTCGTTTCCGTTTAGGTTCCTGTCGGTTCGCGGTAATCTTCTGCGGCGAATCACCGTCGAGGAACTTAAGGCCACGCCAAATCTCGCCAGTCTGGATTTGTCGCACAATCCCCTGGATTGTGACTCCGAGTTCACCGAAGCTGTGCAATGGCTCACCGATCATGGCGTCGCACCGACAGAAGTACTTGAGTGAGTATACTCAAGTTCAGAGACCAGCTAAATATGTCATGTCAGGACTTCTCTCAATCTCTCATGTTGTTTTTACAGACTTTCCAGTGATAAGTTCGATGATATTGAAGATATTGATAACATGGATTTGATGGACGTTGGTCAGTGGACGGACTTGGCGAAGATAGTTTGCGATGGAATCGACGATGGTCCACCATCCAGATCGCTTCCTGGCAAAGGCACACGCCCGAAAGACATTCTTCTGGATGTCGATGTTATAGAAGACGCCGATCCTCTGTTGAAAAACGAGCTCGATAACGATGAGGTAAGACGACAATGAAATAATGTTCTTCGAAATATGTCTTAGTATTTCTTTTACTTCAATACTTCAATACTTCAATTGTTTAATATTTTTTAATATTGTGTAATTTATATAATTTTCAATTCGTGTAATATCATCAGTATCATCACATATTTATCGATCTTCCAAATTGTAATGATAACGTGTGATAATGCCGGATGCGTTTCTCACAGAAGCTGAACGTCGATCACGGCATGCAGCATATCGACGAGCCGCGGCTCATGGAGGATCAAGAATACGATGAGGACTTTGCGATCACCACGGAATATCACACTTGGTACAACTTGAGACCCGGCTTCAAGGTCTGGCTGGTTTCCGGTACCGTCCTGTCCGTTCTGGTAGTCTTCCTGTTGGTGGCGCGCATCGCCTGCTGCTTGGCAAACAAACGTGGACGGGGTCCCGTGATCAGGCCGCCCCTGATCCTCCGTCAGGGTCTGGTCGACAACAAGAACTGCGGTTTGGTGTACAAACCCCTGCAGGAGGAAATAGCCACGCCTCACATGCCGAAACGAGGTAGCTTCTACTCGAGCAGCACCTTCCATTACGACAAAATCGTACCAGAGAGTGTGTAAGAGAAACTTGTTTCCTGATTAATTAAATGACCAATTACGGGGCGACCGGATGTGATTGGTTGTGAACGGCGGGCTGTCGACGATCATTTCGCGCCGTTCTCTGCGAATCAAAAGAAGAAGTTCTTCAGACTGTTATTGGGTGAACGACGAAGCCGATGAGAATAATTAGGTAGACTCCTTCGACCAATATAGATATATGCTCAATATATATGCGATTTTATCAGCAAATTGGCAGATAATTGTTTCTATTGAAAGAGTATAACTATGAGCATTTAATTCGACCTTCTAGAAACGCGTAATACGATTGATCGAAAAACGTGTTTCTTCTAGGCTTTGTCGTGTTCTCAAAGTTTATACAAAACACGTGATTAAGAAGCGTTTATTGTTATTATTAACTCGAAGATGCCTGATAGAATTAAAATATAGATAGTTACAGTATCTTTTAGATCCATAAATCGCGCAGTACTGTGTTACAACCATACATAATCATGTATTTTTTTTATAAATAATGAAAATTTACATTATTTTTTTAGAAAAGATAGAGTTACAGAAGATTATAACAATGTACTTATTATTTATAAATCCAATGCTTGTAACAGCTCTACTCGGTTAAGCAAGGAGTTTCAAAGCGTAATTCAAGGAACAGCAGTACTGCCCAGAAGCATATTTAATCAAATAATGCATATATAATCATTTTACATAAGGATGTAACTTAATAATAATAATAGTACTTTGAGAAAATTGGGCAAACGCATGTCTACTGATGGCCGGTGATGGACGAATGAGAGAATTACATGTGACAAATATAAAATTTTATACGAAACGGAAGGAGAAAGTTTCCTGTAGGATGCCCAGTCATAGTAATATATGCCAACATTATCGTAAAACAATTTTTTAATTATGGTGACAATATCCTTACTCAGCGAGAATTCGAAAACTTACGTCGAAATATTTTGTACGTACGTTATGTCGCTACGCACGCACAGGCTCTTATTATTATGCTATTATATATATATGCTGTAAATAATAAATATTGTTTTAATAAAATTTAAATTAGAATCAAATTGTAATTTATTTCCCACGATTCTAAACGAACCAAAACGATTCTGAAACACATGGCTCAAGCGGATTCGAGATATCTCTAAAATTGACAAAGATACGTAATTTGTTTATTACAAATACGTTGTAACTTTTAAATTATTCCACTACAAACGAAATTATTGTTACTACAAACAACTGTAAAAAAAATGTTACAATTTCCTGTAGTTAAAAATTTATTTTGCGAGTGCCAACTTCACGGACTTGTTCTGGACCGTCAAACGATCAAGCGGAATATGCGAAGTACGAAGTACAGCAGCGAAAAAAAGATGCATAGCATTATTATCAGTACCACGAGTTGCACGGTCTTGCGAAGCCAGTATAATCTGTAAACAGATAAGTAAATCAGGATTCGAAAAATAAGACGCGTAACCTTCTTCCATAATAAAATAGATAGAATAAATAGAGAAAATTGGTTAATTATCGTTTTAAGTCAATCGTATCGTTTCTGAGAACATTCACATAAATATTTATAGTAAAATAATATGAAATAGATGAATAGTAAATCGGGACTTCTCCTGTTAGCGCACGGCGGGAGAGCAGGTGGAAAGTTCGGAGAGGTGGAAATAACAAAGATATAAATAGAGTTTTGAAGGTTTGATGTATCTAGTAAAATCTGAAATTTATAATTTTATCGTTTAATAAAAATTAAAATAGAATTAAGATAAAATTAACCGAATATTAGAAGACATTTGTCAAGTCCACTCTACAATATCGTAAGAGTATGCTGTAAGATGTAAGACATAAGAAGTAAAAATTGACCAACCACGGTCGATTATTCTTGAACTGCAAAAATTCCATTAGTCAATAGCTTACTGTTTACGTTTTACTGCATACTCTTATGGTTATTATGACGAGTCTTTACCGTTTATGTCTAATACGACTGATTTCTAAAATACTGTCATCTTCGTTGAGTATAAAAAAGCGTATATATGCCATTATAATGATTAACAAAATAATTCATCCAGTCAAATTTCTTCATGTAAAATTTAGTTATACAAACTGGGCTCCGTATAATGAGTATGTGAATCGATCCAATAATAAAGTATTTGACACCATTAAAGCACTGTCAACTAAAGGAGCAATTAATTATGTTTATAAGGTTCGTGCAGAAATACTGTTAAAATTCAAGAAACTTAAAGGCAATATTGTGAATTGTGAATCGAATATTGGCAATATTATTGACGAAATATTTCATGATGAACCTTCCATTACCATGACTCAAATTTGCAATGTTTGTAAGAATTCAAAAACAAGGATTAAATCAGTATTCGAAGTTGATTTGATCCCATTGTATAAAAAGGGTTTAAAAGGACTTCAAGAATCGCTAAACAATTATTGTCAACATAAACTGCAAACTTGTAGTACACGTAATAAAAAATAAAAACAGTTGTTTTTGATCACGGATCTCAATTATTTCTCGACTTTGAAGCATTACAATGGACTAGTCTTGCCAAAAGATTAGGATATTTAAGTAACTATGAACGTAAATTTTCTTTAGAAGACTTACCAGGTGATTTGTACTTTGGTGACCATATTCATAAATTATAAATTAATTGGGACCATTAAACATATTCCAGCAATGAGTGAGAGTGCTGTATCCCGCTATCAAGCATTAATTTTAAGAAATCGAAACAAATTAGGTTCATGGGAACTTCATGACGGTCTATTCCCCACGGCAAAACCACGCAAACTTAATAAACGAGGAAAAAACAAAAAAATGTATACCTGTCCTTTTTTATATAAAGTCTGACAAAACTCATGCTAGTGTTTAAATCTAATTCGAGCATAACATTAACAAAAAAAATTATTACTAGCGAAGTTTCTTTTATCCATTTTACTACATAAAAATATTTTAATTTTCACGTTGAAAATAAATGATAAAAGTAAACAATTTATCTAATAACTGCGTTACCTCACAAAAATACACATTAATGTAGAATAATTAATTTTTTTGTTATATATTATTATTTGCTAAATATATTATATTTATGTGTGTGTGATATACACATATATACATATGTATACATTAATATTATATTTTCATTAATTATTTTTATGTGCGGGTTATTATCTCGAATACGGTACGAATTAATATATTTAATTTTTGATCGTTACTGTGGATGTTATACGTATGTGTTACTGTATGTTATATGTATGATAAATCTATGTACAATACGAAAAGTACTAGAAAGTAATTATATTTCAATTCAATTCAATTCAGTCTTTATTTCACTCACCTTCCGGGGTTGGAAAGGCGTTTTTTATTAAAGGGTTCCCAAAAACCTTTACATTCTGCCATACACAATACTTCGGACACTTATACATCATGGCACATAGAACAAGGTGAACATATGGCGTTTTACAGGGACATATCCAACCCTTTACATCATCTCAATTCTTCTTGTGGTCCGCGTCCGTATCCATCAGCAGCTTCTCCTCCATTTTCTTCGCAATCTCTCCTCGTCCGTATTCCTTTTTGGTCTCTCGCATGCCTCGCGCATTCTACCGGGGGCCAGCCACCCGGGATATGTGGGGGTCATCAAACGATCAAGCCGGATATGCGAAGTACGAATTATAGCAGCGCAAGAAGGACGCATAGAACTATTATTACTCCCACGAGTTGAACGGCCTTGTGAAGCCAGTATAATCTGTAAACAGATAAGTAAATCAAGATTCGAAAAGTAAGACGCGTAAACCTTCTTCCATAATAAAATAGATAGAATAAATAGAGAAAATTGGTTAATTATTTATCGTTTTAAGTCAATCGTATCATTTCTGAGAACATTCACATAAATATTTATAGTAAAATAATATAAAATAGATGATAGTAATAAAGAAACAAATAGTGCGTGTATATATATTCAACATTAACATAGTCATTTTTAAAATAATTGCTTAAATAAATAGGATAAGAACGAAAAAAAAATCACATAAAGAGAAAGAGATAAAATCTATAAGTTCTCCAAATTCTAGAAATGTACATATAAATTCTATGGTAAAAACATTGACAAATGTTGCAAATGATTAAAAAGACTTACCTCGATAATCGATTTCGGGCGTTGTTTAACGTATCTAGATTGTCGTTCAAGATATATTTTCGGATTCCTAACATGTACTGATGCAAGTACATGTCCCAATCCAAGTTTGTAATATCTACATCAAATTTATCACAATCTTCGGACGCTCTTACAAATTTCATCAATTTTGTCATGTTATTCGAATAAAACTTCCACTCGTTCATCGCGAAGAACTCCCCGGTTTTAGCGGCGCAATCGAACCGTTTGGCCACCCTCAACATTCTGAAAGGAAACGACGCGCGTTATATTTATCGTTATAAATAAAATTGCCACGCGGCGAAACCGAGGGGAGATACTTACATGGATTTGCGACCTTGAACCCTCAGTATAAGATCTACGATAAATGCAGGCAAAAAGTGCAACGTGGGCACTATGATAGCGTGAATAAATTTGTTTGTCCTAAATGTGAAACCTGGATACCACATCACGTATTTCGATGGAGATTCTATGGCGTGTTTCTTCGTGAGGTATCCAAATTCGGCCCATCTACAAGAATCATATATACATATACGTATACAAGATAATAACACTATTCAACAAAAATAAAAATGCACAAAAATGAGAGTAATTATACGTCTTATAGCTTTTTGGGCGCTGAATACGATGCCGTTTGCCAAATTGCTCTATCGTCACAATTTTGAGAAATTTGTGATTGTCATATTAGAAAATTTGTGTCATAATAGGATTTTCAGTCCTTAAAAAAAACTTGCTGTGTCGTTTTAAAGAAATTTGTGAACAAAATAAGATCTGTTGCATCAAAGTTGCGATTTGCATACGCCATTAAAAAGTCTACTAAATGTTTTCAAATTAAATTATTAAAATTTAAAGTTGATTATATGACATATCAGATTAGTATTTAGCAACCTGAAAAACTATTAAATTGCGCGAATGCTCGCACACATACATTTATTTAAATGTTGTGTTATGTCTATTGCTGCATATACTCACGTAATCGGATGTAATGTACTGCTGATACAATTGTAAATCTTTATCGTGTCAGTACGTTGCATGGCATTGTGCCAAGATGCGCAGATCAATGTATTGACAACAAAATCAACAGGTACAACGTCTATCACTAATTTTGCGTTACACACGATACTTCTAACGGTACCTCTTCCGATCTCCGTCATTATACCTATTAAATGTAAACAATTAAATGTGACACATGTATGCTGATATCGAAATGGAAGAATATTATTTAATTTCTGATTAATCTCGCCCTTTCCATCTGCATGTGTTTTTTAAGAACACTCATTTCTCGTTATAATAACTCGTTAAATTTAAAAATGTATTAGCTTGTAAAAGAAAATCTTAAAACATTTTTTAAGTGTCCATTATAGCAACAAACATTGTAAATAATCAATTATATTTATTGGATTTTTCCGGTAACTTTCAGTAAAACAAGTACAGTCTCTTCTCTCTATTATTCTTATCGTCGTTCAATATTTTACAGTAAAATGCCTATTCTTTCTTTAATAACCCGAGAAAAAATTTTTCATATATGTATATAATTATATATAAAACATATGTTCATATATGTATATGTATTCTTTCTCTTGTATAATCTTTACGATTCATACAATTTATACGATTGTATAAAATTGCGATTGTACCTGTAATACCGCCAATATTATCTATCCATCCTGGAAATGGCTCTTGGTACGCGGCACCGATTATACTCGGTCGTACAATTGCGATCGGTAGGCCGCTTCCCTTAGACATTACGATCTGTTCCGCCAATCCTTTGGTCAACGTATACGTATTCGGATGTTTGCCGATCAGTCTCTTCTTTATTATTCCTATTGTCTTGTCGTCCAAATTTTTGCATATATCGACTACCGTGTACGGCTTCACCTCCGTGCTGTAACATTAGCAATATACGATTAAGCGCCTTTTAGCTCTATAATTTGCGTCAGAATTTAGGACAGAATTTTATTCTTAATTTTTATGTATTTTAGTATAAATTTCATACATACAGGGTGTCCCATTTTGAAAGATCCACACAAATATCTCAGAAACTTTGCGTTATGTTAAAAAATGTTTTAAATAGTTAGGTTCATGTTTTAAATAATTAGGCCATTAGGTGAATTACCTACATTTCAGGTCTGGGACCCTACTGGGGCCAATATGGGCTCCTACTACTAAAATCCTACAACTTTTATTTGAAACATTTTTTTTAAGATAACGTAAAGTTTCTGAGATATTTGTGTGGATCTTTTAAAATGAGACACCCTGTATGTACTTATATTCTAACTTTTTGAATGTACGTTTTTCAAGTCGTATCGAGTTTATTTTAGACAATTTATAATTCGAGCCAGAATTCACAATACAATTTTATTTGCAATTTTACGTGTGTTCTGTAATACGAAAAACATTTAAAGAATCGATTTGACGAGACACGTAAAAATATGAATAAAATTTTGTTATTGCAGATAATCGGAAATTATGATAGATTAATTGGGTAAATATTATAAAACATTATAAGTTAATATTAATTAAGTATATTAATAATGACGTTAATTAATATAGATTAATAGATAATTTAAAGCGAGCATTTTTTTAGAAGCATTATTTTTTAATACCTTTTTACCATTTTAAATCCTATCGTAAACTGAACTGGATTACATAAAATGCAATTCGTATCATGTAAAATAAAAAAATGTCCCCGCAATTTAAATATGTATATCGTAGGGAAAGATTGCGAGCAAGAAATAGCTAGTTTATTGAATGTTATAGTCTAGTCATTAGATTCCCCTTCTGTTGCGCTTATCGGACATTATATTCTTGAAAAAACCCGTTTTCCTCGTATCTCTATGACCCGTATATTTCTTAACATTTTAATGTATATAAACGGGATAATTTTTAATGCATTATCAACCGGAAGCTTGATATTAATAAGCTTTGTGCCGCCTGCGCTTATTGATTAGAAGTCGACTAATTGGCGACAAACCGATTCATTATTCTTATCACTGCATTTATTTGTCAAAATATACCGATCATCCAATAACATATTTTATTGTGAATATCATTTATAATAATATATTATCGCTCGACAATGTATGTCAATTTTATCTACCACGGGCGGTAGATAAAGTGTTAACAGTATCGCAGAAGAAAGTATTTCCGCGACGAAAATAATTTGATTGAGGTGATCTTGAAGATCTACCCTCGAGATGAAAACAGTAGCGCGTTATCCGTGCGGCTGTCACGCGTGCTTATATAACTGGCAGCTTACGTGTATATCGATTCTTCAATCTCCCGTCGGTCGGCATTACTGTAGGCCGTGCTGACGTGAATGACGCTAATAAGGTTTGTCATGAGCCTGCACAAGTCCAACATACGATCGGTGCCCATCGTGTTCAGATTAACGGCTATCTTCAGCGACTCGTTAAAGCGCACGGTGGCCGCGCTATGGAACACGATGGTAACTCTCTGTATCAACATGTCTCTGTCTTCAGGCTGGAGCCCCAGCTCCGGCAGGCTTACGTCACCTTTCACAGGAAAGATTTTGTTCAAGGTGCCCGGAAACTTCGATCGTATCCTATCGAAAACCTGTCACAGAGAAAGAGGCACGTTACCGTTTCGTTTCGTAAGAAGGGTGCGAGGAACGCACGGACAACTTGACACTTTAGACATAAAGCTACGAATAAAATATATTTAAGACGTCCTACACGAGGTTGTGCAAAATCAATATTACATTAATTTAACAAGTGTGTACGCTATAACGTCCATAAGAAATTTGACGTGAATACGCTGCGATGAAGTTACAGAGGGATAAGATAAGCTTCTACACTCAAAAAAATGATTTTACACCTATATAGCAAAAATTTTCTGAGTGCAAAAAATTAGCTAACGATAAGGTAGATAAATGATTAGCAAATACTGTGATATCGCTTATGTTTTACACTTAAGAACGTTTACCGGTCCTTATACTAGAGAAAATCGATTTTCTATAGATATTCTTGAAACTGTGAATATACGTTAATTTAGATGTTTTATGCGTGGTATAAATTTCATTACCTCTTGCGGTATAAAAATCGAGATACTGAGCCTTAAAAAGTTTCAACTTTTACTAAATTTTCGTAAAAATTGAAACTTCGAGGCTCAGTATCTCGATTTTTATACCGCAAGAAGTACTGAAATTTATACCATGCACGCATAAAGCACACCTAAATTAACGTATATTCACAGTTGAAAGAAATCTATAAAATTTCGATTTCCTCTATAGTATAAGAACCGGTGAACGTTCTTAATCAATCTATATGACAGAGACATAATTTATACCTGAATTGTTTGTGAAATTTGGAAAAAAAGTTTCTCTGTTGCCTATAAATGTTAAAGCCACTGTATAATAATCATATTTGTTAAAAAGTTTGACTGTGGTACACAGAAAAAGTTAACGGCGAGAGACAAAATGAATATAAAATCTTCACACCTAACGTAGTTCGTATAATGCGCCCAATATGTCTAGCTCTTTTAAAAAATCTCGCGCTCAACTGTTACGCAGTTATCATTCCACATCACTAAAAAAAAATATATTATTTGTAAATAAGAAAATGGATTTCTTCGACTTTGGTTTCTTTAATTCAAAGAAGCATTGGGTACATTTAACAATAAGAAAACATTTTTCTGAATTTAAAATATTTTCTCAAAACCTAATACTTCTTTGAATTTAGGAAACTAAATTCAAAGAAATCTATTTTCTTGCAAATAATAATTCTTTTTTTTTTAGTATAGGTATCCTAAAAAGCTATATAATTATTATGACTGCAGCTACAAAAATAAGTTAGTTACATCTAGAATGTGTTGTTATATATTATCTCGATGCTACAGTTATAATCGGCAGCTATATTTTTCACAAAGATTGTTCTAGCGTAGTATCGAAACTCATATTTATTCAATGCAGTGATTAAAATTTGACAATAGGACCTAAATTTTCCAGAAGATATTACTAAAATGTTGCTGCTATAAATTCTATATGTGGCAAACAACATTCTAGGGGTGCGTTCGGGAAGACGCTATTAGTGCTATTTGCTTATTTTATTCTTGTTTTACGCCTGATGAGCGATAAAGATAGAATGATGCAATAGCGCTAATAGCGCGCTTCTCGAACGCAGCCTCGCAGATACGAAAAATAGCGATAAATTTTTGTTGTGACACCTAGAAATCTACCTACATCAGCAAAACATTTTTTTGAGTGTACGCATCGAGAATTTCCGAGACTTATCCAAAAGCAAATGTTCCTAATATAAAACAAATATTTTTTAAATTCTCTTCAGACTAAAGCTTTTTGGAACAAGTAAGAAAGAGAAAATATTTTAACGTACAAAGTAAACATAAAAATTTTCGTTTTAAACGAGTTTAATTCTCGTATATAGACTTCAACGCATAAATATGTGTGTTATAGCGAGTAGTGGGAAAGTGCCTTAATTTAAAGGCCATAGAAATTATCGCGTGCGCCCTTCATGTCACGCGATGTAGGTCTAAATTAGCTCGATTTAAAGCAGTTCAATTATTCCGATATTTCCGGCGATAAATAGACTCGAATAATATTTTCTTATTTGGCTAACAGAAAAAATTTGTTTATGCATAACTGAGCTCTAAATGCGATATACGCGGGAGTGCATATATTATACATATATATAGGTATATATACGAACGGAATTGTTCAGTAGATCTTGAAAACGTTGCTCGACGGACTGGTTCCTTTTTGGACGGATCAGAACGAAAATTGTGGCCACCCGGGGACACGAGCGTAGCAGCTTTTCCAGAAGAGCTTTTCCCAAGAAGCCGGTGGCGCCGGTTAAAAGGATCACCATCTCGGCGAAGAACGCGTTGATCGAACCTCCCCTCGGGTGAACTTCGTCATGTGCGTGCCCCGAACTAGTTTGTGCGTTCGTCGTATCCATCTTGATATCTGTTTCGAGCTCTACACAACTGTAAAAATTCATATTAGTATATTAGAAAATAAATTAACGAAGCTTTTTATCGATATGACGTCTT
The DNA here is from genome assembly GCF_048541705.1 of Temnothorax americanus. Taxonomy (NCBI): domain Eukaryota; kingdom Metazoa; phylum Arthropoda; class Insecta; order Hymenoptera; family Formicidae; genus Temnothorax; species Temnothorax americanus. Next base: position 1,792,332 of record NW_027509286.1, read on the forward strand.
TCTAGAGTATATAAAAATCGAAAAAACCTAGGTAACAAGTGCATCTCAAAAAATCTCGAAAAAATCTAAGCAGTAGTATCTTTATTTTCAAAAAATTATAACCCAAGTGATACACATCACAAAATTATGTTACCTTATGAAAGAAGAGTCGCGCTTCAAGTGATCTATTACAATTACAAATACTGCGCCAATTACAAAGAAAGAATATATATAGGTATATATATATATATATATATATATATATTCTTATATAGATATATATAGAAGACGAGCGTGGCCTAGTAGACAGCGCACTGGTCTATTGAGCCAAAGGTCCCGGGTTCGATTCCCGGTAGAGCTAGAAAATTTTATTCGCTCGTTCTCCTCTCGGAAGGCAATGGCAAACCACCGAGAGTATGTCTTGCCACGAGAACTTCTCTAAAAAAAAATTGCCGTTCGAAATCGGCGTTAAACTGTAGGTTCCATATACAATGTGTATAATCCACGTGCGCAACACATGTATATGAAGAGAAGTCACCACGCTCGGACACGAGTAATAGGACTGAGGAGGAGGATATATATAATACATATATACCTTAACAAAATTATTATTATATCACAAAATTACCAAACTCAATCCAAGTGATACGTACCAACCTAAGTGGCTAGCCTTATTTCTTCTTAACAAAATTATATCACAAAATTGCGTTATCTAACTCAACCTAAGTGCTGTTATTTCAAAAAAATATATGAAATCTTTGTAGTTGGCGTATAATATATTCTTTAAACAGTAAAAATTTTATAAACGGATAATACGAATAAAATTGTCAATATAAAAAGTGCGATGCAGAGATACGCATTCTTTCTTATCTCATAACAAAGATTACTCTAAGCATAGAGAATAATAAAAAAAGAATTAGCTGCTCATAGCTGCTCGAATCCTTGCAAAATATCAAACTACAATGTGGTGGTGTCTAGTAGTAGAATCAAGAGACACGGTAGCCTAACACACACACACACACACACACACACACACACACACACACACACACACACACACACACACACACACACACACACACACATACCTACACACACACACACACACACACACACACACACACACACACACACACACACACACACACACACACACACACACACACACACACACACACACACAAACACACACACACACACACACACACAAACACACACACACACACACACACACACACACACACACACACACACACATAGAGTCACACACACACACACACACACACACACACACACACACACACACACACACACACACACACACACACACACACACATCCACACACACACACACACACACACACACACACACACACACACACACACACACACACACACACACACACACACACACACACACACACACACACACACACACACACACACACACACACACACACACACACACACACACACACACACACACACACACACACACACACACACACACACACACACACACACACACACACACACACACACACACACACACACACACACACACACACACACACACACACACACACACACACACACACACACACACACACACACACACACACACACACACACACACACACACACACACACACACACACACACACACACACACACACACACACACACACACACACACACACACACACACACACACACACACACACACACACACACACACACACACACACACACACACACACACACACACACACACACACACACACACACACACACACACACACACACACACACACACACACACACACACACACACACACACACACACACACACACACACACACACACACACACACACACACACACACACACACACACACACACACACACACACACACACACACACACACACACACACACACACACACACACACACACACACACACACACACACACACACACACACACACACACACATACCTACACACACACACACACACACACACACACACACACACACACACACACACACACACACACACACACACACACACACACACACACACACACACACACACACACACACACACACACACACACACACACACACACACACACACACACACACACACACACACACACACACACACACACACACACACACACACACACACACACACACATATATATATGTATCTATATATAATATGTAAAATAAAAATAAAAATAAAAACTTTCGCGCATCATTTACCGCGCTTGGTTCTTAGTTAGTCCGTTTTCTATATTCGTACATACATATATGTTCTATTATTTTGTATAAAGAATTTCGAGCAAAGTATATTACTAATAATTTATCAATATTGGCAGTATAACGTGATAATTTACCAGACACACTTTAAAATATCATGTTCACAGTAAATTTTACAAATTAAGGGCTTAGTTTCACTTCCGTCCCTTAACCTGTTTATGCAGAAAACTTTACTAAATTTTAATTGATATTGTGCTTACAGAGATAACGATGAAACGCACTAATGCTACCAGAGGAGATGGCGAATTTCCACGAGCCTAACGACACCCGAATTTTATTGCATTTCAGATGGAATAAGAACGCATTCATGGCGCCGTAGATTATATATGTCACTTTATCAGCGCTTTCCTTATCAGCGATTCGTGTCAAATCTGTCGCTCTCTGTCCCCACTTGTCCCACTTGAGAATATGTTTGCTTATTACTAGTAAGTTAGTTCGGACGAAGGACAGGTAGAATAAACATCGAATAATTTTTCTGTCTACGTGCGCCATTCGCAAATTATTACGCATGCTTGATTATTCGAGATAGCGACTTAAATTTAACCCAATTAACACGAAGATATAATACAGACGCGATGTAATCCTTCGAGTTGTGCAATGTAGGTACGTTTCGAAGAGGCAATATCTAATATCTCGTGGCGTACGTTATTGTATCGGTACGCTTACTCGGTACGAAATGGCATCGTGCGTCTCTCGATTATCTATTTCATTATACGACAAGTTAATAGAATTGATAATGTAACGATTAATATGACAATAAGATTTGTAACTATTTTGTCGTACGGTTTTGTGTATGTATGGTTTGTCAACAGCTCAATAATTCCTTACAGTTCGTTATGTATTCGAGAAATATAAGTCGCCGCAAAATTCACGCAATTATTTTAGAAAATAAAGGTGAATCAGAGCATGTGCGGAAGCAACGTGTTTTAAATTATTTAATTAATTTATTTAATTTTTAAGTGTGTAAAAATAAAAATAGAAAAAAAGAATGCGAGTCAGGCGCGCGGGACGTGGCGCGCAATAAAACTTAAGACGTGTATTCAAATGTAACGAACGTTTCGGCTCTTCCTTCGAGCCGTCTTCTGCATTTATTATAAGAAAAAGGATTATATTCCTGCAGAGCTCGAGGCAAAAAGCTCCCTCCTTGAGGAGATGTCGTGACAAGCGAGCTAGTACGCTTATACGATTATAGTGGACATTTCCAATGTAAAAAAAAATATATATATATTTAATCAATCGTTAAAGAAAACAGTAAAAAAAAGGAGAGAGCTCACCTCAAGATCTACAGTAATCAAATAAGTACAAGAATTAAAAAGTCGTAGTATTCAGGGGTGAATTCGAAAAGTCGCACATTTCGGAAATTAGAGGCGAGAATAAATTGCAATCACACGTGTATCGGTTGAAATCGAAGTGAGACAGTGGGTCACAAGTATGTAAGTCAGAAACGCTATTATACACAAAGTAACGTTATTACTTACGTAAGAAACGCACGTAGCGGCAGTAAAGGCGAGCTGTGGGACGAAGCGAGCGGTAGTAGAAAGTAAGCGGTGATTATTGAAAGAATTGTTTGCGGAAAGAACAAAGGTAAAGATAGGCAGCAAACGTGAAGGAGAGAAACGGATGGCGGACTTGGAGAGGAGAGGAATGCAAGAGGGCACAGTGATGTGTTAAACAGAGGGAATAAATAGTAACCTAAATTTTGTTTACAGATATCGCAAGAGAAAAGAAAAGGAAAAGATGGACGGAAAAATAGAGTGCAAAGAAACAAAATGGTGGTATGAAAATTATGAAGAGAGCGATGATGAAAAAAGAAGGAAAAATGTGATAATTTATAGGGTCGAGAAGGAGAGATGGGGAGGAAGTGATTTAAACTGTTATAAGGTGAAACAGCTATTTACAGAAGGACTTAAAGTGAAGGTGGAGGTGAAGGAGGTGAACATGATAGGGCAGAGAGGAGAATGGATAACAATTCTGGTAAAGACGGGAAGTGAGAAGTATAAATGGAAAGTACTGGAAGCAAGGAGAAAAGAAGAAAGCAGAATGAAGGTGAAGATAGCTGAAGACAAGTCGGTAGAAAAAAGGATCCAAAAAGAAAGGAGAGGGAAAAGAGAAAGGAAAAGAGAGAGGAGGAAAGTAGGAAGACAATGAGGTCGGCAGAGGACGAGATAGATCGCAGAGAAGATGGAGAAAAAACTACTGATGGACACGGACGAGGACGAAGCGGACTAGAGGGAAGGACCGGAGGGAAGGCACTGGAAGGGGTAAGGAGGGTAATAGTAGTATTGTAAGGTCGCACAAAGGCCAGATTTCGAATAGAATTAAAATGGGTTACGGGTATATGTGTAAAAAGTTGGGTACGTCCCTGTAAAACGCCATGTAAAATGTATGTGATTAATGACTGAATGTATAATTGTAAAAGTTTTTGGGAACGTTTTTCCTGAAAAAGAAGCCTTTCCAATCCCGGAAGAGGAGAGAAATAAAGATTGAATTGAATTGAATACTATAAAAAAGAATAGAAATATAAAATATTTATTCTTTGTATTTAATAAAAAAAACTTTTAGAAACTCTTGCATTTTTGCTATGTATATCCCGTAGGAGTGGGATAGCTCCATCAATTTCTCCTTCAGTTCTAACATTGTTAGATCACTTACTCCTCGCACTTATGATGTCTGTCCCGAATGTATCTCACGCGTAATTAACGCGCGGTATAGTCTCTCACGGCTGCACCTTCTCACAGTGACGTTTTTCGCGGTCTCTCACTAACACTTGTTACTTCCCGAAACTTGTTATATTCCGGACCGAGCTGGCTTGATCCCAAACGAGCCTCCAATAATATGGGATTAATTGGTCAGAAGTAACGGGAGAAACAAATAGTTTATTTGACGGATTACAAACTCTCGATTTATAACTTTGATGCTTGCTCTACGACTGCTCGACTAGCTCTCTCGCTCTCTATCGCTTTCTTAACAACCCTACATTAATGTTGCAATTGTTAATTTAATCGTTGAAAAAATTTATTTATTTTAACCTTCCGGCGGGCGCGCCGTGTACTGCCCAAAGTACTGCGTAAAATGAGATTGGAAATTTGAAAGCATGAGGGATATTTATCATAAAATAAGTATTATGCGATGAAAGTTTACGATATTTTAAAGTTTACTGGACACTGAAGGAATAGCTCGGGGAGCCAGAACTCAAATTAGAAGTTTCCATGAATTCCCTTCAGAATCGCCGAGTACACACGCGCGCCCGCCGAAAGGTTAAGTAATTAAAATAAGTAATACAATATTAGTTTACGAAGCAATCGCCTGATGTCATTACCATTTCCATTTTAGCAATTAATTGACTCAAAAGTTTTGTGAAAATTTATATGTTAAGACAAAAACAAAATTATAGCAAAAAAATTTTTTTGAAAAGTCGAATTTTACTAATGTAAGTCGTTTATATGGGTCGTTGCCATCCTCGACAGAGATGTTCACCGTTCACTAGTTGCAGGTAAACTAACGAATGCCGGCGGGTTCTGTGGTCTCACACTTCCCTCACCCTAAACTTTATAGAAACGCGCTAAATAATTGGACTTTTGATAAATACTACATAATCAAAAATGTCAAAGCCGCGAACGACTCATTATAACGACGTTGCAGGGTTAAAGTAGAAAACATTGAATTCTTATCTCATATTTATTCCGACAGAATTAATTTCTCAAATAAAACAGTGAACTTTGTGTGTATATATTTGTAAATGTTTCTTCCTTATTTTTTTTATACATATTTGGAAATTTTAATAGATACATTTTAAATACTTTTTTTTTAAGCAGGAAACAGTTAAAATAACGATTTCATAAACGACTTAGAATAAGAACTATATTGTATAATTATATAATTACATGCATTTTATTTTTGTACCATTATTAAAGAAACAATTTACAATACTTTTCCGAATATTATTCAAATTCCTAATAAATGCCTATTTTCCTAGTACATCTAAATGTAAATTATATTCCAAAATTGCATTCTTATCACATATCACTCGTTACTTATTGTTAGTTGCAACATTTTCTTCGCGATATGAGATAATTTTGTTGCTACGAAAATGCAGTAGTGATGATTTTGGTGCAACAACAGAATTATTTTTTTTATGTAATTTTCCCAGTATACCTGAGTTTGCATTTCAATCAAAATTACATTTTTATATCACAGGATACTATTCGTGACTTAATTCCAACTTTTTCCTTGCAATATGAGATAACATTAAAGTTACATATTTATTATCAGCTGTAAAAATATTCTACGTATGAAAAAAATACAACCTACGTGCATACAATGCAGCACATGGGACACAAGCACATATGATTTTGGAAGAAGCCTAGGTCCGACTCGGACTGTTGCACCATTGGAATGAAAAAAAAATGAACGTGTTTTAAAAACATATGAGAAATTTATTTCGCTTAACGTTTTTTAACGAAAAAGTGTAACGTATTACAGAACAAAAATCTCAATTATTCCACGCTAATAAAATTATCACGGAATTACCTAACAATGTATACTTTTTATTGCGATCGGTTCCTAAAATTTATAACTCAGTCAGTTTACTATATACAGTTTACTGTATATACCTACCCTGTTGCGTTAATCGTAAAATAGATTTGTAGGAAACATGCGCGTATCTCTAATAATAAGTATATTTTCTTGTAGCTTAAAGAGTTCCAAGTATAAGTATCATGCACGAAATAAACTGCGTCTCATATTCACGAGAAAACATATTGAAGTATCTCCTTCTGTTTTTAATTAGCTTGTAATGTCTACTCACATTGTTTACTCACCTGTTTATACCTGGCAACTCCACAGCTGCGCAGACGGGAAAGTAGGCAACCTTTATTTTTCCAATTCCTTCAGGTATGTTCTCTCAACTAATGCACAATTTTTATAAATAACAAATCGAGGAAGTTGATCGAATAAATTTAATTAAACATTTAGTTATTTAATATTATCCGGACCCGATTTAGCTCGGCAACCTATTTGCGATGTATTAATGTATATGTTATCTAGCATGTATTTTGTATCATTTATAAATAACAAATGAGGGAATAAATTTCTAATACCGGATCTTAGACTAAAAGGACACATTTAGGCAAATATACCTTTGAAAAAAAATTGAAAGCTAAATTATTTTTGTAACGTATAGAGTTATTTTTTATTTTAGTGCAGTGTTTTTGTAATTATTTTAAAATAATTGTGATAATATTGTTGTTAAAATATACCGAGAAGTTTTAATTTGTTACAATTTAATATGCAAAAGCAAATATTTATTTTAATTCATTCTTTTAAAGCGAATGCTTATAGAATTATGAAATATGTGAAAAGTAT